>NC_136752.1:21787870-21942870 GCF_936440315.1 Barbus barbus | reverse complement strand
TGTGAAATCAGTTGATTTACATCAAAGTAGGACACTTGGATGGACATATCAGTGGATTTATCTTTAAAATAAATTAATAAGTATAGTTATGTAAGTGCTAAATTTGAAGAGCTTAGGCTAGTTATTAAATGTTGATTAAGTATGTTTAGGTATGCAGGTGTGTGGCATTCTCAGACATACTATCCGCAGTTTTGTTATTGATCCCTATGACTGATGACATACTAACAGCAATCACATTTTTTTTTTGTTACTCATATGTTGTTAAACAAATACAATTTAACCATGAGGAAAAACGTTGCACTTGTAGCACACCTTTTTTCTATATTGCATATTTTTTGCATACCCCCCCCCCCCCCACACACACACCCCATTTTTCGCTTATCAGCTCCTGCAGCCTCATGGGATAGCAGATTGTCTGCTGGTTTCACACTTAAGAATCTCAGAAAATGCAGTACATCATCCAAACATTGTTCATCTACTGTTTCATGAATATGCGTGTCTTGCTTATTTTTACTGCTGATTTCGTATGTCAGAACATATGCATATTCCAACACAGGGTTGGGATTAGTGTTGCCTCATGTTGTTCCAAATGGGTATGATTTTCCATTTTCTGCAGAACATAAAAGAAGATATTTTGAGGAACATTTGGACCCCATTGACTTTCCTTATACACTTTAAAGGGTTCATATGTCATAAGTAGGTCATACACTTTTGGAGTCTTGCAAGCTGTTCATACATATAACATCCATAAGGATGCAAAGACTAAAGTCTCAATCCCAAAGAGATATTCTTTATAAAAGTTAAGACTCGTCCATGCCTAAAACAGTTCATTTAAACACGCCCAATCATATCATATCTATTTGCATAACACCACCCAAATGTTTACGCAAAGAAAGAACTTTTATTTTCACTGTAGTATTGTTGCTGACACCACCATGTTGTGGAGACACTGTGTGTTTACAAATATGGTAAGGGGCGTAACATTTCCGTCACACGCTTGAGATATTCGGCCAATCACAATGCACTGGATAACCGGCTAATCAGAGCACACTACGCTTTTCAGAAGGATGAGCTTTGTAAAAATCAACGCGTTTCAGAAATGCGGGGCAACAATAGTGTACGGTATTTGGAAAATAATGTGTTTTTTTAACCTTAAACCGTATAAACACATTGAATTACACACAAAATAATGTTATTTTTTAGCATTGTCATATGACCCCTTTTGGAGTTATTTTCAACAGAGTATGGACAAAAAACTCCACTGAATTTTTCCACTGAAAAAAAAAAAGTAATATAGGTTTGCAAAGACATGAGGTTGAAAAAATGATGACAGAATTTTTCTTCTTGGGTAAACTATCTCTTTAAAATCTTCTTTTGAACTTGGCACGTTATTCGTATGCGTTTAACAGGTTCTAATTTGGCTTCACCTAGGGCTCATATTATTTCCTGCTGTTCCAGAACATTTTGTATTGGTTCCTCCTTGTGAGCAAACAGTTTCCCTACACAGTGCTTTGGTGCTCATGGGTATAACCTTACACATACCAAATGTAATTTAAGTGAAAAACATAATGAGGACAGTGGATGGAAATGAAGAGTCAATGCCTCAAGGAACGGTGCTGTGCTTTTAAATTCAGCAAGAAGAGGATGAAGGGATGGCTGAAGCCAAATTGAATTTACACCCCAAGTTTGCTTACGTCAAGCTATAAGGATAGTTTTATCACAGCAGGCCTCAGTAGCGATTAAATCAATTGTCATATTGAGAGTTTATTAGACCATTTTCCCTGATCGGATTTTGGCCTATAGAGACAGGGACTACTGTAAAATGGCTTGCGTGGCTTGTTTTCCTCATGAATGATTTACAGAGTTGATCTGGCAGAGCTATTGTGTCTATCGTAATATAATCCTCTCTCATTTTGTTTTCTTTATTAATTATCTGAGTGATTTGGGAAATGCATATTAAATCATGTGCATGCGGATTAAGATTATCTTTAATCATTGCCTCTGTTGTTATTATTGTTTTTTTTCAACAACTTATGACAGTTTTAGAGTTGGCAGACTGTCCTGCTCATCCCGCTGAGGAATGTAGAAAAGAGAACAGGGAAGGAAGATGTTGCTCTGCCAAGCTGTAGTTTCATGCTAGCCATTCTTGTCTGAAAGAAAAATTACTTATTTAATAATCTTTTTAAATAAAAATGGCTCTCAGGGTCCTAATAATTTAATTCATAATTAAGGCAAAAAAGAAAAAGAGTTTTTGGATATATTGCAGTTGTGATTGTGGTTAAAAGCTGCTAATTTTGGTACAACCCTACTTAAACATACTTAGACCTCTAATATGTTTAGAAAAAGTGCATTACATGTTTTACAGCTCTAACATGGGTTTAAAAAAGCAACAATACTCCAATTTTGATTTCATGGTGTATTTGAGGCATGAAGTGTGTTATTATATTATGAACTATATTATTTATTTAATGCATTACATGGATTTGAACATAGTTCAGTCAGAATTGTTTAATCTTAGACCAGTGATGTAGGTCCTACTTAACATCTCAAACATCTAAACATCTATGCAGTCTGCTCGATAGAAACTGTAAATATAAATATGGCATGAATATATTCAGACGACCAGGTGAAGCCAATAAAACCATGCCACCTGTGATCCAAACCATGGACTTTTAGTGCAAGGGAGTCAGCAGGTTTCAAAGAGCTCATTAGTAATTAAGTACTGCCTAAACCCTGTTTAAGCCCCATCAAAGCCACTATGACATTGAACCCCAGCTTTGGAGCTTTTACTGAATAAGAACAGAACAGGTCTATTTTTAGTTGGGACATTTAGAACTTTTTAGAGGTTGTGAATTCAAAATATGAAGTCATTTGAGAATTCAAAAAGAGGGTTGGTTACTATAAACACACAATGCAAAAAAAACAACAAAAAAACCTGAACTCAGAGAGTACCTTCACTTTGAGTGTTGAGGACCCTGATGGTACTATAACTTTTTATTTGTGATGAAAACCACACTGTAAAACCAAACAGTGAAATTAATTAAATGAAATGAGCTAGTTTCACTCAAATAATAATGAAAGTGCATTACACTTAATTGAAGTAAGTTCTGTAAACTTAAAATGATTGAGTTTTCTAGCTCCCAGCATGCTTTGCATCAGACAACAAGGAAAATAAATGTTGAAATTAAGTGTCATTTTGTTTTTGCTCAAGATTAACGTAGGGAGACTGAAGATAGTACTTAAATGTTGTGCTAGGATTTACATAGGTTTCTGTTATGTTGGTTTTGTAGTGTTACCACTGTGGTAAAAAGTTAAGCCCTTGCCAAGGTTTAGGATGGACAGCAAAATGTTAAGACTGCACTGTAAAAAAAAAAAAAAAAAAAAAAAAAAAAATTGAGCCAATTAAAAATTTTAAGGCAACCAGCTTCAGCAGATTTTTGAGTTTTCTCAACTTCTTGTTTTAAGTTTATACAACAAAAGTTTAGAATCACAACTTCTCAAAACTCAGAACTAAAAAATCTGCTGAAGCTGGTTGCCTTAATATTTTAAATTGGCTCAACTTCTTTCTTTTTTTTTTTTTTACAGTGTACATACTGCATGTTATTTGACTATTTACATGCAAGTGTATAGGGAGTCTTTTTGTTAACTGCATCTGTACGTGCTGGTGTACTTTTGCTATGCAGCACTTAGATGTGAAAGAAAAGAGAAAGATCTGTATGAATGTGATATTTATGGAAGCAAGTTGAATATAATTGTCATTGTGAAGAGTGAGGTGGACCATGGAAGCGAGGCTTGGCTTGGCTCTCAGCCCTGCCCCACTTGTCATAAAAAGTTTAAGCTCTACTAGCTTAAAAAATTAGTTTGTTTACGCAAATGTTTTGAGGCAATACGTTTCCTCAAATGTTTTGAGTATTCTTAACTTATCAGCTTTTACAGTGCACTTCTTAATGTTTTACACAATGAAAGGTATCAGTCCCTTGAAATCTCAACATCAGCAATGAAATACATGATTCAGTAAATCTTATTGTTTTATGTAATTTTATAAAATACTATTAAATGTACAGGTCAAGGAAAGTAAAAACAAACCAGTCACCTTATAATTTACGTAAAAATGTAAATTTAGATTCCCAGAATTCCCTGCGCGATGCTTCACATTGATGATTTTCATCGAAATAAATGTTTTCTCTTGTTTTTTTCCCTTCTTCATCAGCTGCTTACATTAGGGGTTTGTGTTACACCCTGTGTAGTTAAATGAATGTGTAGTGTTATTTTACAATATTACCATGCTGGTGTTTTGTATTTGTGTGTATGACATTGTGCACCTTCTATGTAAAATTTCTGCTCTGTAAAGTTGTTCACATTTTCCTGTTTTTTTCAATTATTCTCCCAACCACAGCTGCCACTTTTATTTTGTAAAAACAACAGGATTTTTATACACTGTATCACTGTCAGCTGTCTTAAAAACTTCTTAGAATGTTATTATTTTATTTTTGGTCAGCGCTTAGAGATATTCAAGCAAAAAAGGAGCAGCACTGAAAGTAGGCCTGTTTGTTCCATTACTTTCAGTGAAACGACCGCAAAATCTTATTCCTTTACCAATGATCAGCACAACCATTTATTTGGCAGTAGCTTCAATTTGCTTATACCAGGCATTTTCAGCAAGTGAATATAAGTGTAAGACTGCCGTCAGTGGGTGGGTAACAGGGAATGTGTTTTTTTTTGGACCCTGTGACAAAGCACTAAACACCGCTTTAGACTGCAGAATGTATGGGGAGAGTCATGCGATGACTCTGTGTGAGCGTTAGTATAATATTTTAGCATTTGGTGGCTTGACCATGTGTTGAAAACATGAATATAACCATTATCTTCATTTAATACAATAGATTTAATACAATTGGTCAATGCATTTGAAACAATACATCAGGAGCGATTGATACAAATTTACAGTTTTAAGGCGCAGTCGCATTTACCATTGTTGGTGAATTTTCACAGGTGAAATGCATCCTTTTTAATAGGAATCCATGTGATCTGGAATTTTGCACAAGGGAATAGGCTTTAGTTAGTTATGCAAATTCACCATATTTGCCAATAATGCTTGGTGTGTGAACAGTGCATCATACATCTCTACGCTATTAAGCTTTTTTGTTATCAAAATTTCTTTAATGTGACCTCTCCTTTACTGGCACTAAATTAAATGCAGGGTAACACTTTAGTATAAGGACCGATTCTCTATATTAACTAGCATGCCTATTATTAACATATTGGCTGTTTATTAGTACTTATAAAGCACATATTCTGCATGACCATATTCTACATTCCTAATCCTACCAATACCTAAAATAACTATTAATAAGCAGCAAATTAGGAGTTTATTAAGGTAAAAGTCACAGTTACCTATTTGTTAATGGTGAGAATTGGTCACCTTAAAATAAAGAGTGACAATGCAATAGTTGATCATTTAAATGCCATTTTGAACATTTGTCCTCATGTTTTTCAGTTAAATGGCAGGCCATTGCACACTGAGTCCGAATTTTTCGTCCGAAATTTTCGCACGTTGAAAAATAAATACGACCTCACGTTTTGTCAATCACGTTTGCACACTGCCTCCGAAATTTTCGTCCGTCAAAAAAAAATTCGGATCGGGTTCGATTTTTTGCGTTTTTCGCATCCGTATAAAGCATTTTGAGATGCTTTGAGAAGGTGTTTTGACCATTCAGAGCCACCGTACAAGCGAAAGCCAAAATCCAAAATAGTGTCAGACAAATTAATACACTTCGTCTTGCAGCACAGAGCACTTTATGACAAACAAATTGCGGAATACAAAGATACAGAATATAAAGAACTGCTGTAGCCTATTTTTTTATGCCTGGCGCGCACCTTTCCGATGCCGCAGTTCGGTGTGTGTGTGTGTGTGTGTGTGTGTCTGTGGGTGTATCCATACAGTCTCTGTTCAGGATAAATTGGTTCACGGAAATTGGTGGTCTTTTTAATGTGGATTCAGTATCGCTAGCAAAGTATCAAACTGAGGCACTGACATCCTGAAATAAACTTTGAATCTCTCGGGATAATCCCGCTGCTCTTTGATAAGGAGGTGGAACTCTCCTTCCTCTCTGCGCAATCTAAGGATTGGATGGACCCAATATTTCCTTTTTCTTTTTTTAAAAAGAGAGGACAACAAAATCATCCTCGCTGCTTGAAGACATTTTGTATAGTTTTGCGAATTTTTTCGCAACGGATTAATTAAAACGCATCGGACTCAGTGTGCAAGGTCTCTGTGCGTGACGAATTTTTAAGATTGCGAATGCGAAAAAACGCATGCGAAAATTTCGGACTCAGTGTGCAGAGACCTTAAGGTTATACCCATAAACCACAAAGCACTGTGAAAGGAAAATGTTTGCTCACAAAGAGGAGCCAAAACATGATTCTGTTCTGGAACAGCAGGAAATAATATCAGCCCCAGGCAAAGCCATATTAGAATGAATTAAAAATACAACACTTTTAACTCAAAAGAAATGCAACATTTGAAAGTAACGATGCTGTCACGGTACATTTAAGACATCTTTTTTTTTTTTTTTTTTTTTTTTTACAATCATCTGGCATTTAATTTGTATGATGTACAGCCTTCTACAGATCCCATGAAATAAAAAAATCTGGATTTTATAGTTCGAAAAAGGATAGTTCTGTCCTCATTTACTAACCATCAAGTCATTCTTGATGAAGATGTTTTGAAAAATGTGTGGATAATTCTTGTCCATACAGTGAAAGTCAGTGTTGTTTGGACCTCAATGTTCTTCAACATTTCAGAGTACCAGCCAATTCTGCCTCTGTCAAATGCTTTAATATGACCTTTCGTTGTCATTATGATGCTAATCAACTTTGACATGCCCTTGTCCCAGGTGACCCCCAATGCGATCCAGTTTATTCAACTGTTCACAAAGCATGAAATGGGTTTAATTTCCTACCATGAAGTATGGCGTGATTTACACCCTCAAGCCAGTAAATCATTCCATCCCCTCTTCCTGTTTTGTGGACTGGCCTTTCTCTTTTTGTCCAGTAGATCTCTATTTTTAGATGGATCAAGCCCTGTTTTAAAAATGTCTTTGTGCAGCTCATTGGCCAGTGCTACCTTGCCAGATCTGAAGAGGCCATCAATATATCTGGCATTTTACAAGCTACATTACCCTTACTAATCTGCTCACACCCATCATGCATCTTTCTCAGGCAAGTGCCAGATTCCACCAAGTGTTACCCAAAGGCATTCTCCAGAATATAACAACTCTGCTTTTATTTTCCAAAATAGCCTGCGGACTATTGTAAAATAAAACCATGTCCTTTAAACCATATCATGTTGTTGTAAAGAACATTAAGTTCCTTTCCTATATCACCTGCCAAGGGCAGAAGAAAATGACCAACATATGGGCAACATTTATTTTAATTTTTTACCTTTTGTGCATTAATGTAATGATTCAACAGCTGTTTAATCACTTATTGTGATTGTTTCTTTCTCTGTCAAATTGCCCTTCTCTCTATATTGCTGACATGTTACTAATATTTAGTAATTATCACAATTATTATGATGTTTGGGTTCATATCTGATATACTGTAAATAATACTCAGATATTTCAATTTACATTTGCAGAATGCACAATAGGTATGGTTATAGAGAGCATGTGTTTTCTATAGTGTTTTGAAGTAAATCCGTGAAAGAAATCTGTTTTTGAGTTATGTAAATTAGTGTTACATGTAGTTTAATTGGCATTTTTGAATATTATTAAATATGGCTTTAATTCAATTATAAAGTATATCAGTATAGTTACACTACCATCCAAATGTTTGTAGTAATTAAGATTTAAAAAAAATAAATTAATACTTTTATTCGGCAAGGATAAATTGAATTGCTCAAAAGCAACGGTAAAGAGAAATATAATTGTCACGGTGCACACACGAGGGAGGAACCAGGAACACGCAGACGAGGATAGAAACTCAAATAACACTTTACTGAACATCAAGACATGGCAGGGCAGGACAAGGCAAGGCAGACAAGGACATCACACACCGGGGTTAACGAGTAGACCAGACGAAATCTAACTAAACAGACAGGACTAATATACACCGGTAAATCATAGCTAACGAGACAAACACAGCTGAACAGAATGAACTACTAATGACATGACAGGAAACAAACCAAATATGGACACAAGGGGCAGGAACACATGACACACACACGACAGTTCCCTGACATAACTCCCCCCTCCCGAAAGGCTCGTCCCGAGCCTTAACAGTTCCATCGGGGAGGGGGGGTGGGCGCTCTGGAGGCCTCTCAGGACAGACACGGACCACAGGACGGGGACCTCCAGAGCGGAACCGACAGACAGTACCCATGGCAGAGCAGGGAGCTCAGGAGGCCATGGCAGGTGGTAACTGTGGCCATGGCATCCTTCTTCGGCCCACCCACTCCACCCAGAGCTCTACTACCCCCCCCCAAAATTTCCATGGGGAATCCAGGGGGTATCAGGGGCCCTCCGGGGCTAGACAGACAAAACAGTACAAGACACGACAGAAACCCTCCAGGGTCAGACAAACACGACAGGACATCCCACAGGAACCAGAAGCCCTCCTGGGCTGGCTAGGAAGCTGAGTCTTCCTCTGGGCTTGACGAGGAGTCAGGGGCCCTCACAGGGTCCCTCAGCAACCTCCTCCACTTCTGCGACAGGGGGGGCAAGCGGCTGTGACTGGCCTCCATGGCCACAATTCAAGGAGCCGCCTGCCCCAGACGAGTCTCCATGGACAAGACAAGACATGGCATGACAAGGTAAGTTTAAAATGTTCCTGTGGGCACAACAAACACAAACACGGCTCTCCTGGCCGTGACATGTGGACTTGATCCACGGAGAGGGTATCGGCGACCGGCAGGCTTGAGTCAGCGGCAATCCGGTGGGCTTGAGTCAGCGGCGGACCGGCGGGCATTGAGTCAGAGGCGGACCGGCGGGCATTGAGTCAGAGGCGGACCGGCGGCGTGCACAGGGGAGCCGCGGACGGCGGCGTGAACAGGGGGAGCCGCCGACGGCGGGTTGGCTTTCCCCGCGGACGGCAGCGTTGATCTCCCGCGAACGGCGGGCACGGTGAAGCCGCCGACGGTGGGTTGGCTTTCCCCACGGACGGCGGACTTGGGTGAACCGCAGGTGGCGGCGTGAACTCCCGCGAACGGCGGGCTCGGTGTGAGCGGCGAGGTTGGGATAGCCGCGGGCAGCGGCGGACATCTCCCGCGATCGGCGGGCTTGACTCAGCGGCGATCCCGCGGGCTTGACTTCAGGGCTCGCGGCCAGCGGACTCGCGGCACTCGCGGTGATCCCACCAAACTCCCACGCCCACTTGACGCGGGCTAAGGCAGGATGACGAGCGGCGACTTCCATGCCGCGAGGGACAGACAAACAGGAACAAACAAAAGACTTTTAAAAAACGGAAAACAAAATGAGGTGAAGGGGCGCCGCTTACTGTTTAGGTCTGGTCTTCTGTCACGGTGCACACACGAGGGAGGAACCAGGAACACGCAGACGAGGATAGAAACTCAAATAACACTTTACTGAACATCAAGACATGGCAGGGCAGGACAAGGCAAGGCAGACAAGGACATCACACACCGGGGTTAACGAGTAGACCAGACGAAATCTAACTAAACAGACAGGACTAATATACACCGGTAAATCATAGCTAACGAGACAAACACAGCTGAACAGAATGAACTACTAATGACATGACAGGAAACAAACCAAATATGGACACAAGGGGCAGGAACACATGACACACACACGACAGTTCCCTGACAATAATGTTGCAAAAGATTTATATTTCAAACAAATGCAGTTCTTCTTCTGAACTATATGTTCAGCAGAGAATCCTGAAAAATGTATCATGATTTCTTTACAAATTTAAAAAGCACAACTGTTTTCCACATTGATAATAGTAAAAAAATAAAAAATAAAATATGTTTCTTGAGCACCAAATCAGCATTTTAGAATGATTTCTGAAGACTGGAATAATGGCTGCAGAGATTCAGCTTTGCCATCACAGGAATAAATTACATTTTAAAATTGTAATAATATTTCACAATATTACTTACTTTTACATACTTTCAATATACTATGATATACTTTGATATATCACAATAGCTCTCAAACACTGTTCTTTACTATTACTGTCCTGACAGTTTTATAAGTGAAACTGTATACTGATTTTCTTCACTGTAAAAAGTGATAAGTTGACTTAACTTAAAGAAATTGAGGAAATCCCTTGCCTTAAAATGATAAAGTAAACAATAATTAAAAAAAATAAGTTAAGTGAATTGTCAGGTTCACTTAACTTATTTTTTTTATTATTATTATTTACTTGATCATTTTAAGGCAACGGGTTTCCTCAATTGTTTTGAGTTAAGTCAACTTATCACTTTTTACAGTGTTGCTATCAATGCAGCAGGTACACAACAAGCATACAACAGTGCATATAGTATACAGTCATAGATACAACTGTATGAAGTATAAACCCAAGGCGTCTTAAGTATTTTTGAGCAGTGTTTTGATTCATAGTTGGTTGCATGATAGGTTACACATACCAGCTTTCTTTTTATGATCTTCTTGTATAACCAGCTCCACTGACAGAAATACTTTTGTAGGCATACTTATTTATAAAATTCCTTTTAGAACAATCTGTCCTTTGTTTTCCTATATCATTGTGGAATTTTGGAAATATATTATACATGCATTTCTTTTGCTAAAGTTGATATCTGCTTTCACACACACACACACACACTGATGTCTTGCGTGAGCCTCCTTTATATCCAGCTCAATTGACAGAAGAGACTAAGAAGTCTTAGGATTTAGCTATTGAAAGCCTGGAGTCTGACACTTTTGAGTCAGATAAGTGGTGTCTAACAGAACACTGTATGCACAGACACAGACAGTCATTCTATATGGGAGAATAGGAATATATTTGTTTTCTGTTTCTATTCAACAGTGATATTTGGCTTTAATTGATATGTTTGCTCTTCATGAAGTCTTTCAGGACATTTCAGTCCTTAGTTTTGCTTTTCAAATTTGTGGAAATATTCTTTCTTGACCCGGTTGCCATATGCTTTCATTCTTGTTAGCTGTGGAATGCACCATCATATCACAGAATCAGCTCGTTAAAGAATTATAAAAATGCCCTCTAATGAAATACACTCCTTATCTCAAGGGCAAAAGATCAATTTGATGGTGCCCAACATCCTTATCAGAAAGAGATTACATGGGAAGAGCCGTTTCCTATTGGAGTCTTCCCTCAGACATGCCACAATCTGCCACCTAATTAAAAATCACAGGGAAGGCTGGGTCTTGTGACTCACTGAATGAGACTTACACATTGAATTAAAGCCCCACATGGACCAGCATTGCAGAAATATGTAGGAATAAAGGCTATGTATGTCCGTCTCTCTCTTTGTCTCATTAATAATTAGATAAAATTAATAGTGATGTCTTGCTCTTTGTCTAATTAATAATTAGATGGTGATTTATTAGTTGACTCCATTCATTCATGTAATACATGGTATCTGCATTTGAAAGAAAAGTAATTAACAAATTTATATGCTTTAGTGGTTTCCAGTCATCATATGTTATACGTTTTAGAAAGACTTGTAAATGGATTGTGCATGAAAATCTCAGTCAGTCCTTTTTATGGTCAGCACGTGTAAAACAGCTCATTTATAAAACTGAGATTAATTCAAACCATATTCTTTTGAGTGCTTAAATAATGGTGTTTTATTTTTAATATTTCAGTGCATTAAAAAGAATCAGTAAGAGAGAAATAAGATCACAAATATGATTCAATAGTACACTTTAAAAAATATTTATATAAATAAAGGAAGAAAGAAATGGCATGAGAAAAACATTCTCCATATTTCTTATTATCTGTGACTCAACTTCTGTATAGGATAAAATGTAGAGAGGGAAGAGAGAAGGGAGCGCAGATTTCCTTAATGACATCAGGGAAAAATGCTGCATGTTGACTCATCCTTATCAATATGCATGACATCATTTTTGGCCTTGTAAATGTGCTGATTTAGGTGAGCTAAATCCTCGGTTGACGTTGAAGCCTGTTTGCTGAGCACGGGACACAGGAATTGCTTATTCTTTATTGCTAGGGGCTTCCTTGGTTTTTCTCAATGGACTGTCCTGTTATCGCAGGATTATTTATGGCCTCATGGAACTTTATTCATGTTTTTCCTACTGCAGTTCTTCATATTACACCTGAAAAAATCCTGAAAGTGCAAAAATACATGTTTAGAATATTTATAGTTTTTCTTAAGTTTAATATATTTTAATTTACAGGAATTACTGAGTTATGATCTGAGGAGAGGTATTGCGAGTAATTATGTAAAAGAAAAAACTGGTACGTTTGTTTTTAAAAAACTCCAAATGAACTCTAAAAAATAGATATACAGGTATATATGTATGAATGATCAATGTCAATGTATTTAAAGATGCATTTGAGGCTCATGTGACTTTAAATTGTCAGGGTCACCTTAAATTGTTTTTTTTCATATAGAATTGTGCTGCAAATTTGTGTATATAAAAATTAACTTCTCTGTATTCAACATTCACTGCTATGTCATGCTTATTAATTGGTAAATGTCTGAATACTAAAAATCACCTATAGGCAAAAAGTGTTTTGCTGAAAGATATTTGGTATTAGGCAAAAAGTAAATAAATAAATGTAAAAAATAAAAATGCAAAACCCATCCTACAATGAGAGCTTTAGCCCTTTCCAGCTAACATCTATTTTTTTATCCAAGATATATAAAAAAATACAGTATAACATTCAGGATAAATTGATGAGCAACAGGAGCCATCGTGTGTCTAATGTGAACCCACACAAGTTTCTACTGTGGTCTGCATGACCTTATTTTTCTTTATTTGTTTTCTTTGGTGTAGAAATAATATTACTGATTCTTGAGGTCTGGGCCAAAACATGCTACAACTGAAAACCTATAAAAAAATTATAATAATGATAATAATAATAAAATAAAAAATAAAATAAAATGACGACCAGAGCTTGTATGATGTTTAACTTGAAATGTGAAAAAATATTTGATTTAATAAATATCTGTTTTCAATATAGTTTTAATTAATATATGATGGTGATAACAGAAAGTAGTGACCTTACAACAGAGGAATATTTGTATTTGTTAATTAAATACAATTTTGCATTTCTGTTATAGGTTTAATATATAATTAACATTAATTTAGTTTTAATCTATAGGAATTAATGGATTTTGGTCTGAGGGCAGGTGGTTTTAGGGGTTATGAGTCATAATTCTGATTATGGAAATCAGAATGATAGAACATTCTTTAGTGGAAATGTAGTTAATTTAAACAGTTTTGTCTATTTTGTCCCATGTCTCAAGAATGAGTGTTATCTTAATGGCTTATATTTATCTTTGCTAATGAGTTCAGTTCAGTGTTGAAACGAAAGAGTCTAATAAGCTGGAACTGCAGAACTGTTGGTTGGTGCTGAAGTGCATGCATTGTTAATCAGAAAAAAAAATGCATTCAGCTGGGAAACATAAGCTTTTTTTGCAAGCATTAGGACAACCCCAAAAGTAGAAATGGGGAAAAAAGTTTATTTTCTGCAAGCTCAAGAACAAAGTCAAAGATAAGCACACAGACCTCTTAATGTCCTCTAATAAAAATAGGTCAGGCATATAGCCACGTAGGGAAAACAGAACTCTTTGTATGAAATGAAGATTCATGATCAGCTAAATTACCATTTAAGGGTTTTTGAATGAGGACACAGCGATCAAGTAATACCTATGAGGGTTTGAAGTATATTTCCACCTGAAAGTATACTTTTTGTGTGTGTGTATTAAGCAGTGAGTCGATGTTACCACATGCACACATACACAGCAGATGCTATTTCAGAAAAAAAATGCATGCTCTCTCAAGAGGCCTTGCAGCATCTGGCGTGCCGTATTATTCTCCGGCTCCTGCATGGTGAGTCTTCTCTAATTGTCAGCTGAAAAGACAGAGATACTCTGCCCTCTAACAAGTGCCTCTCAACTTGAGTGTCTGATGCACCATCTCAAGAAAGGGATCATTTAATGCATACTGCATTGTGAACTGTCATTTCTGAATTGCTGAGTGAAACTAACGTTAATTAAGCTGACATTAGCATTACATTTTCTTTGCTGGGTAGCCTATGAGATTTGTATCAGCAAACCATCTTTTAAAAGTGTTTTTATTGAGCTCATCATCAGCTTTTCATTGTAACCTTCTTTCAATGATCAACTTTAAATAGCAGTCAATGTAGGACTTTTTCTTGAAACTTTGCCATTAATATTTATAGGTTATTTACATGCAGGCAAACAATGCCCTATTTAGCATCACTAGTGATGATGCAGCTTACCTGGAGAGATCAAAAGTCATTCATTTCTAATGCTTTACCTTTTTTACCTTTAGCATCCATGGAAATTTTCTTTTGCACAAAAGGTTCTTTATAGTGGAAAAATTTCTTTAGATTGTTAAAGTATGCCTCACACTAAGAAAAAAATTGTGCTTTTAAGAACTGTTCTCTGAAAGGTTCTTTGGGCAAACAAATAATAGTTCTTCTGTTGGATCCCTATGAAAACCAATGAAAAAAAATTGTGGGGTGCATTCCACAAAAAGGAGGACTCTAACAACATACAATTGAGTTTTACTCCTAATGTAGTCAGAAAGTCTTCTAAAGCTTTTAAAGTTTTCTGTTGTTTTGTCCGTGCTTATGTTTGACAGGACTATAGCAGATACAAACAAATGATTTCCTCTTTGTTCTCGTCCTAATTAGATTTGGTCTGCTTGTTTCTAATTCTTTAATCGAGCAGTGGAATGCTAGTCTTCTCTTTCTACCTCTGCCTCCACTGATTTGTCATGACCTAAGGCAAGGCAAGTTTATTTATATAGCACATTTCATACACAATGATAATTTAAAGTGCTTTACATAAAAGGAAGTAAAATAATCATAAAAAAAAATCACAACAATAAAACCAGAAATTTAAAAACATTTAAAATGATTTAAAAATGATTATACATAAAATACAGTGCAGTCAGTTCGGACGTAGCACAGTGCTCATTCAAAAAATGCACAGCTAAACAGATGAGTTTTGAGTCTTGATTTAAATGTGGCTAATGTTTTAGCACATCTGATCTCTTCTGGAAGCTGGTTCCAACTGCGGGTGGCATAATAGCTAAAAGCAGGCTCCCCTTGTTTTGTGTGAACCCTTGGTATTTCTAACTGACTCGATCCTAATGATCTGAGTGGTCTGTTAGGTTTATATTCAGTGTATATCTGCAATGTATTTAGGTCCTAGGCCATTGAGTGATTTATAAATGAATAAAAGAACTATAAAATCAATCCTAAATGTAACTGGAAGCCAGTGTAAGGACCTGAGGACTGGTGTGATATGCTCAGATTGTCTGGTTCTAGTCAGAATCCTGGCAGCAGCATTCTGGATGAGCTGCAGCTGTCTAAAGGTCTTATTTGGAAGGCCGGTGAGGAGACCATTAAAATAATCCACCCTGCTGGTGATAAAGGCATGAACAAGTTTCTCCAAGTCTTGACTGGAAACAAAACATCTAATTCTTGCAATGTTTTTGAGATGATAGTATGCTGATTTAGTTGCTGCGTTGACATGACTACGGAAACTAAGGTCTGTCTCCAGAATCACACCAAGATTCTTGACTTGATTTTTAGTTGTTTGACCCCTAGAGTCAAGGTATGCATTCACCTTGAGAACGTCATCTTTGTTTCCAAATGCAATGACTTCGGTTTTCCCCTTGTTTAACTGAAGAAAGTACTGGCACATCCAGCTGTTAATTTCATCAATGCATTGGCAGAGGGAGTCAATGGGGCTATAGTCATTTGGAGATAAGGTTAGGTCAATCTGGGTATCATCAGCATACACTCACCTAAAGGATTATTAGGAACACCATACTAATACTGTGTTTGACCCCCTTTCCCCCTTTTTTGACCCCTTCAGAACTGCCTTAATTCTACGTGGCATTGATTCAACAAGGTGCTGAAAGCATTCTTTAGAAATGTTGGCCCATATTGATAGGATAGCATCTTGCAGTTGATGGAGATTTGTGGGATGCACATCCAGGGCACGAAGCTCCCGTTCCACCACATCCCAAAGATGCTCTATTGGGTTGAGATCTGGTGACTGTGGGGGCCATTTTAGTACAGTGAACTCATTGTCATGTTCAAGAAACCAATTTGAAATGATTCAAGCTTTGTGACATGGTGCATTATCCTGCTGGAAGTAGCCATCAGAGGATGGGTACATGGTGGTCATAAAGGGATGGACATGGTCAGAAACAATGCTCAGGTAGGCCGTGGCATTTAAACGATGCCCAATTGGCACTAAGGGGCCTAAAGTGTGCCAAGAAAACATCCCCCACACCATTACACCACCACCACCAGCCTGCACAGTGGTAACAAGGCATGATGGATCCATGTTCTCATTCTGTTTACGCCAAATTCTGACTCTACCATCTGAATGTCTCAACAGAAATTGAGACTCATCAGACCAGGCAAGATTTTTCCAGTCTTCAACCGTCCAATTTTGGTGAGCTCGTGCAAATTGTAGCCTCTTTTTCCTATTTGTAGTGGAGATGAGTGGTACCCGGTGGGGTCTTCTGCTGTTGTAGCCCATCCGCCTCAAGGTTGTGCGTGTTGTGGCTTCACAAATGCTTTGCTGCATACCTCGGTTGTAACGAGTGGTTATTTCAGTCAAAGTTGCTCTTCTATCAGCTTGAATCAGTTGGCCCATTCTCCTCTGACCTCTAGCATTAACAAGGCATTTTCGCCCACAGGACTGCCGCATACTGGATGTTTTTCCCTTTTCACACCATTCTTTGTAAACCCTAGAAATGGTTGTGCATGAAAATCCCAGTAACTGAGCAGATTGTGAAGCACCAACAACCATGCCACGCTCAAAATTGCTTAAATCACCTTTCTTTCCCATTCTGACATTCAGTTTGGAGTTCAGGAGATTGTCTTGACCAGGACCACACCCCTAAATGCATTGAAGCAACTGCCATGTGATTGGTTGATTAGATAATTGCATTAATGAGAAATTGAACAGGTGTTCCTAATAATCCTTTAGGCGAGCGTATAGTTTTATTAGCACAACCACATTTTAAAGTGAGAGTGAATTTGCATAGAGTTATCAAACAAACAATGAGACATTAACCATTTTAAAAGAACAACTGGTTTCTGAATTTCTGGATATTCAAGATATTTTAGGTTGTGTGTACAGTGAAGTGTATGAAACAAGCTTTATAAAAAGCACAGAGCATGAAAATACTCTATGAAAAGCAACAAATATGTCAACTGAACTGAGACAAGCAATGTAAACCATCCTAATATGGTTTGTTGGTTGTCTGACTCTGCATAGGATAGATTATTAGTTGGTTTTAGAGGGATTTTAGACACTTTTTTAGCTTGTCGAGATGGGGGACCATCTTAAACCAGCTAAATCTAGGTAGGTTTAAGTATTTGTCAGTTGTGCTTTCAGGCATCTATAGTTATATGAGTGCAAACCACATTTAAATGCAAGAGTGAATCTTCTAAATTATTGCTATATTAAACAGAATGCAGGAGTCACTCTCTAATTTGCGATGGTTGACATAATGACCGTAACAATGACTTCTTGTTGATGTTCCTTATTTTACCTTTATTGAATTATTTTTAGCATTTCAACTATTGCAGGAAAACTGTCAGTACTATTTTAAGATTCACTTACAGTTGATTCAACTTCTTTCCATCACATTTTCTCTAACATGGCCCATTTTAAGACAAGAGTAACATGTTCCAATTTTCACCCAACTTTATCGCCAACAGATCTCAGTGGTGGATGAAGTACACAAATCAAGTACTTGAGTAAACGTGCAGATACGTATGATAAAATATTACTCCAGTAAAAGTAAAAGTACTGCTTTTTCAATTTTACTCGAGTGAAAGTACAAAAGTACTCGATTTTTTATGTACTTAAGTAAAAAAGTTTTTTTTTAAGCCATTAAGTTTTTTTTTAATCCTACTGCTCAAAATTTCCTAAAATAGTCACTATATTATGGAGTCAAGATATATTTTTGTTGTTGATATGGACTACGTTGACGAGTGATGTAGTAATGTTCACTATGAAGCTTACACTGTGATGTATCGGAGAGAAAACAGATTTGACCATCTGCTTTTCAGTAAGAAAAAAGATCATTGGCAGTGTGAATGAACCAAAATCAGACCATCACGGGAAACATTTTCCGTGTATTTTCCGGAATGACTGTAAACGGATCATTTGAATCAGTGAATTGTCGAATCGAGAACAGCTGCAATCGGATCATTCCAATTCGTGAATGAATCGTTTGGTGCGATTTGCGAACCGATTTAACCAACGCTATCTCGCGGCAATTCGTACATATTTTACGAGGTGGCTAATTCATACGAATTCATACGACCCCACTCATACGATTTAGTAAGATTTGTCTAAACCCCAGTGACGGGTAGGTTTAGGGGCGGGGTTCGGTGTAGGCCATTTGTACAAATTCAGACGAATTGGCAACTCGTAAAATACGTACGATTAAGCAAAAATCGGATGAATTTGTACGGGGTCGTACGAATTCGTACGAATTAGCCACCTCGTAAAATATGTACGAATTGCAGTGAGTTCGGGCTGATTTAACAGGTTCATTGAAAAGAATCAGTTTGCTCATGAATCATACACCGCTTCTGCATCTCGGAGCACATGATATAGGCTATTGTAAGGGGTAACGATATGTTTTATGAAATGTAGTGAAGTAAAAAGTACGATCTTATGCTTTGGAATGTAGTGAAGTAAAAGTAAAAGTTACTCAAAATAAAACTACTCCAGTAAAGTACAGATGCTTGAAAAAATTACTTAAACTACTTTGTTACTGTCCACCACTGCCAGATCTTCCCCTTGAGTTCACTGATGTGCGAAGATCTTCAGCTGTAAAGTCTTCTGGATCATTAAAGGCTGGAACACATGCCCTTAAGGCTACGTTTGACCTTCTTCTGAAATGATTGTTTCAGCAGTATTACAAAACTGGGCCAGTCAGATGAGTCACCATCGTAGAGGAGAACACACTTATGGGGATAGGCCAAGAGCGCCAACCTTTAACTGGTGCCGCCCGCTTATGTTAGTTACTGGGCAATAAAATATGAAACTCCTGCCAATGAATTTCACTCTCACATGAGACAGCGCAGCGCGGCATGAGGAGCTGTGGGTGAAGTCCCTTGGCTGAAGTTAATGTATTCCCAGAAAAGCAATGTCAGCAGTGGCGTAGCGGAAGGGGGGTACGCAGGGCACGCACTGCGGGGGGGGGCCCCGCGATAAGACGATGGAGTGCGTTGAAAGACGATGATCATATCGAGGTTAGCCTGAGATATTGTCAAAAGCATTAAATATTGTCATTATTAAGAATATTTGGCATTTTCAATTAATGTCCTTTTACATTCTGGCTATTATTATTAGTTTACATTTATCATTAAATTAATATTACAATTAATTTGCTCCGCAATAATTTCGCGCATCACCGCATAACTGACACGCTGTGAGGATAATAAAAGATTAGACTATTAGCTTGGCTACTCCTCATTGAAAATGTTTAGTTATTTTTTTTAAAAATAGGCTACAGGTCTATTATAGCCTACAATTATAGGCCTATAGCCTAAATAAAACTGTTATCACTTCATAAATGAAACTTGGGCAGCTTATTTTAAGTGCCGACTTTCAAAAACAACCTGTTCAACACAAAATACCTTTCTCATTGTTTTCAATATGTTCGGGCCACAAGAGAAACATTAAGGAAGTAAATAAAACAGTTTTATGCCGCATATTAAGTTGGAGATTCGTTTCTCTTCATCTTTGAATATGCGCCGTTAATGCATGCGTCGCCAAATGCAGAAAACGCCGTCATTTTTTACTTTCACTTTCCTGTTGAAAGACGTTCACCAGCATCAGAGTGTGTCAGCGGATTTTTACTGGAGGGAGGAGCGGATTTTTACTGGAGGGACGAGCAGCTTTTTACTGGAGGGAGGAGCAGATTTTTTTTATAAATCGGAGCGTCGTGGTTTTCACTCGCTCCAAGAGCTGTCCACCATCGAAGTAACATGCCAACGACCCATAATATAACTGCATATTTAGCAAGAATTCGCATGTTAAACATTTAGCTTGGGTGATAGAGAAGGATTGCTCAAATCAGAAACAATGTGAAGCACGGCAATGGACATGAAGTTATAGTTCTCAATGAGTTTGTTTGTTCCTTCTAGATACTGAATATTTTCAAGTGAAAGCATGATTTAAACAGGTATAACACTTATTCACACGCAATTGCTCTCTCAATAATGCATTCAAACAAATGTAATTACAGTGCTACTTCATCTATATCCGACTTCGATTGAGCAGAAATCTGCTAAGAAATGCAACGATCCGTAGGTAAAATAACTGATGAAAACATACTGTTATTTTCATCACAAACAAAATTTCCACTGCAAAAAGCAGCAATTATAGCCTACCTTTTAATGCTGACAACGTTATTGGCATGTGAAAAAAAGTTTGAAAATAAATAATACATAACTACATAAATTATTATGGTCACACTTTAGATAAGGCTCCAATTCTCACCATTAACTAACTATTTACTATGAACTAACTATACTTTTGCCTCAATATACTCCTAATTACTGTTTATTAATACTGAAAATAAAGTAGTTTTTGACAATTAAGTTTAAGTAAAAAGATTGTGGAATACTTTAAAAACAACATTCCTCAACATCAAATTGGAATGGCTTTGCAAATCTCATCATCTACAGTACATAACATCATCAAAAGATTCAGAGAAACTGGAAAAATCTCCGTGTGTAAGGGACAAGGCCGAAGACCTTTGTTGGATGCCCGTGGTCTTTGGGCCCTCAGACGACACTGCATCACTAAATGGGCCCAGGAATATTTCCAGAAACCACTGTCGGTAAACACAATCCGCCGTGCCATCTGCAGATGCCAACTAAAGCTCTATCATGGAAGGAAGTCATATGTGAACATGGTCCAGAAGCGCCGTCGTGTCCTGTGGGCCAAGGCTCATTTAAAATGTTTCAAAGTGGAAAAGTGTTCTATGATCAGACAAGCCCAAATTTGACATTCTTGTTGGAAATCACGGACGCCGTGTCCTCTGGGCTAAAGAGGAGGGAGACCTTCCAGCGTGTTATCAGCGTTCAGCATCTCTGATGGTATGGGGGTGCATAAGTGCATACGGTATGGGCAGCTTGCATGTTTTGGAAGGCACTATGAATGCTGAAAGGTATATAAAGGTTTTGAGAACTGTAGCAGGCATCAAATTTGAAATGAGCTCATTTTGTGCATAAAATTTTACAAATTTCTCAGTTTAAACATTTATGTTTATCTGTGTTCTATTGTGAATAAAATATTGCCTCGTGTAATTTGAAATTCTTTTAGTTTTAATTGTATTCAAATAATAATAAAAAAAAACGTCCCAATAATTCGGGTTGTATTTAAAGTGAGAATGTTACAAAAAAGCATGCATTTTAATGTTAGACTTTAAATTTTTATGTTAAATCCACTACTGTATTGTATTGTATATAAATGTTCTACAGTCTATACACAGTATTAATTTCAATTACATAAGAAGTAACTGTAATTAAATTACAGAAAAAATAAGAGTAATCCCTTTACTTTTTCAAGGGAAAATTAATTAAATTATAGTAACTAATTACTCAGTAACTAGTTACACCCAACACTGTATCCAGCAACACTTTACTTAAAGCCTTTAATGTATAATGCGTTATAAAGGGCTATTAAAGGCTATAATGCATTATTTATGCATTTTAAATTTAGTTATAATTATTTACAACAAGATAATGTATTACAATGCACATTATTTATGAATTGATAAATGTTATAATGTATTAACTGTTGTTACAATTATTCATGAGATTGTAAAATACATTATAAGGTGCTTTACAAGGCATAATTAATATATTATTAATACTTTTATAATGCATTATTTGGTACATAAAAGTAAAGTGTTTCTGATTATCCTACTCAAATCAATGTGATGACCTGTCAAAAGTAATCTAAAAGTAATCAAAAAGGATTCTTATTATATTACCTAAAATGCATAATGTAACAAATTACACTACATTATTAATTACAATTTTCGTCATGTAATGTGAAATCAGTAACAGACTACAGTTATTAAGTAATCTACCCACTGTGTACAGTATATGTCTGTTTTACTATCCAAAACCCTATCAGAACAGGCCTGCAACCCATGTTTGTGTCACAAACCACTGTAAAATATACTTTGAGACTTTTTACACTGCTAGAACTCTTTAAAAAGTCACACTTGTTTAAACGGTGTCTGCGATTTTGATGCAGTGGTAATCGTGCATATAACATAGAGCAGCCATGACAGAGAGGGCGCCCATGCTGTCTTTCACTATTACAGCCTTTTACGGCCTCTCCTCCTCAATGAAGTCTTACTCAGGGAAATTAACATCAGATTTGAACAGCAGGTGGTGCTTCCTGTTTTCCTGAGTAGGAGCCAAAGCAATTCATGACTCAAGGTTGCACGGACTCTGCTGGGCATGAGGCACATTCTGCAGCAAGACCGTGTGAGGGCCATTCATAATACTGACAACAATAGCAAAGCACACTGTCACCTAAAAGAGAAGCCCTGTTTCTTTCAGCAATCGTTCGCAATTTGATTAATTTATCACAGCCCACGACTTGAGCAGCAGTGCCAGGAACTGACTTCGCTGTCAGCTGCATTATGTTACTGGTCTTATTGAATTTTTCGTGGTCTAGTGTTAAACAGATCGGTGTTTTCAGAGGATATGAAGAAAATCTTTTACTAAGAATGTGATTTAGACTCTTTTGGCAACTGATATTGTAGATGTGAACATGGCGGCCGATGTGTGACATTTTTTATTTCGTGGAGTAACATGAAAGGTTTTGATGAGTTATGAAATGGACTTTATTATTAATAGGTGCTTTGCAATTTCTTCTTCAAAATGAGTTTTAACGGACATTCAGTTTATGGTAAAAGATTTTCTATCTTTAAAACTGTCTTATTTAATATTTTATTTTTTTTAAATATCAAAATCATTGTTTTAAACTGTATTTAGACATCCTGAATTTTGCAACAGTTACCAAAAATGTCAAAACTCATTTAAAATGAATGGAAATCAAAATAACTCATCTGTATTCAGCATTTTTCAAAGGTTAAGTCAACCATTTGTTAAAAAAAATCATCCTTAATTTAAGGATGAGAAGAATTTTAATAATTTTTTAAAGTGAAAGTTGACTTTTTTTTTCCTGTAAGAACGAAACGTCTCTCCTGTATTGTCATAAGCAGGTATGAGCAAAGTCCCATGGGCTTCTTTAAAACTGCATTAAACCAGTTAGCTATTTATAATGCATGGGATTACTTACTCCCATGAATTGGATGTATTGACAGCAGCCGATAACATGAGGGCTAATGGCAGAGAAGAGGCCGTTTTAATTAAGATGGGTCATTTCTTTTCTCTTGGAGGCTAACGTGAGCTCTGTGTCAGCTCATTTATGTTAGTGGCTACTCTTATCAATGGTCAAAGCTGTGTGGAGAGGATGTTTGTGAAGGAAAATAAGCCAAGAGCCAAGCACAAAGTAATAGTAATTAGATTTTGAGATTTTTTTTCCAGCTCTATTTTTCTGGTCATAACCCTTAGAAGAAACAGGTGTTAAATGGAAAGTGTGTGTTCACCTCAATAAGTGTCACAATTTTTATATCATGTCAAACTAACAGTAATCAAAGATAAGTTCAGAAGGCTAAATACAGCAAAATATGTCTGACTATAAAAAAAACTGACTATATTTTTGTCCAACCTGAAACAATATCACAATTACATTACCGTCTTATATCAACTACCTACCAGATCATTTAGCTTATATAAAAATAATCCCACTATACAATATAAATGATCTTAAGTTAAATACAATAGAATGGGTTATTATACAGGTCTCTGTTCATGATTGACAGATGTGGCCTCAGGCTATGATGTATTCTCAAGAGGTGCATTATTCACAATCTGTCACCTGTTTTTCACTGTTGCACTTGCGCTTCTGACTTGAAGTAGCATCACACCATTTATGGTATTTATAACGCAATGCACTGCGTTATTAGAAATATGTGAGCTTTGCATATAATACAGGCTTATTATGTTCTGACACTGCTGGCAATCCAGACTATAATTAATCATGCCCTTCTGTTTCTAGTGATGGCTACTTTAGAAGTCGTTGGCCTACATTTTTTTTATCCTAGCTTTTGAATGAAATTTAATTGAATTCAGTGTTTGTTTTGTATTTGTGCATTTCATGGCAATTTCACAATGTGGTATCTCCACAGCTGTGCTTGAAGATGTGAGTGCGTTTGGCCTGCCACTCTTGCTCAAGCCCACCACCTGGCAACAGCGGCTGGCAGGAAGTGCACATTAAGCTTTGACTGCAGGCCCGTATCCACTGAGACTGCAAAAATATGGGATTCCTCTCAACTGCACGACACCCTGTGCCATTTTCTTCTTCCACGTCCTTCTCCAGCTCCAGCGCTATTTATCTCTCATCATCTCGTTAGTCCAGTGTTGCCACATCTGCTAATTCTAAGCAACTTGGGCTTGTTTTCACATCGCATTTCTCATTTTCAACACAACTTGTGTATTTTTGGCTTATTTCTAGAATATAGTGATGTGTTTGGGCTTGGCTCTTATTGCGCAATGAAATAAGGCCAACCACAAATAGCAACTTCTTTTGGGTTCCGCATTACATAATGTCATTAGTAAGCATCAGCATAGTTTCTTTTCGTTTTACTCCTGTATTTCTGCCTTTACCTATCACAACGATGCCTAAATTACCCATGTGTGCCACCTTGTTTACTTAGACTTATTTTAGGCATGTTTTGTCAGACCAGGTTGCTTGTTTTCTAGCCAGATCTGGCAACACTGCAGTAGTTGTTGCAGTGGAAGAGCCTAAATGTCAGTGCTTAAAAGATGCAGGGAAGTGTTAAGAATTTACATATATCATTTAATTATCTCATGTAGTGTTTTAGGTGTATCTTTCGTGACACCTGTAAGTGGATCTACTGTGTGCACAAATGTTTTTGAGCCAAACAGGTAAGAAGACTGAGCTGATGGCTCTAAATTTAGGTTAAATTGTCATGCTTGGAAAAGGAGTGCAATCATTTTTGTAATGGATTGGGGAATAAACTAGGACAAGTCTGTGATGGTCTCCATTTTATCCCAATTATGTTGTAACATGCTGCTTTCTGCCATGTCAGATTTACGTAGAGAGAGAGAGGCGTTTGTCTGCACCATGGATTTGTTGGTTAGCTTCTGCAGGTATGCCCTGCTGGTAGATGCTGTAACTACAACATTTTGCAGGGTAAAAGCATCTTTCTCCATTAACAGTCATTCAGACATATCCATAGATTTTGATGTGTACCATCACAAGTGTGTTTAATGTGGCTGTACTCAACTGATTTTGCATCCAGTTACAGTATGTTCCAGATGCTCAAAGGTGGTTATGTTCTTACTATTCATAGCCAGCAACCAAATAACAGTCTTTCTATGTCGATGACCATGTCTAACCATTCACTGGTTGTAAACACAACATCATCCACACATAAATAATGAAGAAGCTGTAACCGAACAGGATTACAGGCCATCTCTGCAGTCACGCATGATCAGCAGTGCAGAAAATTATTTTTTGAGGGGCTTCTGTTAAAAAATATGGTGCAAACAACAAATATGCATCCAGAGCTGTGTGTAGAGAGTTTTGTGTCAGGTTATTAAGGTCACGGGTAGCTGTTTAGAACTGTGGATTCACTTCACTTCATACATTAGAAGAACATCAGGGAAAATGACAAATAACACTGCATGGAAATTCTTCTACTGTGTGTTCACTGTGGATTTATTCTCCACTATTCAACTGAAAGATCTTGGTTAAACCTATTTTTGACTTTCTGGTGCTATGGCTTTTTACAAAAATGTTACAGACTTTTTCATTAGGCTATGTTGTCATTGCTATTTATTTACAGAGTATGAATCATCCTAAATTAGTTATAGAGTACCCCGTTTTTTATTACAGGTTACTCTATATTTCAGGCTTGTAAATGATATTATAGATCACATTAAGTTAGAACCTGAAGTAAGTTATGTCCCAGAACCACCATTTCATACACACACAAAAAAGTGCTAAACAGTTCCTTCATGAATCTAAATGCAAAAATAAAACTAAGCAAATAGATATAAATGAATTAGACCAATAGATAAAACAAAAACTAAGTAAAAACTAATAGTTAGGTAATATAAGGATCTTTTTCCAGTGCGGGAGCTATTTTTGGTCTACTTTTTAATCTAGTTTTGGTTCTGACATGTTCTGCTGTGCTCACCAAGTATAAAAGAGGCTTTACTTCTGCTCCACAAAGAAATAAAACATAAAGCTTTTAAGTTTCATTTCTCAAGATTTCAAGTAGTCAGTAGCTAGTCTTCTAACTGAAGAATCACCCCCAGGCTGATAATGTATTCTGAGGCTCTGAGATGTACAGTTATTATATAGGCCATAAGAAACAACTTTATTCAAAGTTTACCGAAACGTGTGAAAACGCAGTTTAAATGTGTGGATAGAAGTACTTGTACTATTCCTGTAACTTAATAACGTTTATTAGTTTATTAACTTTCTAGGTTTCGTTCGCGGTAAATCAATCAGGACTTTGATTTGAGTAGCCTCATATATTCAGGTCTGGAAATCAACGTTATTTTTAGCGGGTCTGCATTGTAACTGCATTTGGCCTTGTGTGTGGACTGCCGCCCTTAGCTTTAAAATGGGAATGCCTCATTCATTAGTAATCGAGTGGCTATTTCAAGAGTTGAGTCCGCGATCGTGAAGGGCTTTGAATCGCGCGTGTTCTTAAAAATGAGCCCCCACCCTCCCAGTCATCCAGCATTCCCCGTCTGCCTCTCCTTCCACGCACACAGCAGCACATGGTTACAATCAAGCCCATAAATCAGGCGCCTCCGATCGAATAGTCCGAATTAAGCACACATGCACATCAGACTGGGGCTGGCAGCTGTTGCAGCAGAAGAAGCGAGAGAAACAGTCACACATCAGGGGGAGGGATGGAACCAAAAAGCCTCTATAGTGATCAATATCTGACTGTCTTTTGCAAATCGCTGCAGTGCTTCACAGGTGTACACTGGAGTATTCTCATACGGATTGACTGAACTGGAGCCACATGTCACATGTGCTTCATAGGAAGAACCGGGGCATCATCTGCTGCAAGCTGGATCGGGAGGAGGATGCTGCGGCAAGTGATACACAGAGGGCTGAAATCTTCCTTCTACTGGCTGGGTTTGTTCGTGAGCAGGCATCCGGTGTTCTTCCTCACCGTCCCCGCAGTCCTGACCATCATTTTCGGATCCACGGTACTGAGCCGGTTTAAGCCCGAAACGGACCTGGAGATCCTGGTCGCCCCGACGCACAGCCTCGCGAAGATCGAGCGGAGTCTCGCCAACAGCCTCTTCCCCATCGACCAGTCCAAGCACAAGCTGTACTCGGACCTGCACACCCCCGGCAGATATGGCAGACTCATCCTGCTGGCCAAATCCGGGGGAAATATCCTGGAACTGGCCGAGCAGGTGCTCCAGGTGCACAAGAAGGTCCTGGATATGCGCGTCAATTATAAAGGCTTCAATTACACTTTCGCGCATCTCTGTGTCCTGAGCCACCGGGACAAGAGATGCCTCCTGGATGATATCGTCACCATATTCGAAGACATTCGCTTAGCTGTTCTGTCTAACAGCACTTTTTCCAAGGTCCCCGTCAGCTATCCGAATACAACATTAAAGGTAAGAGACATACATTATCTGGAGCACAGGGGCTGTGTTTCAAAACCTCGAGACAGCGTTTTCGAGAGGTTTTTGAGACGCAGCCTTTGTGTGCGACATTGCAACAATGAAACGGCAAAAAATTGCGACTGTGCCTCATAAAACCTATAAGAAACGCTCATAATTATGAATAGACTCCTTGCTGCTGTAATTCTAGTGTGTGCAGCCTCGGAATCAGCTGCATAGTTCTATAGCGCTGCACTCTGAGGAGCCTGGTGATGCAATGTGCACTAGAAGACACTCACAGAACCTAGACTTTTACAATTTAAACTTTTTGCATTATATTTAATCAATAAAATAAAGACAACGTATTAAAAGCAATATTATTAATTAAATAGGCTACAATTGTTTAGAATCCAGTATCAATTAGGCTACATGAGCTGTGTTAAACCACTGAAATGCAAACAGATCATTAAAAACCATATTATTTTTCATGCCCCAGTGCATGCTGGGAAGACCATTGCTAGAATTAAGAGCAAAAGCTGTGCATAAGAAAAGCTTAAACATAAAACTGCTTAAACCACTTTTGAAAATAAACAAACCAAAAAGTTCCAGTACATTTTTCCTCAAAGATTTTAAATGTTCACTCAAATTTTGATCATAAGAACATGTTTATAGCACAGAATCATATATTGCAGTGTATTGTTACTCAGTAAATATGACAATCAAGCAACAACAGTTGTTGGGAAACAGTGAAACCATGTTCATTTTTCAAGCCCCAGTGTATGCTGGGAAGACCATTGTTGGAATTGTGAATAAAATGTGTGCTTACTTAGATTCTTCAATAATCTAAATTAGTGATTCTTGGAAATTATATCAATATTTTAACAGAATACATATTAGTTCATTTTCCCCCAAACATTTAGTTTAGCATAAAAACATGAATATAATTCTGTTAAAAAATGTTTTGATTATACTGCAGTGTATTGCACATTGTTAAATTTCAAGTGTCCTAAACTGAGACCGAATATGCATCTAGTATGAGACCTGTAAGACCAACACAGTCTTTATCAGAATGCTGCAGTATTCACAGACGAAAGACTAAATATAACACAACAGTACAGCAAGCAAGATATCTTATTGTTTTCCCAAGCCTACGTCAGTAGGAGTAGGAGCAGGATCTGTGTGAATGAGGCGCTTACTGTGGCCTCTACAAGAGCTCATTCATATTGTGCCAGTCCTTTTCAGAACATCTTGAGACTGTATTGCTGCATCCAAGGCTACAACGCTTTCTCAGCAGGGTGATGCACTGTCCAGCTCATTACTGGTTGCTGAAATATTGAGACTATTGAAAACAATAACACTCAATCTGCTCTGAATTTTATTAATTCAGCATTGTTTTGGTGCAAAAATTCTGTTGTTCAACTGTGGAGACTTAACATATTTATCCAGCTTCATGCTGTGGTTTGATATTAGCTTGTGTTTTCTTCTTGCCTGTTTTGCTTGTCTGACATTTAGCTAAAAGACATTACGCACACACTGCTGCCTTGAGAAACTTTTTTATTTTTTTGGGCTATGGAAGACAGTTTTAATACATTGTTGAAATGTGTTAAATCCATTCAAATACCAGAACAAATCCACACCAACAAAGCTGCTCATTAACTGGTTTGCTGATTCTGCAAGTCACACATGATTTTAGTGCGGAATTAATATTCAAATGCAGCAGCGGCGTAGCAAGTCAGCCCTTGGCAAAATTTTTTGAATGGGCCCCAAACAAGAAGTGCAGCGAAGAGGCGTATCACTGTAGGTTATCAGCAAAATACCACACCAAACACATTGCTTTGCAAAGGACATTTATACTGTATGTCATTATCACCTGAGCATGTTAAAAATATGATTTCTGTAAAGTAGCAGTACTAGTACTAGTCAAACATTTTTGAGGAAGTTGTGTAATAAATAAACATGAAATGCAACCTTGAGTTGCATAACTCTACCTAATATCTTTTCACAACCAGGGATGCGTTTCCCAAAAGCAACTATGGTCGCAAGTTCCGTCATTGCCAATAGAATTCATTGGAACTAACGGCCATAGTTAGCTAACGATGATTTTAGGAAACGCAGCCCAGATCGGAACTAACATAAGTCTAAAATAACCAAGGCATCCAAACTTAGAAAAATGTCAATAGTAAACTACATCATGCAAACAAACAATTGGTATGGCAGCCCTATGAAATATTCCAGACATGAAAATGTAAAATGAATGCACTACTCACTTGTTTTAGTTGCACTCTTCAGGCCTTCCTTTCTGCAAATTCAACCTTGTGACTGACTTATTCACCTTTCTTTCATTCCTCTTTAAGGTGACACTTTTACATTTGTGTTTTATTGTCCATCCTTAACAACTATGGGGCCTTGTACATGGCATGCAGGAAAATAATATTTTTCCCTGCATGTCATGTGCAGGGCTCTGTAACCAACCTATCACACATATTGTCTATTTATTTTGTTTTAATTCGGCTGTGTTTACATGTAAGTTTTTTTTTTTTAAACACTGATGTATATATTAAAATATGGAATAAGTTACATTATATGGAATAAGTTGGATTGTTAAACTGTTTTTATGATAGGCACATGACCACTACTGCTATTTCTTCCAGCAGCCCATATTACAGATCTCAATTCATTTGTTAATCAACTTTAGTATTCCTCAGATGTTCCAAATGTACCACTTATTTAACATATTTTCGGACAGCAGCTGATTTTGATTGCAGAGTACACTTGTTAGATTGCATTCAAATTCAATTTCACTCATAACATTCCTTTAATTAAGGAAATAAATTAAGTGGTTTGTTTTGCCTCTAGGATGGTCGAGTGTCCTTTATTGGCCATCAGTTGGGTGGCGTGGCCTTATCTGCAAACAGCCGGGATCAGCAGGTCAAGTTTGCTCGTGCCATCCAAATCACCTACTACCTCCGCAACCTTGGGCCAGTGGTGCAGGACATCATTTCTGAGAAGTGGGAGAGTGAATTCTGTAAGCTGGTGCTCCAGCTGGCTACAGATAGCCAGGAACTACACATCCAGTCACTTACGTCCTTCAGCTTATGGCGGGACTTCCACAAGACAGGCGTGCTGGCCAAGAGCGAGGTACTGGTCAGCTTGGTGCTGGTGCTCCTGGCAGCCACCATCTCCAGCTCTATGCGGGACTGCTTGCGCGGGAAACCCTTCCTGGGCCTCTTGGGCGTCCTTACCATCTGCATCGCCAACGTGACGGCAGCTGGGATTTTTTTCATCTCTGATGGGAAATTTAACTCTACGCTCCTTGGGATCCCCTTTTTTGCCATGGGTAAGTGCGGCTTTGTTAACGGAGACTGTGGTGATTGTATGTAGGATTATTATAATTGGTGTGTGACTCCTCGGGAGGGAGGGTGTAATTATTTTCCATGGCAGTCACCGGGGTCAATGCTTCTGCAACAGTGGGCTTCATCATGTAGGGAGAATCTGTGATATTATGAATAGAAATGGAAGATAATTAGAGGCCAACATTTTTGTGTTACAGTGAAAAATCTGTGAATATTTGCCTGAAAGTTCCATAATTATGGTGAAGAATGTCAAGTTAAGATTATTATAAAAGGTTGCCATTTCTTAAAATGATTGATGGTATCGTTATCAGTAAATATGACAATCAATCAGTAAATAAACAATTTACCACTCATGATAAACCATTGAATATCTCAGTAGATTGTTGACCTTTTTACATAGAACCAATGTAAAAGCGCAGTGGTTCCCCATCTGGTAGGTTGCAGGTCTGCTCTGATAGGGTCATCAACAGCAAGAAAACAAACTATTTAAAAAAGCTAAATGTAAATAATAATATGCAACGGAATATATAATCAAATCTTGTCCCTTGTCAGATGTTGACATCAAATCAAATTCTGTAGTGTTTACAATTCATGTCACTTCGTAAAACCTAGCCAAATCAGGCAGGGACAGGTTAAATGCGCTCATTTGAGAAAACCATGAACGAAGCTATGCGAGGTAAAACCTGACTACAAATGTTTTACTGTAAACATACTACACTAAAAGGATAAACATGGTTGGTGCCTAGCAACTATAATCTGTGTTTGTACAGTAAGTGGTGATATTCAGATCAACAGAACGACTGCAAGTGTGCTTTTATACGGTAAACAGTTCAATAAACAAGTATTTCATTTTGCATAACTTACATTTTAAACCCTGTATTGCCCCTATATTTACTCTGCTAACGGAAATAGTTCCAACAAATTCAATCATCTCCAAGCAACACCATGTAGTGCTGTTTAGTACCTGAATGAATCTGTGTTTTGAACAAATCAGGTGAGTGAATGCTTCAATGACTCCTTAGTGAATATGTGTTGTGAATGAATCCGATGAGAGAATGATTCATTGACTCATTCGGTCACCTTATTCTCAAATAAATCAGTGTTTTGAACTAATCGGTTCAGTTCATCGACTAACAAAACGTTATTTGTCACCACCTTCTGGCTGATATAACCTGTCGCGAGTCACAGAAAAAAAAATGGATAAGTGAACAGATGAAGAGTAATACAGAAAAATGCATTTCAGTATTTGCTTTTTAATGACTTTTTGGTGTGTTAGACCCACTTGAAGACAAATGTCAGATTTGGTCTCCTCCATAATAGCGCTTGACTGAAACTTAATTTATAATTATTAATGTAGTAAATCCAAAAATGATATTAGATAGCAAACATACCATTGCACCAATAAAACCAATGTGAATATTTTAGTCTGCAGAATATTTATACTTTTAATGATAATTAGCTCCTTTTCTTTCTATTGTTTGTGCATTTTGGGAGAATAAGGAACAGTCATTAATTTCCGACAGTGCTGTGTTCTTTCTGACGTGTTATTTTTGTGAACCCCTGGGAACACAATCTAGCAAGCTAAAACAAACTTGGAAATTTAACGAACTCAGAGCTCAACACATCTCGCAGGTGTTAAAAACACCCTTAGATTTTACACCTGTCTAGCTTGCATTAGATGCCCTTAGGTGACGACTGTCACAACCCTTAACTGAGTGGAACTAATTAGCTTCGGAGCTCCTGTGGAGGTAGAATCATGATTCACCCAAAACAAGGATATACAGGGTGCAAAAGCACAATTACAACCTGCAGAGAATAACCGCTTACAGCATTCTTACTCTCAGACAGTCACTGCAGTGTGTTTGGTTATTGTAGCAACACAATAGAATAATTAACCATCAGTTACACGCGGTTTCCCAATTTAAGAAGACAGCAACATTGTACAACTGACTGTACTGTAGGATTTTATGATCACGAATGTCCTTGTGGAGCTTGTGGATCAAAGGTAATAATGCTTGGTGCTGTACTGTATACTCACCTCTTAAGCTTCAGCCAGCCATTTACGGCGTCCCTAATGATCTGGACCCCTCAGATGCTCAGTCTTATTGCAAGGCTAGCCCAGCGTGAAAGATTAATTGCTCCCTGACCACTGGATTTTGAGCTCTTTGCACAATACCAGAGGACCTGCGATTTACTGTGCTTTGCATTTGAGCTTCGCAGGAAGGACAATCTGGAGAAATAGATTTTGTCCCGCCAGCGAAGATGAATGGTGACACTCTACACGGCACATCACAATGTGCTGCAGGGACCCCGGGGACACGGGGTGGCTCCGTCAAGTTGGCGAAGTGACATTGGATTCGAGTTTGTGGATGATTCTGAAAAGTCTTTTGATAGAATAGACACATTTGAAATTGTGGGTTTCCTATATACTGTATATAGTGCATGTGTTTGGATTACTTTTATCATTTACATTTTTTTTCTTTAGTCCTTTTTTAAACAGATGTGGTCCAGCTATGTAATAAATCTTTGTCTTTAATGGGACAAAAAGGGGTTGAAACAACAAGAGGGTGAGAAAATAATAATAAAATTTTCATATTAGGGCGAACTGTCCCTTTAAAAGGCCTTGGCAGAAGATGGATGCTCTGCAGAAAACAATGGATGGAGTGCGTGCTATACCTTCAATTTAAGTTTGGAGGTTATTTTTGTTCAGACGCATACAGCAAGAGGCCTATTTATAGACTTGCTTCCTGCCACACGTCTTAGTGGTGGAGCGGCAAATTCTTTGTTCTGCTGGGACAAATGACAGGATAGGAAATCAATGTCAGACTACTCACTGCCCTCCTGATCTTTGTGCACATACAGTAAAGCTGTTTGCTGTTGACGTATGATGAGCCTTGATCAGGAGAATTATAGAAGTTAATTCTCAATGTCAAATTTATTAATTTATAATTGAAAGGGATGTGAATCAAAATTGAGATTTCTGTCACTATTTACTCAGCTGCTGTTGTTTTACATGCACCACATAAGGATCATTTTTTAAAGAATCTTCAAGCAGCTCTTAAAATACGAGAAAGGGTTTGTAGAAGTAAATAATAATTAATTAAACCAGTTTTATGTGGAAAGAAATCCACAAATTGTGCTCTGTTCCATGCAAGTAGTTTTAGAATTTCAATTTGTGGTCCTCTTCACCCTCTCCAAAAATAGTCGGAGTCTGCTCTGCTGAATATTTTGACGCTGAACAGGTGCGAGAAGTTCACATGGTGAGCGAGTCATGTTGACAGCAAAGAAATGAAAATTCATAAAAGAAAGGCAAGGTGAAGCCAGAAACAGAGCAGTAGCACAATGCCAAAATCACGCTGTTTTATAAAGAAATAAAGTTTATCCAACAATATATATAAAAATAACAGACAAATTATATTAAACTAAGTAGATTGTGCAGACCATTGGTGCAAATGGTTTCTGTGATCTACACTGACTGTAAAAAATTCTATAAAGTTGTAAATAAAACAAGATTATCTGAGTTTTAAAAGTTAATACCATTCCTGTCTCTCTACATCAAAATTTCACATTTAATTCATTGTGTTACTTGCCGTTTCTTAATAATTTTTTTGTGAGACTTGCTAGCAATTTCTGAGTGAAAATAGTTTCAAAGTACATCCCACACCTAATCATTTTTATGATGCTTTTCAGAAACATGACCCAGGTCAGGAAAAAGGCTGGCTTTACCTCTTCTGCATATGCTAATTTATTTTTCATGTTGTCATGTAATTTAAAAATTAATTGCACAAAGACCTATCTTTGGTTGCTGTTCTGTTGAAATTATATGTTGGCTTAAATTGAATTTAGGATCTTATTTACAAAATGCGGCATGCTAAAGATATCAAAATTACAAAGAAAACATTGCTGCACCTTTATTTTGTTTTCCTATAGTCATATTAGCACATCCATTTATGAAATGTGACTGCCTATTATGACAGAGTGTACAATGATAAGCATAAGAAATTAGACCATTATACGAGAAAAGAGATTAAAGATAAATAGATAACACTGACGAACACAAATAAAAGTACTAATCAAAGAGCAGATTAAGACCAAATTAGAAGAAAGATGACTAGATGTATGTGAACTTTGACATTTTGCCTTCCTTTTGATCCCAACATTAAGAAAGACTGAATGAACTTTATTTTTAATGAAGATCCAGACCACGTCAATCAGAACTTGATCCTTTGTTTACTTCATTTTACAAACAAGGCACACTATTCCATGAAGGATTTTCAGAGAGACTGAAACTAAAAGACGATGCAGACTATATTGGATCTGACAGTAATGTCGCAACACACAAGTGTGAGTAACTGTTTTTATGACATGGTCACTATTGCTTTGTCTGTTAAACAGATTGTTTGATATGAGTATTTATGTGGTTTTAACTTAAATCACAGCAGCGTCTATCTGTGACAATCTGTGACAACTATTAGCCAATCACAGCAGTGGGCGTTTACTTACAATCCGCCACGCCTATTCAAACAGAACGATCTATATATAATATAGTATTATAAGAAGACCTCAGAGAACAGTACAAAGGCAATTCATAACCCCTTTCAGTTAAAGTCTGGGTTTAGACGTCCATATGTCTGTCGTGAGCCATGTGTGTACGTGTGTATGTGTGTGTGTGTGTGTGTGTGCGTGCAGTGGCGTAGTCACTACCCAGCACATCAGTTCTATTGATCGAGCTCATTTACGGCCACAGACTGTGGAACAGCATGTGCCCTGGGATCTGGACCGTCTCCTTACAATTCTCTCTACACAAGCATGATTGTGCCTGGTCATGGCTAACACACATTCACAGTGCCTGGGAAGCCCAATCCCATCTCAATCACCATTCTAGAAACAAACACGTGCAACCGCCAGCATTTACAGCAGACCTTTGCTGTCTCCCACAGGAAAATATAGATGATGGGGTGTTAGTAGATTGAAAACTGGCCATGTTGAATGCCATTGATTTACCTCTGTGCTAGAAGGCAAGAGCAAGTCCTGGGGAAGAGATTAGGGGTCTTCCAATGAACTACTTATCACAAATGTCTTCAAGCGTCACATATTACATGCCATTAAGCCTGTGGCTGGATAATTTGCCATTGTCAGGAGGAAGAATCAGAATGAGAAAGGTTTGTTGGACATCGCATTTGCATAGCTTGGTCAGGCATGATGTGCGACTACTGAATCGATGCGTGAAATAGAAATAGTAACAGACGTCCAGCTATTCTTCATCCTCCCTCCATTTGTCATTAATATTCCAGTCCTTTTATCCTTCAGTTGTATGATTTATGTTTCACAGGTTTTTTTCTAATTGAAAATTATGCAAGATTGGAAATTACGGGAATGTTTTTTTTTTCTTCGTTTAGTGGCTTGCTTCAAGTGGAATAATTGGCATTAAAAATACAAGAGTGTTTTGGATTGAAACTGTTTGAACTTGACAATATTTTACTGTCATCTTTATGCTTCTAGACCACTGAAAGGAAAAGTGCTGTTTTTAGTGTGGGAGTACAATTGTTAGGAGAAATAGATCTTCCGATGAAGGCCTTGAACACACTGACATATGCTGACAGTGGCATGTTTTACAATGACATGAAATGCTGTCATAGATAGTAAGGTAGATTCTCCCACGAGTTTATGTGACTGAAGCCATAGCGTATAGAAAGCAAGTGATGGAAAAGGGCGATCATAAGCTATTCAACCACATCCTTGATTGCTGTTTTTCCATTTATTGTTTAAAACTGTACTAGCTTCTACTGTATGTTGTAGTTCATTGTTTTTTTATATCAAAGAAGCCTCATTACTTTGTGCGAAACTGATAATGAACAATTAAATTGTGGGTTTGAGGTCAATAAATTCAATAGTTGAAATAGTGTGGCCCATGGCACAATAAATGCAGGGCGTTTTGTTCAGCTCATTCAGCATCTCAGCAGAAAAGTAGGCTATAAGAAAGATGAAAAGTTTTAAACCCCCAACTTTTTTATTAGTCTTCTTTTATTGGACAGTCATATGTGAAATGTGAATACTTTGTACTGTACTTTCTCTTGGCTATTTTTAGATTGGTTTTTTATGTTTAGCATAAAAGATCTTAGGGCAGTTACTTCTTTCTTATTTATATGTCTGATTTAATATTTGATCAAAATAATAAATATATTAATCATATTATATTTCCTCTAACTTAGAACAGATTTGAAATGTTTGTGGTCATAAAGCAATTTTTAAGGAAATTGATATTTTACATTTACTCATTTAGCTGACGCTTTTATCCAAAGCGACTTACAATTGCTATATATGACAGAGGTCGCACGCCTCTGGAGCAACTAGGGGTTACGTGTCTTGCTCAGGGACACATTGGTGTCTCACAGTGGATTCGAACCCGGGTCTCTCACACCAAAGGTATGTGTCTTATCCACTGCGCCATCACCACCCCATTTTATTCAGCAAGTGATAGTAGAGACTTTAACATTGTTACAAAATATATTTCAAATCTATGCTGTTATTTTGAACTTTCTATTATCAAAGAATCCTGAAAAAAATATCATGGTTTCTACAAAAATATTAAGCAGCACCACTGATTTCATAAATGTTTCTTAGCACCAAATCAGCATATGATTTGGGAGGGGTCATGTGACACTGAAGATTCTGCTTTGCCATCAAAGGAATAAATAAAACTTTGAAATATATTAAGCAGAAAAGAGTTATATTAAATTGTAATATTTCACTATATTACTGTTTTTCTGTATTAAAAACTGCTTTCAAAAACATTTAAAACTCCTACCTACCCCACATTTTTGAATGGTAGTGTATTGTACTGTGTTTGTATTGAAATGACAATCTTGAAATTCCAAGGTTAAAAATGCAAACTTATTCATTGCCAAACACAGCTAAATGATGATTCGTCAACAGCAGGATTGATGAGGTCCACTCCAATGAAATTATGTGCGTGTAACTCAAGCCCTCTGCTGATTTACATGTGGTGCATTTGCACAAGCTTTTTCATTAGCAGTTGCAGATGTAGCAGATGTGTGGGGTGCCACAAGAAGCAGCAGCCTTTCAATACAATGATTCTCGTTACGACAGAAGTGTCACGCCATCCTCTCCATCTTCTGACTGCAATCGTTTGACTGGTTCTGCAAAGTGCCCAGCTTTCTACTTAGACACCGTTGTGTTGTGTTGAGTTTTGTGCACGCCACACACCTAATCCTTAGCAGCGGGATTAACGGTGAGCTGTGATGTGTGCCGTGTTAAGATAAGGACATGTTCACTGTCAAACGAGATGCTAATTTTGGGCATTTTCGTAATGCAGCGTTCTCAGCATGTTTTATTTTTGTTTTTGAATGAACAGCGCTGCCTTTATACTGATTATTTCACGTAATAAAATGAAAGACATTTTTTTGCACTGCAAAAGTAAGATATATTTATTTGAGAAATAAATTTGTGTAAGATAATGATATGAATACATAAAAAGCACATTCAAGGAATAATTGAAGATGTAAATGAGTTTGTTTCTTCATCAGAACAGACTTGGAGAAATTTAGCATTACAGAACATCACTTGCTCACCAATGGATCTTCTGTTGTGAATGGGTGCCGTCAGAATGAGAGTCCAAACATCTGATACGTTTCTTACAAACATGCAACTTTTCCGCTTCATAAGACATTCATTTATGTTTTTATGAGCTCTTTAAACTCGTATTCTAACATAGTCTCATCCCAACTCGTCACATATTGACGCTTGGTTTTTGCGTCGCTTTTTGCCGCTCAAGGTACCCCTTTAGCGTCACTTTTCGACGTGAAAGGAAGGTAATTTTTTTAAATAGGAAACACTTAGCGTATATTAATCATTTTTAAATAAATTATGCCAGTACTTCCATCTGCCTCCTATATCTTGCGTTTTCTTCACAGATGGTAGATTTAGGGGCAGGGGTTGGGTAAGTCATATAAATAAAACTATTTTGACTGTTTACATTGAAAAATCACACCCCTACATATATGCAATAATGGCAACCTTATTATGACGATAAAATTCCCAATATCGCGTTAGCATATCGACGCCGAAAAGTTACGCTAAAGGGGTACCTTCCCTTCACGTCGAAAAGTGACGCTAAAGGAGTACCTTGAGCGTCGAAAAGCGATGCAAAAACCAAGCGTCAATATGTGACGAGTTGGGATGAGACTCGTGGGATGAGAACAATGCTTATTCTGATGGCACCCATTCATCGCAAGGAATCCGTTGATAAATTACTCCAAATAAATCAAGCCATTTTTTTGTAGCATTTGCCACAAAGAATAACTATGCTGATAATATTGCATGTCCAAACAATGTGGTAATACCACTTGGAAATAAATATAATTAGCAAAATAACTCAAATATACTGCACTACTTCAAGAATATCTCTTAAGAGGATATATAGGCTATTGTACATGTCTTGTCAGTGCTGCACAGAAAGACTGACACGCTATGGAAATCCGTGTAATATTTTTCCCATCTTCTGTCACAACTGGACATGCTTTATGAGAGGTACACGAAGGGTCCATCCGTAGGGTGTTTTCCTGCCGGTGATGGATGTGTTTGCAGCTGCTCTGGTGCTGAAGTTTTAAAGCAGTAATTTTGTTTAATGACTCACTGCACTGCAGCGAGAGAGGTGATGCAGCTCTTTATATTGAAGCCAGGCCTCAGAGTAGCTTTCCTTCAGATGGTGCTGACTAGAACTGTCCACGGGAGGCCTGTGACAAACTGCCCTCCTTAGCTATGTGGAATGTTGTACCTGTCCACCAGCACCCGGAGACATGAGGTACAGCCCTTTATTTCCAACTGTACCCCTTGTGAGACCTGCAGGGAACACTGGAGTTATGTTCCCTAGGTGTTCTCAGTAGCATGGCAGAAAAACTCTGGGGGAGGGAATTCACTTTGAATGAATTGCGCCCACTATTTATTTGTGCATGTGGTCTGCATTGTTTCAGCACCCGATTCACTAAAGGAATTATGCAAATCCGGTAACACACAAACACACCCACAAAAACACAGTTTGCACTGTGCAATTTCTGATTTTGCAGGTCACTTCTGAGTGTTGGGTTGTGTAGGATGCTTTTACCACAATTCTGCTTACTACCCTAGGAACTGAATATGTTATTTGAAATATTGTAAGTCTGCTCGACTACCATTGTTGGGAAGTAACAAACAAAAAGTATGTAAAAATATATATACAGTATATATATATATATATATATATATTTGGATGGGTTAAATGCAGAGCACGAATTCCGAGTATGGGTCACCATACTTGGCCGTATGTCACTTCACTTTCACTTTCACTTATGTTGTTTTTTTTTGTGAACTACATTTTTCAAGATCTTATCAATAATAGAGTTTCATTTTTCTCTCTCTTATGTAACACTGGAAAGTCAGATTCATGAGTGAATCAGTTTGTTTGGGCATAAATGAACAGATTCACGAATGAATCACACATTTGAATCCCTATATATTTTCATGGTTTAGACTAGTAAAATATGGTATTTTGTTATGTTTACTATAAATGTACCTGTTAAAATTTAGCTTTATTTATTATTAAATAAATTATGTTTACACTGTACAATAAGGATTCATTTATTAACATTATTTAACTACATTTGTAAACATGAACTAACAATGAACAATACTTATACAGCAATACTTCTCTTAACTTTCACATTTACTAAAACATTTAAAAAAAAAAAGTGTCTGTTACCATTAATTCACTGTGAGCTAACATGAACAATGAACAGTTGTATTTGATTAATATTAACAAAGGTTTTTAAATGCTGTAAAAATATATTGCTCATAGTTAATGTAACTAATGCTAACAGATGAGACATTAAGTTATTATAGAAATTATATCAAATGTATTTTTCATTTAACTTGTTTTTCATCTTGCTATTTTTTTCAAATGGTCGCTTGGTTGTAGTTTAAATTATATTTAGCTTGTAACTTGGCAAGGTAGATTTCCAAAGCTTCTCCAACACTACAATACACAGCTATATATATGGTATGTTGCTGTTTTCTCTGTACTGTATGTCTTCACTGTTGTATGTCAATGATATATGACAATGTTGAAGTATAATAGTGAAGTAAATGTATGTCTTGAACAGCAATGGGTCACTCACTACTCCACGTTCAGGGATATTGAGAGTCCCATTGGCCCTATTGTGCTGGACCAGTGAAATCATCCTAGACGTTGTTGAAATGGCTTTATTTTAAAAGCTTTAAAAATCTCTGTCTTACTCTGTAATGTATAAGCGGTATTCTCCTGCCAGCTCGCGCCTTTGTGCTTTCAGTTTTGAATACACTCTATTTGCTGCTGCACTCCTTAACATTTGGCACCGTTGCTGCAGCAAAATGTGTCAATCTTGTTTCAAGTTGTCACTTTGCTACGCACTCCTCTACTGCCCCCGATTTAATTTACAGCCTTAAATGGATGGACCCCTTTTGACAGAGCTTGTTTGAATCAAAATCACTACCATACATGCTATTTTAGGAGCAAGCTTTTGCATATTCTCACAAGTTGACAGAAATTAAGATGGAATTTAATCGTTTTACAAAGAAGAAGCAAATAAAAGAATAATATAATGGTGGTTATTAATAACTGAAAGCATTTATAATGGAGAGAATAAAGAATATTTTTCTAATATTTGTTAAAGCGCTAACCCAGTTATTCCCAGCTACTGCAGGGGGCAAGTTTGAGGAAGTACTTGGCAAGATTAAACCCATAAAACAGAAATGAGAAAATATTAAGATTATAGTAATTAAAAACTATTCATCTTTTTTCTTTGTAATTAACAGTTTAACAACTTTCTGACTTTTAAGGAAAAAGACACGAGTCCTTATAAAAATGTCCATTTGGATTATGTTAATTCTAAATGATATGTAGCATAATAAGAAGCTGTTTTTCTGATTTGGTGTAGATGAAGACAGCTTGAACCTTCCTGATGGGGTTGTTGGTGAGCATAAGACAAAAAAGGCTTGATCTAGTCAGATATGCAGTAGTTTAGTCAGGTTTTGTCTCTTTGTCCTGTTTCATTAGAGACCTTTAGAACCGAGCACATTTTCTTTCTGCCCTTGACCAACAGCCTGATGGCATTCCATTTATGTTGTAGTGATTCATTCTCGGCCCACACTGAAGAAATCGCTATGTCATTCTGAATAAGAGTGTGGAAATACATTTAGAAGCACCATTCCTGTACCTCTCATTTGTCCTACATAGGGAAATCCCTCTTGCATCATGTTTAAGTGATATGTTAGCATCTGAAAAGTGATGATGTCTAAAACCAGAACAGTGAAATGCTGATGCCCAAATTATCTTTGTGAATTTGTTGTTCTAATAATTATATTTTTAATATTTTAAAAAATAAAATGTGAGTAATTAATAATAAGAATGCTATGATAAGTGTTTCCAAACCTTTTTAGACTAATGGATCATCAGTAAGGCTGAAATATCATTGCATTGGCACCAAACCAGTGATGTGTTGATTTTAACTCATATCAACATTTATGTATCCCATGAGTGAAACACATTTTTACAAATGTTAATGAGAAGACCGTCAGAGGACTTTTATAGCAGGCCAGAGGCAAAATATCCTTGTTTTATGTGTAAGGATAATTAAAAAATAACATGGAAAGTTATGGTTATTTTTTGCAGAAAATGTAGTGGAGTTCAGTGTTTGCATTTATATAATCTGTCTTTGTTGTTACTGAATTTAACTGATACTGAATTCAGTGCTTTGAGACATTCGGTGATATTTATTGTTTTGTTTTTAAATTTACAGAGATGTTACTTTTATTTTTTGTGCATATTATACAAAACATACACACATACAAAGCATATTATAATACTAGCAAGATTTTTTTCAAGTTTTTTTTTATTTAAAAATTGCTTAAAAATGTATTCACGAGTTCACACTTACATGTATTTAGCACGGGTTATGTAATGCGTATTTGGTGAGTATGGTAATACGTAGTTGGCGTGCTGTCCTGGGGAAGGACTCTGAGCTTGGGAATGGCCCGAACCCAGAGTACACCCCCCCCATAGTGTGGTGCGAACTTAGTGATATGGGTGGAGAAGGGGTGGTGGAGAGATGCTGATAGACCGTCGAATGAGTGGAGGTATGTCAGCTGTATTTATATCCGTGAGTTGATTGACTTGATTGCGTGCCACTTGTGTTCAATTAGGCTAAGTATCTGACGTGATCCTCCCGAACTTTGTTAATAAAACATCATTTATGTCACTTGCAATTTAAAATTTTGACAATTTTTTTTTTCTCGAATAGTTTTAGTTTATTAACAAAAACAAATGAAACTTTCCAAATTGGGAATCACTGAACTAAATGAATTAGCCTCCATCAGCCAAGAGATTACAGTTTCCATTTAGCAAAAATGAAGTGAAACTTTGCTTATCATCCATTAGCATCTTACAATTCTTTGCACATTTTCCAAAATATAAATGGCACTCACTTCATGAATCTAATTAATCTTCTTAATTGGAGAATGCAAAGGAATTGCTCAAGCAGTGATAGTGTTGTTCATGAGATGGCAGGGTCAACAAATTAAATCCTCATACAATGATTTTGTTGATTTATATATATATATAATGTGGCAAGTGGTGACCCATGTTCATACTCAGATGTCTGAATTTTTCAATACTACCAAACTTTGTGTTTAGTAGTTTAGGTTTTAATTACCATTTAGCAGCTGCTTTTTATTCAGGGCAGCTTCCTATAATTGCAGGGACAGTCCTTTCGGAGCAACCTGAGGCTAAGTGCCTATCTTAAGTGTGCTTGATGATGAAAGAAAGATTGTGATGCCCCTTCTATGAGTGTATGTAATTGAACATGCAGTCTTTGCATTGGCAACCTGGATCTTTGGCCACCGGGTGACCACCAGCCCACCATGTGCCCTCCTCATCTTGCAGATGAATTCACACAAGCTAATGGACTTGTTCTTTGTCTTAATAAAGCTAAAAGCAGGGAAAGCCAGTCCATCTGACTCATTACATTGGTGTAATCCTTTATGGTTAATTAGGTTTTTCTCCGTGTTTGTCAGGTCAATGAAAATTTATGATTTTGTAGAAAGAGGTAAGTGAGTAGTTTTTTGACATATTCTTGACAGCGACAGAGTGCGTAGAGAGAAGGCGCGATGTCCTTGATGCTGAGTGAAATATTTAGTGGATGGATGAAAGTAATATGTATTAAAATGTTCAAAGGCGACAGTGTGCACACACTAGATGTGATGTATGAGCTTGAGCGATCTCATAGGTGGATGGTAGAAGAGTAATTGAATTACTGCTCATCTTACAGCTATCATGAAAGGCTTATTATTCCATAACTCATGTTTAGTGGTTGACCATTATGACCGATGACCATGCCAATATCTAGGCAATGACTGAAAAAATGCTGATGCACAGTGGGGTCCAAAAGTCTGAGGGCACTTTGAAAATCAGGAATTCTAATAGAAGTATAAGATGTATGCTTATGAAAACTGTTTTTTTTTAAACAAAAATACTTAAAATGAATGAGAGACTTTGAGTATTTTGCACTGTTTGTTTACTGTAGGTTAATTGTGGTAACATTTTAGTCAATTTTTTTTTAGACTGATAATTTAATGAATGCAATATTGTGTTGTAATTATTATTAATTTTTATTAAATAGGAAAAATAAAAAATAGTAGCATTTTCACTAATAGTATTAGACTTTTGGCATCTACTGTAGAATTTAATCATGGCAAAGTATTCATGTAATTATTTAAAATAAATTATTTAATCATTTAATTTATTTATCTAGATTAATATTCAAAATCAAACTTGATTTAGGGCTGTGGGATGAAAGTAAAATGGTATATATTAGGACAAGTGGTTTGCAATATATTTCTAATAAATTTAATTCAAATGCTTAAAATTCACTGTGAAAAAACAAAAACAAAAAAGAAAGAAAGAAAAAGAAAAAGTATATTGCTTACTAAAACTTGGCTGTTTTGGGATTTTGGAACTGACACAACTATCACTATAATTAGCCAAGTGGGCACAGTTTTCAACCAATGCCGATAATTTGAAAATGGGCAATTACCCTGGCTAATATATTGCTCTTACACTACTCATGTTTTATATTTTTGTAGATTATATTCATGCTGACATTGCACATGCTGTGTAATAAAGTTTCTCTGTGAATTTTCCATGCATCAAATGATAAATTGCTTCTTCTTTTTTTTTCAGGCCATGGAACAAAGGGTGTGTTTGAGCTTCTGGCAGGTTGGAGAAGGACCAGAGAGAGTTTGCCCTTCAAGGAGAGAGTGGCAGATGCATTCGCCGACGTGATGGTGTGCTACACCATGACCAGCTCGCTCTATATTATCACCTTCGGCATGGGTGCCAGCCCTTTCACCAACATTGAATCTGTGAAGGTTTTCTGCCAGAGCATGTGTGTAGCAATCTTGGTGAACTACTTCTACGTATTCTCATTCTATGGCTCCTGCCTGGTGTTTGCCGGGCAGCTGGAGCAAAACCGCTATCACAGCGTCTTCTGCTGCAAGATCCCCTCGGTGGAGTATCTAGACCGCCAGCCCACTTGGTTCAAGACCATGATGAGTGACGGCCACGATTTGTCTACGCACCACGACAGCGTACCGTACCAGAACCATTTCATTCAGCACTTTCTGAGGGAGCATTACACAGAATGGATTACCAACACCTACGTCAAGCCCTTTGTGGTTATCCTCTACCTGATTTACGCCTCCTTTTCGTTCATGGGATGTTTACAAATTAGTGACGGTTCCAACATAATTAATCTGCTAGCTAGTAATTCGCCCAGTGTTTCGTTCGCCCTGACCCAACAGAAATACTTTAGCAACTACAGTCCGGTGATTGGGTTTTACATCTATGAACCCATTGAGTATTGGAACTCCACAGTACAGGAGCACCTCAAGACGCTAGGCCAGGGCTTTAATAAGATTTCATGGATCGATAATTACTTTCACTATCTGAGGGTCGTGAATGTCAGCGCGTCAACCAAAAGTGATTTCATCAACATCCTCAAGACTTCTTTTCTGAGGAGCCCAGAATATCAACACTTTGTGGACGACATAATTTTCTCCAAAAATGGAGATGAGTACGACATCATCGCATCCAAGATGTACTTGGTGGCCAGGACAACTGAGAAGACCAGGGAGGAAGTCGTGGAGCTGCTGGAGAGACTTCGACCTCTCTCCCTCATAAACAGCATCAAGTTCATTGTTTTCAACCCGACCTTCGTTTTCATGGACCGCTACAGTTCCTCCATCATCTCCCCCATCCTAACGTCAGGTTTTAGCGTGCTCACCATTCTCATCCTCACCTTCTTCCTGGTCATTAACCCACTGGGGAACTTCTGGTTGATCTTGACTGTCACCTCCGTGGAACTGGGTGTCTTGGGTCTCATGACTCTCTGGAATGTAGACATGGACAGCATCTCAATTCTGTGCCTTATTTATACGCTTAACTTTGCCATGGATCACTGTGCCCCCCACCTCTACACGTTCGTACTGGCCACTGAGCACACGCGGACTCAGTGCATCAAGATCTCTTTAGAGGAGCATGGGGCCGCCATTTTGCAGAACACCTCGTGTTTTGTAATTGGGATAATGCCTCTTCTCTTTGTGCCTTCTAACCTGACCTACACACTGTTCAAGTGCTCCCTTCTCACAGCCGGCTGCACAGTGCTGCACTGTTTCGTCATCCTACCGGTGTTTTTGACATTCTTCCCACCCTCTAAGAAGCGGCACAAGAAAAAGAAACGCGCCAAACGGAAAGAGCGGGAAAGAGAGAGGGAGCGGGAGAGGGAGAGAGAGGAAATTGAGTGCATTGAAGTCAGGGAAAACCCGGACCACGTGACCAGTGTTTGATTGAAAGATGTGTGTGAACGTAAGTGGTAAGAAATCAGCTCCTGTCCACTAGGGGGCGACGTCAGGCAGCACTTCACAGGTCCAGAGGTGGCCGAGTGCAGCACTCTCGCCCCTGGGGTGACCCTCGCGACCCCAGCAATCAACAGCAGTGCTGTCCAGAGTTAAAAACACCTTCTCACTCATTTCTTGTGTAGCCTTCGTCTAGAACAGTGTATAACATCTGCAGCTGCTAGCTTATGTTAGACATTAATGAAAGGTTTGCGAAGGAAGGTTGTCCGTATACATGAACTAATACAAAAGGCCTAAAAAGAAGGCCTCCAAAAATGTTATGAGCATGAATCTAAGCAGGTGGGTTCCTGCTTATTTTAGATCTCTAGGGCTATCCCCAAGGGTATTCATGTATGTTTTGTAAGAGCAGATATCACTACAAGTACATTTGCTCTTATTTAGCACCAACACAATTCTTTTTGATCACTCTGTGTTTTTCTAACTGTTATGCAGCTCACATTCCTCCAGCCTTGTGCTTACATAATTAATCAAAACCAACTCTGTTTAAAAATAACTTTGTGAAAAATAGTAGCGAAAGGAAGTAGCAGTTTCAAGCGTCCATAAAATTATGCAGCACTCTCCTACAAATAACATTTGGCATGCATTTATCACAAATGTCCTGTAGCAAATCTAATAGTGTATTTGCAGTTTCTCTGGTAGCAGTTATTTAGACTCTTCTTCGAGAGGTCCCAACTTATACCTGGAAAATATCCTCCGAGCAATGCATTAATGGTCAATAGAATGAATTATTAAGAATTGTAAAAGGTGTTTTTCTCCTTTAAATGTTCGGTGAAAGTACATTTGTCAAATCTGACATTTAGCTGATATTCAGACTGTAATTTGTCTTTCTCTTCTGGGTAAATAACAGTGTCTGAAGGTGGTTTGTGTGGAGACCACCAACATGAATCACTAAAATGTTTTGCATATACTATTAAACTGCATATGCCATTTAAAAAAGGTTTTCCAATACACCCAAGTGGCTCATTCATGAGAAAAGAGACTTGTAGCATGTCTTAAAGCTGATATGATCTGTTTGTTTACTTGCTTGTGTGCTTGTGTGTTTGTTTATTACAAAACCACAAATCTGGTCATACACCTTTTCGTGTAGTTAAACTGAACAATGACAAAGAAGAGAAAGGTTTCCTTTCTGTTGTTTTGTTATTTTGCACATTAGGTAGATTCACTGATGGCTGTCGTCTAAAAATATACAGTACGTGTCAAGTCACAAGAGTAGAAATTGTTTTTGAGTGTGGCATGTGTTTTGTCTGTATTTGTGTGTGTTTGTGGAGATGAGCAATGCAGATGGTATACACTGTGTTCACGTTGAAGAAATATCTTGCACAAATCAATATAAAGGTATCAAGGTACATTCTGGTGGAAATGAGTTTGTCTGTTATGTTAGAAGTGTCGGTTCTCTTGTCCTGAGGAATATTAGGCATTGCATCAGGCGATGTTGTGTATTAGCAAAGTAGTTTTGATCTGTGGGTTATTTTATGTGTCACAAATACGTACAGCACCTGTCAAACCTGTTGGTAGCTCTTAAGATGCAACACAAAAGATAATGTGGAAAATGTAAACATGAAAGGGATAGTTTACCCAAAAATTTAAATTTTGTCATCTTATACTCACTCTCATGTCATTCCAAACCTGTATGACTTTCTATTTTCTGCAGAATACGTATTTCTAAGTTGTTTTATGGGGTCCAAAATGGAATGAAAAGAGGATGAGTAAATATGACGGAACTGACAGAATCATTGTTGTGTGAACTGTCCTTTTAATGTGAAAGTTTCTGGAATTAACTGTGTAGATGGAGGCAAAAATCAGCAGCAGTAATTATATCCTTATCTCATGCAACAACAAACTGTTCTTGAGCTTGCCATATTTCCATTGGTTCAGATGTTGATTCAAATGGATTCTAGGTCAGTTATTGCAATGTATGCCTCAACATAGACCGCCTTCCAAAAAAGTGAAATTTGAACCCAAAAATGTTTTTAAAATACTGCTAGCTTTTGTCCCGCTGTGCATACTGTACACATTTCGTGATCATTGGACTGTGCAAAACGCATGTGGTAGCCAGAGCCTTACTGATCCAGTCAAACAGCTGGGTTCATTGTAGAGTCATTCCAAAGGCAGAGGGCCTCTCACCAGGGAAGGTGTCGTTGACTAGAGTTTACTTGAGAGGTTGAGATACATGGACCAAATGTTTGCTACAGAAAAGTCCATTAGAAACGATAAAACGCTTCATGTACAGTGATGGTCTTATGTTTTTCATTGACTGTTTAAATGTGACAGGTATTAGGCACGTCAAGATAATGGCCACCGTATTTGGATGCAGCATTCCAAACCCAGCAGATTTCATGAATATTAGTCAATCAAACTTTTATGTACTTTGTGTCTAATATCGATGGCATCCCCATATTTTGTAAGAGCTATAATTTGTGTTGGAAGAGGGCATGAAAATTAAATATACGAAGACAAGAGATGCATAATGAAAATGATGAAAAATCATATACTTCCCAAAATAACTGTGTATGCATGTATTGTAAGTATGCATGTATTTGGTTAGTGTGTGTATATTTTCCTGACTTTTTGAGAGCTGTAGATGCTGGAGTGGACACTTTCTTTTAATGCATACTTGATACCATCTTCAGAAATTTGTGTTTTACTTTTTTTCTGGTGTGCTTTAAGCCAGTTGGAAAAATTATGAATTGTAAAATAAATGTATAGAGTTTTCTAATTTTTTAAAGAAATGAGAGGTGGAAACATTTTTTTAAGATGAAGGTCGTGTTATTATAAAAAGCAATAAAGAACAAAAAAAGGAATAAAATTAATTCTAAACTCAGTAGGTCAGTAATAACGTATGGAATGTTATTTGCATCCTCACAGATCAGTTCTTGCCACACTACACTATGTTTGATCTTTTGTTGTTTCTTAAACTAGTAGCCTACATGAAAAACCACAATCTAATTTTGCAGGAGACAACATCTCTCCCAACATAATCCATTTCTTTATAGGTGGCCAAAACTGAATCTTGAAATCTTAATTATAATGCAATGTGTAGACATAGGCATAGAGAGTTTGTAAGAAATTTGCTAAATATATTGCTAAAGCTATTAAACCGCCAAATAAATATGTTGACAATTCAGGACACTTAATTAAGTTCTAATTATATAACCGAACTGTATGTATATTCGTCTACTAAACTGCTGGTCATATCTCTAGAGTTAAGGCTGTATAAATGAAAATCTGCATACTGTTCTTTTTGTTGTGATGCATGTTCTTGGATTAGACCATAAATCACTTAGTCGACATTCTTATTATCTGCTTTATTTAACTTCAAAGTGGCCCACAAATCAAAGTCAACACAAAGTCACCACCGTTTTCAGTGAAACTTCAGACTACGTATTCTGAGGGTCATAAATCAAATATGCACTTTTGGGCTCAAATCACTTTGACAACAAGCATATCATATTAGAATGTGAATCATTGCTAAAATGATTAGTCATTTTCTTTACAGGGGACTAATTTTGCTGTACCCCATTTTCTGCAAATGCAATGTCAGAGGTCAAACAACAAACAGATACTTTTACCGTTTTACTGCTCTGTGAAGGAGGAATAGCTCACTCAACACTAATATTTCTAATATTTAAAAGCTCATTAAAAATCAGGTCAACTTCTGATGATTTAATCAGTAGCTGCATTAGGCCAAAAAAGAACATTTGAACAGATTTAATTTAATAATCTTCAAATTCCTAAACACAGGCGCACTGACCATTTATTACAGAAGCAGTGAATACTGTATATTACTGTTATTTTATTTTTAAAGGTTTGTCCTAATTAATCAATATTTTGTCATGAGATTTGCTATTTAGAATGCAGATAAAAGTGTTAACATCACTTGCTTTCTGTAATTTCAACTGTATTTTACATTGCCAAGGACAAAAACTCACCGCAATACACAGAGGCACCTTTTTAATACAGAAAAACAGACATTATTGTGCATTCAAGGTGATGATAAAACTCTGGATATCAGTCAGCTTTTTAGCACACACCAGCATTTAGTATTTTCCATGATCAGGTCATTAAGATTACAGAGCAATAATAAGACAAAAAGCGCAAACCTGTATGTTGTTGTTGTTTCCCCTTTGGTGCAAGGCTTTTTCAGACTCTGCCAGGGTCCAAAATGAACACTTTTATAATTAAATTCAGTGCAATTCTGTAAGGTGATCTTGAGCTTGGACAAGGCACTATATCAATATTCATTTGCCCCCTCTTAGAAAATGCATTAAAATGGCTTTGATGGCTTAATAAAACAGTTACTTCAACAAAGTACATGTACATAATACTTTTTTTTTCTCCTATATGTGAAATATTCTTCACAGTTAAGTCACCAAAACAAAAATCTGAGGAAAAAAGCAACAATTAATCTTCATATATTTGTACAGTTATATTTCACGGCAATGCTGTACAATAACCTGCTAATTATTGCCTTTGGGATTTTTTAAACAATAAAAATAATGTAAAACTTGGTAGTATATTTGTTATGATATGCTGTTATGTAAAACACAATTTCATGTCAGGTTACAAATATTTATGACTGATACATTTTCTCAATCCATTTGCAAATGTAACAAAACGTTACTTTTGGATCCTGGCCATAGCAATGATATATACCCATCTGAAGTTTTCCAAGTCCATGTTTTAGTCAGGTTAATCGAAACAAATCAGCTAAAACCATAAAGCTATAAATAATAATCTGACATCTTAGACGTTAGTCTTACGATGTTGAATGGTTTAACAAGCTCTTCACTGTTGAGTACTTTGATTTAGGTGAGGCTACATAATTTGTGACCTCAAGTCAAATAATGAGCCCAAAACATTCATGTCTTGTGTTGTATAAACCAACATTGAGAAGGCAGCTTCTGTATTTTCAAAGTTGTTCACCACTGTATAAAGGCTACTGTGTTGTTTTTACAGTAAAACCATCAGCCAGCATAATATGTGTGAGGGCAGGTTTTAAAACATATTTTTTAAAGTAATTGTTAATTAGGAGTGACTTATTGTCAGTGATCTGATTTGGTGTCTACTATTAGGAAATGATACTTTTCAGTGCAGATTAACTGGTGTTTAAGATAATATTCTGTTCTTTATGTTTAGTAATTTTGGCATTTATTTCTTTTGTGTTAAGGCTAATTGTAATGAAGCACTCACTGAAGATGTGTGATTGTTATGCGAGTGCTCATCAGCTTTGTTGAAATAAAATTAGACAAGAATTAGACTGCCATGGATTGTGTCATATCAAAGCTTTTGCAATCAAAGATCCACAAGTTCATAAAATATGAGACATTTCAAAGTGCTAAATATGTTTTAATGTGACCATTTGTTGTACGTATTGCCAGCAGTGAATCTTATTAAGCAGCTTATACATGATGTACTGTAAAAGGTAATGTAAGTTTTAAGTGGTACATCTAATGCAATTAGTACATACCTAAACGGTAACTAACAATAAACATATTTACATAATATTTAATTACTAAAGATTTAAAGGGTTTTTTTAACACATAAAAAAATAATCTGTGAGGTTTTGTTCACTGTTGTCTGTTTAGTATCTATGTTCTTAAAATGAAAAAATAAAGATTCATAAGAATCACCCTCAAAACAAAGCAGTAAATTCTTAGTATGGACAAAATTAACAGTTAGTCAAATCTATTTATGAGCCCAAATATGTGCAATTTCAAAACATAATAGGGATGTGCAATGATATTAAAGTAGCATAATAGTCTACTGTATTTTAGTCCTTAGGATCATCTCAAAGATATAAACTAAGTGAGACTTTTATGTAAAATAGCCGTGTAACATTTTCACAATAGCACTAAGATGAACAACATCACATGAGAAATTATGGTTAAGATACTATGTATGCAAAGATGCTCTCTATGTCTTTTTTATTAACACATTAGTCCTAAAGCATGAAGGTTTAGTTCCTATGCTTGTGTATAACACTGTGATGCTCATACAAAGTTTACTTTTATGGACATGCTTGCATTGGAATGGGAGGGAAGCCATTGGTGTGACGTAAATGGGAACCTATGTCTAAAGAACAAAACACATTAGTAATGAAACTGTGATGCTCACAATGGCTTAAAGCTAGACACTGTCATGGTCGTGTGGCCTAAAACCCGTTATGTAATTCCTAGTCTGTGTTTACTCGTGTGAATCTGAATTGTGCTCATGTAGCCCCATTTCCTCCTTACTTATTTCTCACCGCTTTGCTCTCAGCAGCTCCAGTGCTTAATTCAATGAACTGCCACAAATGGGTTACATAACCTGCAGTGATTCTGTATTCTTACTTACTTGATTACTTCTGTGCTTCAAAGTGTGAATAGCCCTGAAAACAGGCCCAAAGTGCAAGTCTCTCATGCAGATCAAATCTTTTCAAACGGGAGAAAGAAAGAAGAGTGAGCGAGCCGCAAGATTGAAGTCACATGCTGATATGTGTCTGTTTGTGCAGTTGTACACTTGTTGGGTGTCTTGAAATGTTTGAGTTCACTGTGAAGTGGATATGTCAGACTTAAAAACATGACGTTTTAGATTCCATTCTGATGCAATGACTTGGTTTTATTGTGTTACAGAACGCACAACGGTAGACGTGAGCATAGCGTTAAATGAATATGTCTTCCATTAATATGGTTTTCTGTTTGTGACACGCACCAGAACACTGTTTCATTTGAGTTTCGTCACAATTCATGGTAGCGAGTAACGTGAACTGAATCGATCAGCCAAAAGTAGAAACCATAGTAAAGCGATCATTTAAAGGAATGTCTTTAAGTCTGAATTTATAAGATGTATGCATTTGAATGCTCTGAATATTTTCATTGTAAACTATTTTTTACTGCCTGCTATGTTGAAGCTATAAATATTATGCTGATGTACATTTTTATATGGAAACATGGATTTTTTCATTAAAGCCTTTGTCTATGAAACTTCATGGCATTATGACTGGGAGCCCTCTGTGTATAATGCTTACCGGGTGGGTGGATCGGCCGTCTTTCTCTCTGGCACAAAATTAGCATCTTTCTTCTCTGATGACACAGAGTGATGAATGAGAATCCTAGTATTTACCATTAGTGTGAATCAAACTGATTTCATAAGTGTCATCCATAATGTAACAGTTTTTGTCTTTATAGATTGCATTAATTATTAAGACATGTATTCCAACAAGATTTATAATAACAGAGAGTGACACCACGAGGTCCGTTTGCATGCTTGTCAGCTACAGTGTCTTACCCAAGAATTTCTCCAGTTCTCCAATTTTCCTGTTCATCTCATTTGCTCAGATGGTGAAGAATCCTTGAATACTCAAACATTTTTAGCCTAATTACTCATAATTTCTATATATACTGACTGACTTGAGCACTAAATCAGCATATTAGAATGATTTCTGAAGGATCATGTGACACCGAAGCCTGGGGTAATGGCTGCTGAAAATTCAGATTTACCATCACAAGAATAAATTACATTTTCAAATATATTTAAATAGATAACAGTTGGTTTGGATTGTAGTAATACTTCACATTATTACTGTTTTTACTGTATTTTTTTTAAATAAAATAAATGTAGGCTTTGTGACCACAAGAGACATCTCTTGTGGTCACAAAAATCTTACCATCCACAAAATTTTACCCATTAGTCTGTACAAATAAATAAATACAACAGTTAGGCAGTGGTAAAACATCTATAATATAATTAAATATTCAAATGTATAAAACATGACTATTTTTGAAGGGAAATCAATAAACAGAAAGATTTTTGGGCCCTGATGTGTGGTTACGGCCTCTACCACAGGTGCTGGCTAATGCTAACCATCCAAACTTTAACCCCTTAATTTTAACTTAAATTAATATTTTGCACTTTACTTAATATATTTCAATTAAATTTCACCCATGGGGACATTTGGACACATTATTTAATCTTTAAGTGTTGTATTCACAATTTCTGGTGAGTTTCTTGACAGATGCCGATGTACCAGTAGAGAACTTTTCTGGTCCTGGGGTACCATCAAAGCTGCCTTGCCTGCAAATCCCCTTTATGATGTGGGTTTGATTGAGAAGGTAAGTCCAGGGATAAACTCAAACACGTGCTAAGAGACATGAAAGTGCAGACAGACAGGTTGATCTTCTCTCTCCGTCCCTGAGGGACTTGTCCACAGAGACATGTCTCCAAGCCTTTCTGCTAGGTTCGCACATGCCTCACCTAAGGGAGGTACATTTAGTGTTTGCTATTGCTGTCTGAACTGGGATTTGGAAAGTTAAAAGTACACTTTTATGCTATTTTTATTTTCTAAAAAATATGCATACTATGACTGATAAAGTTAGCAACAAAAGCAGAAAAAGTGAGGTTAGCTGTGATTATACTGTACGGCCTTGAGAACTATATAGAATGTTTTTTTTTTGTCTTTTTTTTTTTTTTTTTTTTTATAAAATGTAAATTCATGTCCCAGTCACGTTTTCTTGGTTAAATGAACATTACTTACTATCAGAAAAAGAAAAAAAATATATATATATTATATTTTTACATAAATATTCTATTTATTAAAGCCATGTATCCATGTATACATATATTTCATTTTCTTTGCGCACAAAAAGCATTCTCATGCTTCGTAAAATTACGGTTGAACCACTGATGTCACATAGACCATTCTTACTACCATTCTTGGCCTTGAATGTGGTGGTACCTTTGCTGTCTGGGTCAGAGAGCTCCCAGATTTCATCAAAATATCTCTTTGTGTTCCGAAGATTAACAAAAGTCTTACGGGTTTGGAACGACATGAGGGTGAGTAATTACAGAACTTTCATTTTGGGTGAACTATCCCTTTAAATTTTTACCAAACTGATTACTCACAAAAAAAATCAGTTTTAAAGCCATTTCAAGTCTTATTTTGACGTAACAAAGTGGTTATCTAAGTGTGTAAGTTGTTCATTTACTTTATTTAATTACTCTATTAACACAATTGTTCGTTCAAACTAATTGGCGAATCAGCATCTTACATGTTGTTATGGTCATTTTGAAATGCCCGAGCAAAGTCTGTCAACAAAGTATTTCTGTATAATTGCCTCCCAGAATTGTTACACGACTGCGTTCCCAAACAGCAGGCATCCACCTCCGAAAGCAATGACGCATTTATTTTGTTTTGTCTGCTCTCTCTGAGGCGCAATATATGAAAAGTATTATAATTATTATATTTGATGGCTTCTCCTACTTTTCTTAGTGTTATGTAGTGATACTTCTACCAGGAAGTTACGAAGACGATATCAGTCCGCTTCAGCTATGTGTCTGCATCAGGTCAGTAAGTAGTTGGCAATGTGGAGTAGTGAATCAAATTAACAAAGTATCCTTTAGTTTAAATATGCTCACATGAATAGCCTTATATGGTTCTATTGTGTTTGTTTGGTTATTATTCTGAGAATAGGCATATGATCGTCTTTCCTCACCCGAATTGCTCCACAACCCAAGTAGGGCTCGCTGCAGCCCACAAGATCCAGGGGGTGTGGCTGGATCCACATCTAGGGGGTGGAGATGGGTAGGTTTAGGGATCAGGGGGTGGAGATGGGTAGGTTTAGGTATATGTAAGGTGGGAGGAGTTGGATCTGGATCCAGCCACGCCCCCTGGATCTTGTGGGCTGCAGCGAGACGCTCCTCCCACGACTTGTAACATTTTAAATCAACATTTGGAGCTAGGTAAGGACATACCGTTGTTCCAAGAGTGAGTAAAAAATGACTGCAACTGTAAAGAGGTTTTAGGCTAATTGTGATTCCCATCAGGTTGTGAGAACGGTCCATTTGACTGTCGCAGGGTGGTGGGTATGTGCTGGCTCGTGGGTAAACAGCTGTGAGCTCATCAGCTCAGCGTGTCTGTTGTGTTGAGCTCAATCTCCCAGTTCTCAGCCCATTCTCTGCCTGCTCTAGAATCACAAATTCACAGCGTGAGTGGAGTATCTCGCACATCATATTGCGGCCCCGCTGAGATCATGGTCCTACCAAGGTTGGACTCCACAGTCATTGAAAAATTTATAATATGGCCAAAATGACGAATGAAACAAAACATTTAAACATAAATGCTCTAAAATGTATGTATTTGATTTATTTAAACTAATTTATGTTATTTTCCAACATTGTTGGATCCTAACTAGCAAGACAACCAATGAGCCAATAATAATAATAAAAAAGTCTATTTTTCTAATTTCAGTTACTGGAGACTACTGTTTGCTTCAAATTGATAAATGGCTTGATGTCACCAATTTCTACACTCTTTTTTTCTATTTTATTTTTGCTGTTTTTAAAATACCTGTTTTTAAAATAGTTAATTGAAACATTTCCTCCCTGTTGGGTTGCTAACCCTTGGCATTGTCTGTCAACGCTTTCTTGTTAAACAGCTATTTGACTGGAAATACTGACAATCTGACTTTTTTTTCCTGCCAAATGAACACAAAACAGCTCTTTTTAAACAAGCTTTATTCAATGTTTTGATCATTATTGTAGACACTGACATTACATTTTCTGACATGGATACACACAAATTAATTCATAACTCCAGCCAACTATCCTTTGTCAAATGTTGAAAGTGAATTTATAAGTTATAACAATTGTTGTTCCAACATGCAAGCTGATGAGCACAATAAGCAAATTTCTATTGATTTGGTAAGATAATAATCAACAGATAACATCATTTGCGGGTTTACAGTAAAATGAAAAACCAACACAGTAACAGAGAAACATTCCAGCCTGTGGAAATGAAATATTAAAACCCTGTTTACCATATTGCTAATGACCTTTGCAGTAAAACTCCACCTTAATGAGGTTTCAAAAATAATGTTAAAGAGAACATGATGACAATGGATCAGCATGTATTTTGTACAAGAGTTATGACTATATTAGCAATAAACTGAATGTCTTATATTGTTATATTCTGATATTATAGATTTAACTATTTCAGTCTACACTGAATGTTGTCATGTAATAAAGGTCCTGTACTAAATTTAACTTACTGTAACTACAAAGAAGAGATTACTATTTATGCCAAGACATCCGCTGAAGACAAAAATGCTGACATCCTGCAGGGTCGGAATCAATGCATTATATCAACTGACTAATGCAATGGCATTTTGAAGTTGAATGCACCATAACAATGATTTGTTACTTGTGACAGGCTTTATTGCAGTAGCAGAACCCTAAAAATAGTATAAGATGTATTGTGCCTCGCGTTTGTGAAATATGCAAATCTTTGGTATCTTTCAATCTGCCAGCTTTGTTTGCCTCCCTGATCACCACTTAGATTTGGAACACCTTAGACGTCCCATTTTACATCAATTCACATGGCAATGCAATTTCTGGTTGGTTAAATGCTTTCCTTGACCACAAGTAAAAAACATTTTCTTAGGTTTGATAATAAAGCAAAATGTTAATTATAGTAGAATAATCTATTCTTTCATTAAATAGCAATTTCTTCTGTAAAAGCTCTTTTGTAAGTCTTACTCGTTGACAAGCCTGTCAGAGCTGATTGAGAAGGAAAACGTATCTTATCTACCAAAATGAAACAAAGACATGATAGGTTTACCTTTGGTTTCATTATATTTTTCACTTCAGGTTCAATGTGCTAATCATTCTACATACTATATACTGTAAATAATTCATCAAGCTGATTAAAGCATGAGATACATGAAAAAGCATTAATTTCAAGTCACACTTAGACAGTGTGAGAGGTGGCTTTTACAGCCTTCGTTGGAAATTGAAGGGTCTTTTAGTGTATTGTCTGGTTGTTATTCTGGTTCCTGCGTGCTGTAAACTGCATTATGACAAGGACAACAGAAGGCAGGCAGTGAGGCATCCAGTGCATTTTCTACTTCCTGCAACTGGGGCATTGATTTGCAGGGGAAGTAACCCTCTCTGTCACAACAGCATGAAAGCATCAGAGAAAAGACGTGGGCATTATATTGAACTGCTAAAAAACAGGATAAACTGCTAAGGGAAATCCAACACCATAAGGATCAGCTACCAACAGACTGTGAGGATTTAAAGAAGTACCCTGGGTAATACAGTTGTCAGACTCAGGAGATCAGAATGGGGAATCTCTGAACCCAACAAGGTCAAACCATGCATTTGATGAGAGCACACCACAAAGCCACTCATTCAAGACCTTTGTAAACAACTGTCTGAGCTAGATTGCACAAAAATTTCATTTCTTTCATTCAAAAATATGTCTTCATTTACTCAATCATGGGTAAAAGCTTTTCAAAATGTGGTTCAATTTTTCAAAGGTTTTTTTTTTTTTTTTTTTTTTTTTTTGTTAAAAAAAATTACTCTGGACATCTTGCTAAATACTTTGCCTTCCAAGAAAAGATATTTCTGAACTATTCGAGAAACATTTAACATTTTATAAACCCAGCTTGCTACATTATTAACTGTTAGAACTTCCATTAATTGTCCAACTTCCACGTTTATAAAATTTGTGGAAAACATTTAACCACACTAGGACCTGTAAACAACTTATCTTCACCAACTGTTCACTTTCTTTTAACCTTAGGGGCTTTCTGCAGGTTGATAACATGCAAAAGATAACTATAAAATAATGTTAAAATGAGTTAAATGTTTAAAAATAAAATGAAGAAAACTACAATTCTTAAGACCATGAACTGAATCTTTGGGGGACATCTTTCAATGTAAAATTTCTTATGTAAGGACAGTATATAATCATTGCACATGCCCCAAAACTATCATGCTACGTCTGTTATAATAATGTAAAAGAAATTCTAATAGTCTGAATCAGTGCATCAGTGTCCATTCAATTTGATAAAAAAATACTACTAATAATAACATCACGCACATGTTGTCTATACGGTATATAGCTATATCTATATTGTTGTTTATCTGTGACTATGCAGTTATATTGATGTGAGCGTGAACGGTTTCAATTCGATACAATAAACTGAACACAGACTTGTTGAAAAGCGATGCCACTTTAGACTTCAAGCAGATGATTTAAACATTGTGGTTCTGGGAATGCAGGAATATAATACAAACTAATAAAAATAAAAAATATACAAAAATCCATCATATTTATCACTTAATTCTTGAATACACACACAGATCAATTTAAGAGATGTGTTTGCAAAGTGTGTGAAGTTGACGGCAGTAGGATACAACAGCAAAATTAGGCGGGTGTGAATTGCTGATGTTTAAATTGCACAATAACAAATTGCCCAGTGTCCTATCACTGGCCCATTGTGAGTTCCTGTCATTTCCTCATATCTCAATTGGAACTTCATTGGCTGCTCTCTGTTTCAGGGAGGCAGAGATGGAGTAGAACCTGGGAAAAACAAGACAGCTACGTTCAATAGTCTTCAGTCAATCAGTGGGTTTTTGTTACGTTCAGCCTAATTAAGTCATATACTAGGTTTTATGTCAACAATCTTCCAATAAGCATTCCAAAAATTAGGCAACACTACTTTACAGTGTCCAAGCTTGTTAACGCAGAACGACAACGAACATCTTGCTGCATACTAACAATTCTATAAGGACAGATGTTTTTGCGTTCAGAAAAGAGAATTCCCATTGTTTAAAGAGCTCTGCAAAACTAAATTTGTAAAATAAGTACTACTATATCGAAATATCAGCAATGTGTTGCTTGGGAAAAATATTTCATAAGAATACATGGTCATTTTTTCTGCAGCTACAGAAAATCTACCAGCAAAGGCTAACAGGGCCAAGCTAACCAGCTAAAACTTGATGCATGCATCTCGACACAGGTATCTGTTTTTAAGTGAGTTAAAGGCAGTGTCTTATAAAACTAATGGAACAAGACAGAGAGCGAGATGCGGCATAGCAGCAAAAAACATCCACCCACAGTAGTATATGCATTTGCATATTGCGCTTGCTTCATAATATAATGACCTAGTTCAGAGAATTTTTTTTATATAGAACCTTTATATAGATTTACAAACCCAAGTATATCATGTCAAGAAATTCAGCATTATATCAGGATGAGAGTGCAAACAGCTGATATAAATATTCCAGTAATCCACAAGTAATTCTGACGGCACCCATTCACTGCATAGGACCTATTGGTGAGCATGTGATGTAATGATAAATTTCTCGAAATCTGTTCAGATGAAGAAACAAATCTTGGATGGCCTGAGGATGACTACATTTTCAGCAAATTTGGGTGACAAGTTCCTCTAAGGATGTACATATATAAAAAATGTGATCAGAAGCCAGTTTATCCCTCATTCCTCTAGAATTTGTACTTTGCACATACCTTGAAGTCTTGCAGTGTTTCTTTTTCCTCCAAGCTTGAAAGCAGGAAGATTTTGCACAGTTCTTCTTACAGTCAATGACTTGATATATGATAGGATTGTACATGGCAGAGGACTTGGCCAGCAAAGTTGGCACAACAGAGACTGGGATGGGCACTGAATCGGGCTCTCCAAAAGCAGACACCACTGATACCACAGCATAAGGGATCCAAGCTATTAAAAACCCTGCGCAGATCAACATCGCCACCTGGAGGATGCAAATGGAACCGTGTAACTAATGGCATGGCATTTCCACATAGCATTTCTGCTTATTAAAACACAAACCTTAGTCAACTTCATCTCCAGGATGTGGTTGTTCTTATTCCGTGTGTCGAAATTAGAGACTTCTTTGGCTGAGGATTTGACCTTGAAGATGATCATGACATAGGAGAAGACGATAATGCCGGTGGGGAAGATGAGGCAGAAGAAGAGCATGCACATAACAAAGCTCTGGCCAGACACCGAGGCCTGGGCCAGCCACCAGTCCAGCGTGCAGGAGGTGCCAAACGGCTCAGGTGCGTAGTTGCCCCAACCCACCACTGGCATGGTGGCCCAGAAGGCAGCATAGATCCATGTAAAAACCACACAGAGAAAGGCATGACGCCGTTTGAACCATGTACCTGGATTGACAAAGTAAACTGATGTTAGTAAAGCTAAATAGACGCTAGCTAGAACAATCGATAGAATGACAAATAGCTAGAAATACAGAATGACAGAGAGACAAACAGAACAACAGATAGACAGAGATATAGAACAATAGATAGAAATAGACAGAACGACAGACTAACAGATTAGATCTAACAGACAGACTGACACATACAACAGTAAAGTACGACAGAGAGGCAGATAGAAATATATGATAGAAGGAACAACAGACAGAAATATCGAATGATAGATAGAATGACAGACAGAATTGCAGAACGGTAGAGAGAACAACAGAATAAAATAGATATAATGACAGACACAAACAGACAGATACAAAAATAGATATATCGAACGACAGACAGACAAATGGAAAAAGAATGACAGACAGAAAAAAATATAGATAGAATAACAGACAGATAAAACGCCTGTCTCACACACAACAATAGATACAATGACAGATAGATGGATAGAACAACTGATAAAACGACAGACAGGTAGAAATGCATAATGATAGATAGAATGACAGACAGACAGTTAGGCTAATTGTAATTACCATATTTTAAATGACAGATCTTCAAGTAGCGGTCTAAGCTGACAATGGTCATCGTAATGAGACTTCCACATCCGAAGAAAAAGCCGGCCCAGCCATAATAGCGACAACCCTGCCAGCCAAACAGCCAGCGATGGGCAAAACTAGACACTATGAAGAATGGCTTTCCAGTCACTGACAAAACATACAAAAAGAACTTGATGTTAAACAAGCCATACATTTTTTTTAGAAGCAATTATTACTGACAAAATAATACTTTGTTTTACAGTGAGATCTCAGAGGGCAATAAGAGCAAAGACTGAACTGCAAACTATTGTTTCTTCAAATGTTGTATTTTCTTTATCACTCCAAACAGCTCTTTTCCAATAGATTTCATATCTTTTTTTATCATTAATATCTTTGCTTACTGTCTGTATCTAAAACTACCTAAATTTACATTTGTTTGAAATATGATACAGATTTTCATTAATACTCTCTGTAAACATATAGAGTACAAATATGTGGACAAAAACGAGGAAGAGTAGCCACTCTTGAAGCACTAGAGTAGTCTGCCATGTGCATGACTCCTGGGAAACAAAAACCTCATCATTTTTAAATACAGTGATGCCATTCTGATAATAGGCGACAAGGTTAAAAGGCAGTCTTCTTCAATGGCAATTGGGAAGTAACTATTGATTTGAATCCGAGCGCTTAGAATGATAAATCATATCTGATTAAATTTCTTGTCACTCACACTCAAGCTATAGCTGACAAGCACAACTTTTTTCTGTGTAATTTACTTTCTTCTCTGTGATTTTGGGGTAGGACTGTCGACTGACCAATTCCAGGCAGAGAGAAACTTGTTTGGGAAACTTATTTGAAAAATAACACTCCGCACCTTTATTAACTTTATGAGTTACATGGTAGGTAGTTTGTTCTGTAAATGTAAGGATGATGGCGACTAAACAGATTATGCACTTTACAATAACAGTACATGAATAATCTTGCACTAACACCTAAATTAAATATGAATTAAATATGAACTAATGATGAGTTAAGGCATAAACTGCTGGTTTTATTATCAGGGATCACTGCTCCCCGTGGAAGCGACACTAAACATCCACTAGGTGGGAATAGAGTACAAGTATGAATACAATTTTTTGAATGAGAGGAAATCTTTGTTATGAACAAGGAACAAAGGCCAGCACATTGTAATCAGTGGTTCCTCTTTACTGGGGTACAAGCCCCTGTGAAATACCTCTGTGCCCAATTAAAATTTTACTGATAAATTAAAAAATTGAGATTATATTATAACAACTTGAAAATAATTTTCCCTGTCATTATTTCAGCAATCATGTCATGTGTGTTTTCTATTAGCTGTTTAGAGCCAGAACTAACAATGACAAATCTGTGAAGGAAACATGCTCTAATCAATAACCATAAGCACTTTATTATTTGTATTAAAACTAACATAGATTGGACTTTATATTGTTATATGAAGGCCACATTAAACTCTTGGAAACTTTACAACATGCAGCTTTCTAAATGTATGTTAGACATAGATATTACTGTTTTCATTCTTATTGTATAATATTAAAAGCTAATATAAAATGTGAATTGTTTAAAAATAAATTTAGATTTAAACAAAGAGTAATTAAAAATTATTTACAGTTGGTATTTACTGGTATGTGAAAAATCAATCACCACAGTAAACTGAAGGAAAAAAGGAGTCAGTCAAAGCATTAAATAGATCTTTTGCTCATTTAAGCCCACCGGCAACTGTACTTTCCGCAGTTTACAGTTGTCATTTTTCTTTTGCAAGAATTTTTCTAGATGTTATTTTATGTCTCAATGACATGCAAGCAAACAACCAAATAAAGGATATAAAGAAAGAAAAAAATAAATGCAAAACATGTTCACATAGGACACAATTAACATGACTATATGCATGAAACCATTAAGAAACATTTGGGGACAAATGGGTTTTAAAAATCTTTGTATGATTTACACAAGTGTGTCATTTCGATAACAGCAAATAAATCAGTAAGAAGGACAGTGACAAGTATCATAAAAGAGGCAGCACTGAATAACCTCGGCTGATTTACTGCCACGCTGTCTACTCAGAATATAATGCCCAAAGCCCAATACAAGCTGTACAAACTATACACTGAAAGCTGTGTGTATGTATCTTCAACACACACAAAGGGAGAAAATCCTATAAACAACAAAGAGATCCTTTCAGTTATGTAATACATTCGCTTGTATTCCCTTCATAATATAAATCCATTTTTGAAAAGCACAGCTGACAGATGAAAACAGTATTTCAGCAGCATGACATCAAGTCTTTCAGTCTCACCTGATATGCCAAAGTCGAACACAGCAAGATTCAGTGTCATGAACTCTGGTGGCTTTAAATTGGCCTTCCGTTTGATGGTCTTGTATATGACATAACCATTTCCAGTGGCTGACAAGAGACCTGTTAAAACATAAGACAAATTGTAATAAAGCATGTTTTCTCACAAAGATGTCACTGCAGACTAACAAAACAAATTCAAATTCTCTTTTTAAACAGATGCTATTTTTAAAACGCCAGAAAAAGTTAGTCTTGGACCTTGGAAAAGGCTTTTTTATTATTTCCATTATACTGACTATTTTGCATCAGTTTGAGACACAGGTGTTTAAGGTTTGTGTATTTGTTGAAATACAGTGACTGCATATTAAGACTCCTGTTGTACCAGTAATGTTTTGAGAACTAATAAGAGTCGAAGGTTACTGGTTATCCCGTTTCCCAGTGAAAGGGCAAAAAAAGGTCACTATAACAAAAGAGCAGTGTGATGATTAGTCATTTCTGGTTACAGCCACATACACTCAGATGAAACAATCTTCCCATTCATGTTATTCGACTTTTCTCTGTAGATGACCACATACAGGTATGTGCCTGCTAAAATGTATTTGTCCGAAAATTTCACAAAATTAAATAAAATAAAACATCTATTACTCAAAATCTTATGTTCAATCCATAATGTCCAAGGCCCCTTTATGAAAATCAAATATCCAATGCAGAGGTCACTGTGAGTGCCACATACAGTCATTTCACATCTTGTCCTTTTGTGTCAGCTGACTGATGCAACATTTCAGAGAAGATAGTTTATTTCATGTGACTATTCAATGAATTCTTTCAATTTCCTTTAGTCTGCTGTTCTCATATGATCATGAATCAATGTGCATGGATCACGCACATTAACATCACTAACAGATACATTGTTTCAACAGTTATTGCTCTTAAAGGGACAGTCCATCCATAAATGAAAATACTATCATGTTGTCCAAAAGTTACCTACCAAATAATCTGACCTGAACCCTGTTCATCACTGGCATTTGTTGATCTGTATGTGTTACTGAGAGTAAATGTCTACTGCAACACCTTCTGACTGATCCCGTGATTCAAACGGAGGAGAACAGACTGTGAAATACAACAAGGAAGAACTATTGATTCAGTCTTTCCCCTGAAACACACATCTTTCAGGTCAAAGGAGAATTACATGGAAATCTAAGCAAAGGAAAATGCCTTAATTTTAAAAAAGGGATGAAACGTCCTTCAAAGAATAGCTTTAATACCATGGTTACTGATGGGTGACTGGGCTAAATGATGTTGTGCTGAACAAAAAAAAGGATTTTCAAATTACATTTTTTAAAAGCGTACTGCATAAAAGACAGACATACATTGGCAAACATTATCAATTACATTTTCCAAAAGTGTATTTCGTAAAAGACATGCATTGGCAAAACATCTGAATTATTTCTAACAACTATGTAGATTGGACATAGCAATCATTCTCTTGGAGAGGTCATGTCAGATTTAGAAATGTTTATTCTGGTTTAGAGAGAAATTCATGAAAAGAAAACGAAAAAAAAGACCTGCAATACAAAGATTCCATAATGCATTTTTGAACATAGTGTTTAAAGAAAAACAGTCCAAGAGCGCACATCCAATAGGCAAAAAGTTCAATGTGGATGCTGCTTCACACAAGAATTTAAACCAAAAAATATAAGTAGGCACACCATAGCTCCAGAGATAGAAAAATCTTTATTTATGTTCTCACCGTAAGAACATAAATAAATATTTATTTATTTAAATATTTTAAGTGGTGAGAACATAAATATATTTCTATCCTTGGAGATATGATGTGCCTACTTTGATTTTTTGGTTCATATTTTAACATAGTGTAAATAGAATCTATAACTATTTGCACTTCAATGTAAATAGCATATCGTTAAAAAATACTGCTATTTTCACTTAGTGTAAATAGAATCCATTGCTATTTGTACTTAGTGTAAATAGTATCTATCGCTAAGAAAATATGCAGTTTGCACTTAATAGCATCTATCACTATTTGCACTAAGTGTAAATAGCATCTATTGCTAAGAAAATATGCTATTTGTACAGTGTAAATATAATCTAATTGCTATTTACCCTTAGTGTAAGCCAATATCAATACACCCCTACAATAATGTGTTTTATTAACTAACAAGTTTTTTTTTTCTGGCAAACAATACCTGTACCTACAGAGATACTGATATACAAAAATAAACCCACTCATAAAAACATTCAGTGAATTAAAAAAATTTAACCAACCAGAATCTCTTCTATATGTTTCATGTAAAATGCACTAGATGACACTTCTCAAAACTCCACTATATGACAGAGGATGACATCTCAATGACAGCGTGAGAGGATTGAACAAGTCTCAATTATGACAGCATGGATGATGACTGTCAGTTTTTAACAAATTTAAGTAAAAGTTACAAGTCAAGTTTTGGTTCTAAGGATTCAGAATGTGTTTAGCTTCTGCACCTTTTAACCTTTCTTTAATATTTAATTTAAATTGATAACTTTTTCGATTCAGAAGGAATTAAATACATGTTGGTTAATGCAGGCATTCATAGTGTCAGTACAGTCACTGAAAAATCTCTGTAATGTGCTTATATAATGTATATGTACACATGCTACTATTGTTAGTCAATACAAATATCTTAAATCAAATCCCTATAAACCTTAAAGCATAAAAATTAAACTCTTTATTCTTTCTGTGCCTGGGGCTCAGGGTCAATTTTGCCAAGAGTGCACTGTCTCCCAGCCAACGGGTGTCGTTCCTGGGAACAGTCCTGGACTGTTGGTGGCCTCATGGCCGCAGCATCACCGGTGCTACAGTTGGGCATGCTCCGCATGCGGCCCCTTCAGCGCTGGTTGAAACCACGGGTTCCGCCCCACGCATGGCGACACGGTCGCCTGCATATCAGGGTGAACCAGGCCTGTGTGACAGCCCTGGCCTCCTGGAAGAACCCACGATGGTTGGAGAGGGGTGTGGCCATAGGGATGGTCTGCAGCAGGAAAGTTGTCACGACAGACGCCTCCAACATGGGTTTGGAGGCGCTGTGCTAAGGCAAACCGACCTTTGGCCTTTGGTCGAAGGCGGAGCTAGGCCTCCACATCAACTGCTTAGAGATGCTAGCAGTGTCGAGCCTGCCATTTTTTCCTGCCAGAGCTAATGGGATGACATGTGCTGATCCGCTCAGACAACATGTCCGTGGTGTCCTATATAAATCACCAGGGAGGTCTCTCCTCGAAGCGCCTCTTCATTTTAGTAGAGCGCCTTCTGGAGTGGGCTCCGCTCAACTTGCGCTCGCTGAGAGCAGCACACTTGCCGGGCAGATTGAACCAAGGAGCGGATATGTTATCTCAGAGCAACGTCCGGCCTCCCAGAGCGAGTGCTAAACACCATTTCTGAAGCTAGAGCCCCGTCTACAAGACGCCTCTATGCCCTTAAATGGTCGGTTTTCACCGAATGGTGCCTAAACCGCGGTGAAAACCCCTCTACCTCTGAGTCAGTGGTGATTCTGTCCTTCCTGCAGGAACTGCTGGATAAAGGACGTTCTCCCTCTACACTCAAGGTGTTCGTATCAGCTATAGCGGCCTTTCACGTCCCTATAGCGGGCCAATCAGTGGGCAGAGACAATGCAATTGTCCGCTTTCTAAGGGGAGCCAGGAGGCTGAATCCACCTCGACCCCTTACCGTCCCTATATGGGACCTACCCACTGTACACTGTCCTTTTGAGCCGCTACAGTCTACGAACCTTCGGTCACTGTCACTGAAGACTGCTCTGCTATTAGCACTGGCATCGGTCAAGCGAGGAGGAGACCTACAGGCGCTCTCTGTGAGCCCTGCCTGCCTGGAATTTGGGCCCAACGACTCCAAGGTCGTCCTGAAATCAAGGCATGGATACGTACCTAAGGTACTTTCGACTCCATTCAGAGCTCAGGTCATCACACTCTCCGCGCTTCCTCCCTCTGAGGAGGACTGGGAGTTATTCTTGTTATGCCCTGTCACAGCTTTGAGGATCTACTTCGAGCGTTGCGCCCCCTGCAGGCGTACGGAACAGCTCTTTGTTAGCTTCGGTAACCACGCCAAAGGGCATCTGGTCATGAAGCAGAGACTCTCTAAGTGGATAATGGATGCTGTTATGCTGGCGTACTCTTCCTTGGGCCTTCAATGCCCCATTGGAGTACAAGCCCATTCGACTAGAGGCATCGCCTCGTCATGGGCCTGGTCTAGCGGTGTGTCCATTACAGACATTTGTGCGGCGGCCGGCTGGGCCTCGCCGTCCACATTTGCAAGGTTTTATAAACTGGACGTACCGGCCTGGGTCCTCTCTGCTTAGATGAGCATGAATTGCGTTGTGGGAACAACCCTGATGGAGAATTCTTGACTGCAAAGCACTCAAGCTCTCTGGTGGGTTCCTTACATACTTCAGTCCTGGAAGTACTGAGTATGCAAGGACTACATGGAACGATCGCCCAGGCCGAGCGTGACCTCTATGAGTTCAGCTCGCTTTAGCCCGGAGTATACTATTGTGCTTCCCTATGAGCATTGAATGCTTATGGAGGTATATTAGACACAGTCGTTCCTCTACCTCAGCACGGCGTGATTGAATTGTGTTCCCATAACGTCTTTAACAAGACGCAGTACTCGGTTACTATCGTAACCTCGGTTCCCTGAGATACGGAACGAGTACTGCGTACTTTGCCATGCCAGGTAGCTGCACGACTCAGTCGTCGCTTCAGTCGAAGTAACCTGAGGATCCTATGGTGAAACGGCCGCTTATATAGCCGGATAGCCCTGCCCATTCTGGCGGGATCTGGCGGGCTTCGTCGCCATAGGCTCGTGCAGCTCCGCTGCCGAACCATTGGTTAATTTTTAACACACTGCACGAACCAATAGTCGTGCAGTTTCACTGCGTGATTGAATAAGGCTTCAGTTCAAGAGAAAAAAGGCTTTTTCCCATAGCGTCTTTAACAAGACGCAGTACTTGTTCCGTATCTCAGGGAACTGAGGTTACGACAGTAACCGAGTATGTTTGCCTAGTCAAAATTCCAATTCAAGATATCTACAACTGTAATTTGACTAGTCATAAATTAATTGTAGATATTTACAAATGTATTTGGGATATCTTTAACATTTTTGAATTAAAGATATCTCTAATTGTATTACCACTAGTCAAATTGTAATTTGAGATATCTCTAATTAGAATTGTGACTAGGCAAATCATATTTAAAGATATCTCTAATTGAATTACCACTAGTCAAATTGTAATTTGAGATATCTCTAATTAGAATTGTGACTAGGCAAATCATATTTAAAGATAGCTTGAATTGGAATTATGACTAGTCAAAACTCATTTGATGTTATCTGAAAATATTTTTCAATGGAAGTCAATGGAAGATTATGACTAGTCGTAATAGCATTGTAGATATCTGGAATGTGTAGTATGACTGGTCGTAATCACATTGTAGATATCTTAATTCCAATTACGACAAGTCATAATTGCAATATAGATATCTGGAATTACAATTGTGACTGTCCGAAATTATATTTATGGATAGTCAAAACAAAGTTTTAAATGTTAAAACGGCTTGCCATAGGTACTTGCTCTGCCGCAGCAGCAGCACAGCAGACCAAGACCAAATACATGTACATCACCATGCCAATCCCTCCAAGAGTTGTCATGACAGAACCTTGTTTCATTCAACATTTAGGCTGTATGCAATTAAAAAGATGCCTATATATCTTAATGTATATCCCTATTTCAGCATATTGCTCACTTGTACACATTTCAGTTTGGCAAGATGACGTTTAGGAAAATCCCAAATAGTGATATCCGTACAAGTTTAAAATTAATACATTAACTAATGTAAGTAACAATAAATTACAGAAATGTTATCCTCCGCTGAATTAAGCCTCGTCAGATCGCGCTGTTCTTCTGAGGTACATCCTGGCTTATTCCTCATAGCAGGTCTTCTAAAAATTAGATGAATCTTGATTTTTTTTAATCTATTTTTTGTGTCTAGGTGACAAGGGTGTTTGCGTGCAGGTATGACTGCAGATGAGCTCAGAGACGAGAAAGACTGTTCCTTGCTTTTGTTTCATATGAATTACATAATCAGAGAATATTCGTTTTCATTTGAATTCATTTAAAAGTAGACACAAAGCTATATAGAGACATATTTTTTTGTCTCTATGTATCAATTCATTTTTGTTCATCACGGAGACCGAGACGGCAGAAAGCGTATCCTGTTTGTGTCGTTTATTTTACAAAAACACAATATTTTGTTGTTATTGTCAGTGTACACAAATAAAATTAATCCCTTTTTAGATTCGATTGATTTTAGTCCTATCTGTATCTGAGTATTTTAGGTTCTTTTCTGTTATCAGTAAAAACTGCACATGAACGCGCCAGCACGCAGAGCTTTAAGAGGCTGCATTCAATTTTACATTTAGATGATAAATTTAGATTTCAAGTTCAGTATTCATTTTAGAACTGTTGAAATTATTTACAGTATGCTTTGTAATTCAAGTAGTCTACTTTATAAGTAACTGTAATTAAATTTCCTAAAAATGAACAGTAATCCCTTACTTTACTTTTTCAGTGGATAAGTAATTTAATTACAGTAACGCGTTACACCCAACACTGCTGCACACATATTTTTTAAAAGCACATTAAATCCATATTCATTTATGTTACAGTTCTTAGGTGGGCTTTATTCATACTGAATCATCAGGGTTTGAACCCATTGTTTTAAAGATTATATCAATGTGTCTACTCCCAAGACTGTTAATTAGCATGTAGGCCCTACCAACCAACATGACGTTAAATGGTTCTTATGCAAGCCAAGGCTGTTATATGTTCAGGCAAGATTAAGTAATACAATAAATCTGATTGCAAAACCCGATTCTCTGACATCACTGAGAGTCAGTAAAATATCTGATGCTTTTATCATGTCATTGGTGGTAACTAAAATATAATGAAAATTTCAGTATGTTAAATTCACCACAATTACTTACTTGAGGATATTTTCCAAGACAAACTTCTTAAAATCAACAATAAATAAGTACAATCATACCCTCTAAAACGCCAGACATTCTGCTGTAACCTAAATGAACTATTTGAAATCAAATTATTATTAAATTATTATTTCTGATCTTATCGAAGACCATTCACATGCTGCTTATAAAGAACTCTTTCACATGAACAACCACCTTGTACACTTACCGATGATAAGGATGTAGAATGCCGCCACTATGTCTGCCTCCTTGGACAGCTTGGAAGCAAAGGGATCTCCTCGAAGAAGGTAATGTGGGACAAAGCCCGAAGGGATGGTCTCATTCTCCATTAGGGCCTTATTGAGGAGTGTGATTACTTTCCTGCGGAATAAATAGGAAAAAATGAAAAACAAAAAATGAAAACAGAATAAAATTTGAACTTATTTTGAGACATAAGCTCGAGGGGAGCCATATCCAACAGCTTTACAATTCAAAAACCTTCTGCCAATCTTTTGAGGCTCCAGATTAAGCCCCACAAACCCCCTCATCTCTTATCGGCTACTGTACATGAAATCAATACATACAGAGTCCTTGAGTGCATGCATGCCCATGAAAAATGTTCATATGTAAGCAGCATGAGGATACAAAATAAACATATATCACTGCCCCTCACAAAACGAATGCATTTGAGACAGTGGTGAAAAATAGCATGGGAATAAGACATGAGTTAGACCTGCCAGCTACATCATTTCTGAGCAGTTCCTCTCAGCATTAGAGCAATTTCCAAGGTTTAATGATAGGTCTACTAACGATGTGCAATTTAGCTCTATATCAGACAAATCTTGCTATCATAGATAAATTCTACATATATATTACTGGCAATATTGTAACTGATGCTTGTCCAAATGATTACCATTAGCGACTTTGCAAAATCTTCTCTTTCCATTTGGTCAGTCCTTTCAAGACATTAATTACTCATAGTTCTGGAATAAATACGATGTGATTTTGTGTGTGATTTTTGCACCTACATCTATCTGTCCTATTTATACCTTTCCAATGTCAATCACATAAGGTTGCTAATTACTGTAACCGCAGGGATTTTCTTAGCATGCATTCATTCATTTGACACTTCCATTGGTAATTATAAAACATCATGTCGTTGCTTCAAATTAAATGATCAAAATGAATTAAATCACAGATCAGAAAAGTAAACTGTAGACATCCGGGTCCTCAAGGTCTTCCTCAAGCAAGACCAGATAAAACCACTTATCTTGATGGACTTATCTATAAAAATGATATGTAGATACAGGCATGTTATTTGATTTGGTATCTTGAGGTTTGCAGGAAACTTAGTGTCTACTGTTAATTAGCAAATTTATTTATTCATTTAATAATTTAGACTACTATGCAGTCCTTGAGGATTGTTGAATTTATGAACATATTTATTTAACATTTAAAAAAAATTGGGAATAAAGCAATTTAGTCAATTTTAGTCTGAAGACAAAAGAGCATGTAGAAAAACTGCTACATCAGGATTTTTATACAATGTGTAAGTGTAGAGATGGCAGTGTCTTCTCCTTCCCGCCGCCAGGCATGTTCAGCAGAACGGATTACTAGTGCAACAGACATACTTCAATTGCTTCCCATTACTGTAAAGTTACATGATACTGTAGCCATGCCACATTTTTGTTTTGTAAGTCCATTATTTGCTTGCACTATATAGACAGTTTTTTCCAAAAAGGTGAGGTCATGTCAAACGGATCATATTACTTGTCAGAGTAATAAATATAAAATGATAAAATGGACACAGTATTGAGGGTCCTATCAGCACTGTGAGTCACTTTAAAGCTTCTAGTGGATTTATGGAGAAAGAAAAAAAAAACAGTAGAAAAAAAACAGCTTAACTTAATGAGCATTCTCTACACTCTCTGGTGACACACAGCTTTTGCAATCATCTCCCAGGAGATCAGAGGTGATGCTGCATCCGTGTTTCAGTTAAAGCTAACTCGTGATAGGAAATGTGTGAGGTTACTAAACAGTGAATCCCCTCCCCCAAATATGTTTTCTAAATAATGAAATCTCATATAATAGGCTCAAGTTCTAAGAAATGACCACTTGATGCATGCAATAATCATTTCAAATCTGTCACATGACAAGTCAGTTTTTGAGTTCCTTTCATAAAAAAAGAGTCTACTGTGCAATGACCTCTAAACTAACAAGAGAAATGTGACTTGCTATAAAAGCACAGAAGAATAACTGCTCTTTTGTTGGAGGAATCTGAGTGGGTTGCTATAAAAGTGCATATCTGTCTGATGTAAAGGCTTTGATGGATGTGTAAACAGGGGATGTTCATTTATTAAATTCTGTTAAAACAAACAAAGTATCACAAGTTATTAAAAACCTAGTCGATTTCTGTTTTGTATTAAACATGATTATTAATATCATATCTGCTGAACTTTGTGAAACATCAGAAGAAGATGCTAAACCCTGTACTTACTTCTGGTATGTGTATTGACTTTAAACAACTTATTTTCATATGGCAATGTTATTCTCCTAAAAATTTGGCAATAACAAACGCAGACTATAGCCTGTATCTGTCAGCTGTAATGATGATGTACTGAATCTTGAAACAGAGTATCATTCATTTGAAAATGCAAAGAACAAAAAACAATATTGTGCAGGACAGTAGCCTATTAATTTTAATATAATAAATCATACAGTCATTAAAGTTTAAACAACAATGCTATCAAGGCTTCATTTGAAACCTTTATTCATTTTAAGCATTCTTCTCAAAGATAGGCTATATGATCATAAACAAACAAAAACACAAATACAAAGTGCACGTAACAACAATAACCACTCACAATGATGCCCCAGATGTTTCCCGAAAAACAAACGCTTACCTTGCAGTGACTCTTCAACCATGCTGATGGTTTTAGCACTTTTCTCTCGACTGGAAATGATCCTAAAACTGAGTTGGTAACTTCTCCATAATCCACGTTTGTAGATCACACGGACTGCGCCTTCTGTTATTGAACGCTTCAGAGGGGCTGTCGGTCTGACTACTTCTCTTTCTGATATCGAGGAGGATGAGCAGGAGGAGGATGATAGGAGGTGATAGACGGTCCTTCAGAGCTAAACTAGGAAAGGCAAGGAGCGGTAATTCACAAGAAAGTAGAGCTCAGTTTATTACCATAAAGTGCTGCTGGTCAAAGTAAGCGGCGATCCACTCAGTTCTCAGTTCAATCCACTATTGGCAGTTCACATGTAGCATTGACAGTTCAATTCTGTAAAGCCCCGCCCCCCATGTGATAGACCTGTCAATCATGCAATGCATGTTTACACAACTATGTAATTCATATATTATATAACACTTTTCAGTGTCCTAATTATGCATAATTGCACAATGTGTAAGCAATTGCAGCAAAAATAAAACTATTACATATTAAGTAGATTTGAAAAATAATGGGAAAAAAAACATTTGTAGTAACACAAAACAAAAATGTACATTGGATTTAAAGTAAAAAATATTATATTTTTTCAGTCAAATCAGTTAAATGCTAGCTATAAACAGCACAAACACAAATAATAATACAAAAATTCATAAAAAAACAGCAGCCATATGTCAGCACAAAATAGAAAGGGTTGTTTGCTTACAGGAAATATCTCTGAATATCTCTAAATTCTTGTAATGCTAAAACCTCAAACTAAACACAAGCTCGACTCTTCATAATGGTAATCTCCAAAACTTAAACGGTGGAAACTCAACACAACCAAATATGTAACACTAAACACATACTCTCAAAACACATAAAGCAATTCTGACCTTTACTCTCCTCCTTCAGTCTAATGCAACGCGTGCTGGGATATCCAATTGCATTTTGATGAAAGTGGCTTAAATGAAACCAAGAAGCCATTTTCATGTAAATTAAACAGTTCTTTAAGATTAATCATGATGAGTCTTTTGTCTTTTATTCCAGGACAAGAAGTAATAAAGTAAATCAGACCAACAAAAGACAAATCCATAAACTTTAAAAGCACTGACAAATGTTTGCCCTTTTTGGCATTTGACAGGTCAATCTGAACAGTACCAAAAAAGCAAAGTAAGTTCTAGAGGTTTGAAACAACACAAGGTGAGTAAATTCACTGTCACAAGAATTTCTTGTCCGTGTAACTGCTGAAGAAATGGAAACTAATTGGCTGCACACTATGATACATATTTCTATACTCAAGGGATGTAGGTCACAGATGCTGTCTCCCTGTTATTTACGCAAGCACTGGTCATTTGCCGTGTTTCCTATTTTAGTTAGCACAAATTCACACAACCTTTGCTCCTTCTCTTTGTTCAGCCAAAAATGATCTTTGAGTCAAAGCACTGTATTTTTCTCTCCGTTTCCTCAAGATTAACTGAAATTTTACATTTATATTCCATGCACAATGCAAAGTTTCAAGTGTTAGGAAAGGACTTAATTGTTTCAATGAGAGCTTGTCAGCAGAGTATTTTAAATAATGAAAAGCTAAAATCACAAATGTATGCTAACACATGCACATTTTAGAATAAATAATGTATGGATAAAAGCTCAGAAGGGAAACTCATCCTACATCCTATCCAATCTATTTATACCTCTAATGCACTTTTGTACTCTTTAAAGCATGAGTTTGGAAAGGTATATATATGACTATACATTTATATTATTCGTATTAGTATTTTTATTTGCCTACTGAGAGCTATAAACCCATGAAAATAAGGTTAGAGGAATGCTATAATCTATGAAAAAAAATAAATAAATAAATCAGTTAAGCAATGTGTAGTTTTATATAGGATTGTGGTAATAATGGCCTTACATCCGGTTATGTAAATTGAATCAGAAGCTGCAGGTTGAGATTATTTATCAAGTGCTTTGTTGGGCAAATATGCGTCAGATCAGTATAATCAGAGTATAATGTCAGTGTCTTGCTTGCTTGCATATAAATGAGAGCAATATGTCATATATTGTATGAGATTTGCATTGTGATTGGTTGAAGGTTTTGTAAGGGTATTACATGACAAGAGCAATGAGAAGGAAAGGATGAAGAGGGAGAAAATAAGAAAGACAAGATTCATGCACAATCAGAGGAAAATGTTGATACCCCACTCTTCAGAGGTCTGACAATCAGATGACTGATGGTTTTGATGATCTAGATGAAAATTCCTTGTCGCAGTTGGAATGCAAAAAACCTCTTCCACAACAAGCAACTGTGAGTGTTCAGTTTACATGTAATGGACAATTCCTTTTATCAGTAGGACCAAATTCAGCTTCAGATAAATAACCTTCATTTCTTGTTCTTGTTCATTTCTTGTTGTTGCAAACTGCATGTTTTAGCACATGTGCAAAAGAGTAAGTACAATTGTCTACAGTTTGCACAATACAGTACTAAATACTGTAACTAAATGCACATGGCTGATGAGTTGATTCTCACTGAAATTTGGCAAATTTCTGCTAAGCTGGCAAATGGCTTGCCATTATTGCAAAGGGGTGGACAATTTCTGGTAAATTTTCAGAAACTTTTCAGAATGTTTGGAAACTTGACAAAATTGTTTGATAAATTTCAGAAAAATGTTGTACATTTTCAGAAACTTTTTGAAAAGTTTCTAGAATTGATCTGCCCCTAAGCAACCCTACTTGCCATTGTAATGAAATAGGAATCTTGCCAACCAGTCAAGTTTGGAAACATATTGAGTTTGCCCAGCACAATCACTACCATTTTTGAACAATAGAGAATATCACAACCATAAACAGAAGCAGCTACAACAATAAACTGTATAAATACATTTATATTTGTACAGTACGTTTATCCATTACATGTAAACTGAACACTCACAGTTGCTTGTTGTGGAAGAGGTGGTGGTATTAGGGGAAGACAATAATATCAATATAAAGAAACGCAAATTTTCTTGAAAAGTAATCAAGAAAAACTGTAAAAGGTAGCTAAGGAGGAACACACTGTCTATGAGAGATCAAATACAGATTTGTCCAAAATAATCACATAAACAAACTAAAAATGTCATCAGTACTGGCTTGAAAAACCCTTGTCTTATAGACAGGCAGACAGACAGAGAGACAGATTCAATATTTCAATTCAATTCAAGTTTATATAGCGCTTTTCACAAAACAAATGATTGCAAAGCAGCTTTAAAGGAAATTAAGTTTTTACAATATATTAAGTAGTAGCTTATCAGTGCTGACTATGTCAAGTTGATGTACATATGGCAGAAATGTACAGTAAAAATCAGTTAATGACATAATCAAACAGATGATGAACACTATTAACAGCAATGATTATATGTTGCAATCAAACTTACAGACAGACAGATAGATAGATCATATACTCATAGGTCAATATCTGTGAAGGAGACACATCTGGACTCAATAAATACATCTGACTTTTATTTAGAGTTGATGACAAAGGTAGATTTAGAAAAACCTGGAGAATAGCAAAAAAGTAAATTGAAAATAACTCATTTGTTGCATGTGAGTGCATACTTAAATGTTTTTGTTTCATTTTACTTTGTTTGGTTTGCTTTGAGTTGGTCTTTTTTTTAGTTAGGAGGCCTGTTTAGAATCCCATATGAAATCAAACGATTGAGTTTCTACCCTGACTATTAGAGTTATTCTGCATCCTCAACCTGCATATTTAGTGCTGCCAAAAAGAATCTGTGAATATGTAATCAGATTTACTAACTGATATTTTTCTTTGTAGTAGTTCAACTACTACTACTAGACACTTAATATTTCACCTTTGAAATGTGTGAATTTCACATGCTGTAATTCCTGTTTGCTGCTAGCCACATCTGGTGTATTAAATTGAAGAGCTGAGATGACAGGAAAAACAAAGACATTTGCAGCTGATACCTGAACATCCAATATCAATATCAGTATCAATATCATCTATCAAGGCTCTTTACTGTTTTGATTCACAATTCGTGTTCATTTATAACAAGATATATTGCAAGAAATCTGACCATTGGATTAAGTCAGTGTCACAATCCCCAGTCACAGCCACTATCAGTACTAAGGACTTCAATCCCGCTGGACACCTGCACCCAGTCCCCGATCAGAGCACCTGCCAGCATTCACCTCATTAGCTACCCCATATAAGCAGTTACTTTTCATACCTTCTTTGTCTGGTCTCATCAAGTTTTACCCATACCTGATTCCTTTCCTACTCACCTGCAGTCTCACGGTCTGGCATCTTGTCTTCAGCCTGCCAACCGTCAAAGAGGAAAAGAAACGTTACTCTTTTCCTGACTCACCTACATGTCTTTGCCACCTGCATCATCCGTCGAACCTGTAAAGAGATACACGGATTGGTTATCAACCTGAGTTAAGTCCAGTCATTCTCGAAGACTTTGAGTTACTCACCCATTTGCTCTGTATCTCTCTCCTCTGCACCAAGCTGTAAATAAAGAGATTTCACTTACCTGTCTGTCTCCTATAGTGTGACAGTCAGGTGTTTGTTTCATTTTGTTCAGTGTTTGTACAGAGGGAATTTAAAACCTTAGATTTTTTTTTTGTCACTTTATAAATCGCATGCATGCATACATACCCTAAAACAAAGGCAAGTCACACTTTGTTCAGCTATAAAACCACATTGTTTGAAAAACTTTTAGTTTGGTGCAACTTATGTGAAAGTGTCAGGGACAGAGTTCTGTATGAGGAACAGGGTCCATTTGCACCTTTAATAGCAGCTTGAAGTGCTGGCAACATACCAGAGAAATGCATTAGTGGATTCACACATACAGTATTTGGATACATCTGCAGCCGATGACACACAAAAAGGCAGATTAAAGACAGCCTGCATACAGGCTAAATTATATGATCTGCAGTATTTTCTCATCTGCTTCCACAAGGAAGAAACTCCAAATTTGTTTTAAAGAGGATTATTTACTCTTCAGTGAATAACTATATCAAAAAAGGCAATATAGAAATAAGACTTATGTGTAGGCTATATGTCCTGGAAATTGTAAATGGTAAGATTGACACATTTAGATTAATTACGTATGATTCCGTTTACTAAGCTAAACTGTTATTCAACCTTATTACCTTCTGTGATAAATTATTTAAGCTGTGAATTTCCAAAATGACTTGCAGCTGGAGCTGAAGCACATTCAAAACCATTTATTGCAGCAGCATCTGCAAGTCTGAAATTAGTCTGAAAATCAAGGAGCTTTTTTTTCCAAGTAACCTTGAAATAAACAGAAATTTTGAAATTATTTGCATATATCCAATATTTCTATGGTAAAACAAAAACTCACATGATGACAAAAACACTTTATAATTTTGGTGACACAATATCAGACACAATAGGTTTTGAAGCATGCATTAAAAGTTTTGGGTGAGTTACTACATTTTGCAGACATTCAATAGAGTTTTGATGTTCCAGCAAACAGTTGTGACAGTTAAACTTACATTTTAGAGCAGGGGACACCAAACTTGTTCCTGGAGGGCTGGTGTCCTGCAGAGTTTAGCTCCAACCCTAATCAAACACACCTGAACCAGCTAATCGAGGTCTTGCTTGGTATACTTTAAGATTCAAGGCAGGTGTGTTGAGGCAAGTTGGAGCTAAACTATGCAGGACACCGGCCCTCCAGGAACACGTTTGGTGACCCCTGGTTTAGAGAGTGTGAAGGCTGTTTTGAAAAATGTGCCTAAGCAATCGAGAAAATGTTGAAAATGTTAAATTTTTTTGTACCTTGAAGAAGAGCTCATGTGTACAGTCAGATGTTCTTGATTCAATTCAAGTAAAAGTAGGACAAACCAAATATTAAACAAGTAACGTTGCCAATTAAACATTTCACTTAATTACATGCTGATAATATAATTTGTATTAGAAAAATTGCATTAAATTAGAAAACACTAATGGTCTAAGACCTTGGACCTTGTTGAGTCTTATCCACCAATTTAAAATACAAGTAATAAGAAATAGTCACCAAAATAATTAACTGATATGAATGAACAATCCCTGAAACTCAAGTTGTATAAATGAGAAAGACAACATGCCAGCCAGCCAAAGAATGAGATAAATGAACAACTAGTGCCAAATGAGAGGTGTAGGTATGTTTCAGTTTCTCTTTAAATGAATTTGTTTTAGCTAGATGTTTATATGTTGTTTATAATGAATGGCATTATAATTTGTTATATTTTATAATCATATAGCCTATATATAATTTTACTAAAATTTTAAAGCTGCTTATATTTTCTGATTTTTATTTTGTTCTCTTCTGAAAGGGTTACTCCACCCCAAAATGAAAATGTTGTCATTAATCACTGACACCCATGACGTTCCAAACCCGTAAAAGCTTCGTTCATCTTCGGAACACAATTTAAGATATTTTGGATGAAAACCGGAATAGAATCTGTGATTTGTTTTATTATTTATGCAGCAAACGTTTTAAAAATAGTTTGAAAAATTACTTTATTGCATTCTTTCACTAGTTGCTTTTTAAGAACTTTTTCACTAGCCTATAACTTCATGGGTAGCACAAATGAAAAACATGAATTTGTAGTATTCCCATTTAAAAGACAAATTCATTTTTTTTATGCATACAGCATAAAGGTGATTTGTGAGGTCGATGCAATTTGTGCTATTCCACTACCCCAAGCACGTCTAACGACTCCTGTATGTCACTGTAATCTTCAGTCTTCATCATCCATCAAAACTTTACTTGAGCAACACTGGTTTGCTTTATCCAACCGAGAGCTATGGTTTTCGTATCATATGCACATATGGTTGGGTGTTTTGAGTCTGAGAAACGGCCTGGGCTCTAAAGCCCCCCCCCCCCACACACACACACAAAATACAGGCACACAGTAATAATAATTGATTGTAAGCTGTATAACTTCCCTTACAAAATTAACCAACATTTTAGTAAAAGTGTAGTAGTAGTAACCATTTTGGCATATTGATAACCATTTGAGTAAACACAGTTTTACTACAAATACCATGGTAAAACTACATGGTTAGTGTAGCAAAACTATAGTTAATTTGTGGTTACCATGTTTATCTAGTAACGATGATTTTTATTTATTTAGTTTTTGTTGTAGTAAAATTGTGGTTTATTTTCATAAGGGGTGTGCACCCAACTTTTTCAGTGATCATCACTGTCCCAGAAAGGGTTAATTTAGGTTACTGACAGCAGATGTACTATCAAACATTTGTGTAGATACTCAAACATAATTAAGAACTCCAAAGTAGTATGCAAGCATTTCCTATCTATCATCAACATTCAGCTGTTACAAACTACAGCCGGATTGACAAATGTGCTTGAGGTGAATCTTTGGAAAATCCAATAATTTAATCAAAGGAAGCAGCATGATGTCCTAAAGCAATGGGATGGTCTTTTGTTTCTCTGAGGCCATGATAAATATTGCTTTGACAGAGCATCTATTTTCTTCATTAAATGATATGCTAAATAATATGTGTACTAGTGATCAGTGGTTTGGAAGAATTAAACAATTAAATAAAGTTAAATGGTGCATTATCACACATCCTAGATAAGACCTCAAGGGTAACCATTGCTGTGATTATGGCCACAACCAAAGAATTTAAAAAGGGGTGCACATTATTGCACAAATGAATGGACACCATTGAGTCACAAGTTTGGTTCAAGAAGGCTTTCTAGGAAAACGCACAAAGCAACTCTATGAGAGTGCCAAGACTCGAGTTAATGAGATGTCAGCTGACTTACTAAATGAAGCAATTCTTTCACCAAACGATTATGCTGTCGAATTGTGACATCATCATTGCGCTAAGTTTTGACTCCTGAACACAATTAAATTACATTTTCTGAATTATGACTTTTTCTAAAAACGAAATATTTCTTATTATCAATAAGAAAGGTTATGTCTGTAAGCAAGCAATAAACACTCATGCTTAAAATCAAATTCTGTTCATCACTGAGGTGGCAGCAGTTGTATAGCGTAATTACATTTACCAAATTTACCATTAGAATGTCTCAAATAAACAATTCCCTGATGCAACTTTTAAAAAAAATGTTTTTTAGAGTAGGCTATATGCAAATATTCTACTTCTGTTTTAGTTATGTACTTGTTTACTTTTATTATATAAAAACTTGACCCTCTAACATTAACACTCTATTCTTTTTCAATTCTATCTACTTTTAAATAATAAAGAAAATAATAACTTGACCCTCTATATACTGTATTTATTTTCTATCCACTTTTTATTCCTTCCATTTGTTATTTAAAAACAAAAACACACCCTTGCTATGTGTACTACGTTAGACTAACCGGGACTTGTCAGTTGCTTTTTGTCTGTGTTTATTGTCTGAGCTGCATTACAGGAGAATTTAATTTTGTTTTCATAATTTAATTAATTTTTTATTGCTTATCACTGAAAAGCTGCTTTGAAGCAATCTGTATTGTATATACTGTATTGCACTTTATAAATACTTGACTTGACTGAATGGCTGCAGCCGTTTCAGACAGTTCAACTATTGTTGACCTGACAAAGACACAATCCTGATATGTGCTTGGCTTTGTTACATAAGATCAGTGATGGATTGGATTTATCTGTGGTAAAAAACACAGCACTGAGCATAATCTGGTAGGGCATGCTTTCTCCTGATTCTGCAGAGACTGACCGTTATAGAAATGTAACCTGGCTCTGATCAGCTCAGCAGATGGAAATGTGTCCCCTTCACAGTGTGTCTCTCGGCATGTTTAGATTTGGTCTGAGTCCAGCTCTGCTGATTGGAGTGTTTCCAATAGTTTCCTGCCATTTGTGACCTGTTTAAGTATATAATTATGAAATCTCTATAAATGTCCTTTCTGATCTAATTAACTTGTCAATCAGGGAGCTAAAATGCTGTGTAAACATGACCTGCTGACATTAAGCTTAATGGATTTGGATTTGAAAGTCTAGTCAAGGGAAAATATTAATTGGCACTGACTGAGATATTTCAATTATCACTGAAAACAATGATTCATTGAATTTACTAATTTTTTAAGGTAAGTCATTGCAATCAATTTATTTTAGCTACATTTACAGTAAATAAACAAATTTGACTAACTTTCACCTAATGTGTTTGTGCTTTTGGGAACCTTTAGTGCAGCAGATTTTTTTTTTTTTTGTAGCCTTCCCCAGATCTGTTAAGAGGTTCAAATCAACAAAAGATGTTAAAAATCTGCCTGGAAGAGGATGTGTCTATATCGTCCTAATGCATGGTGAGGAGGAGAGTTTGAGTGGCCAAAGACTCTCCAAGGATCACAGCTGTAGAATTGTACAGATTAGTTGAGTCTTGGGGTCAGAAACCTAAAAAAACACATGTTGTTCAGGAGGGTTTCAAGGATAATTCTCCTCACTCATCTGAAATCAATCTCCAGCAAATTCAGTTGTCAGACACGACTGGAACTTCAAATATACATATATATATATATAATGTGTATATACACACACGTACACACACACACACACATATGCATATATACACACAGTTATTTTAACATTTTATAATATCACTATTATCACATATAATATCAATAAATAAAGAGTTTTTCTTTTTTTGTAAGATTTATTTTTTGTCATTTTTGTCTCGAACACGGGACGCCCCTGAAGAGTATCAGTGCTACACGTCGACGTGCTGCCCACAAGGCTTTCAGCGCCAACGATTTTACTGTAATTTTTAGCAAATAAATACAGCCTGGGTGAGCATAAGAGACTTCAACAACAGAAAAAAATTGCGCCAACTCCAAAAAGTAGAAAACTTTATAATTATCCAGGCAGGAAAAATATTATATGAAAATTCTGAACACCTTAAAAATCACAGAGACCAGAACAATCTCTGTAAATAAACATGATATTTATTTAGTTTGGGGAAAGTAAATCTCAGCTCATGCAATTCACTTTGTAATCATGTAAACAAAATAATTTTGATAGATGCTGAATGTGCACAACAGATCTTAAGACAATAAAATGGAACGTGTTCTACCAAATTTCAGACAACAGAGATGACTCACTGCCAATGTACTTTCACGGGAGATCCTTTAAAGTTGCTGCAAAATGGAAACCAAAAAGACATGCCTTTTTATTGCTTTAGGGGTCAACCTGTCATCCTACTGCATCAGCAACTCCACTCTCACACAGAGACAAACAAACAATCCCTGGTCGGGAATGCTTTTAAAAATGGATTTTCAGCTTAAGGGTTAAGAAGCCTGAGGAATGGGCACACTTCATTTTTGTACGTTCAAGGGGGCATAACTGCAGAACAAACCCACCAGCACTCTGCAGCTTAAATTAGGAAATGGATTTCTTGCCATTCATATGGTGAAATGGCACTGCTTGTTGAAGCCAGTTTTTCTTTTCTTGGGAAGTGTGAATGTTTTAAACCAAACACGGATACACAAACCCAGTACATTTTTATGATGTCACAATCAATAGACCATAAAAATATATCATGCTGTAGATCTAAGTATACACATATATATTTATATAATATGAGAGCTCCCAGTATTAACACTTGTAAAAAATCTTAACAGGCACAATAGTGTTACCCTGGATAGGAATGTTAGAGAAAAACAAAAAGAAATGTTCTCCCTTTTCAACATCAGAATACATCATTACTATGGAAACAAGAGTATGTCATACATTTGATAATCATCTAAAGAGGCTAATATAGACAGAATATTGCTGAGATCATAATATCTTTTTTTAAAAACTAACCCATGTCATAAAAAACAAGGAAACAACATAATCCCCCAACATTTATACAGACTCAGTAGTATTGAATGCATAATCCACTGCACTTCTCAATAAGTGCACAGACTGCATATCCAGCACAGTAGTTAAGTAAGGCCTCGATAATCTTTGTTGACAAAAAAAAAGAAAGAAGAGGAAAACAAACATATACATCTGTCATAATTACACTTTTCTAAACCTAGAAAAAACCTCATCGTGTGCAAATATTTGAATCTTACAATTTGTGGAGTAAGTCAGTGAGTATAAAGATGATGTGAACGATATCCGTCCCTCCATCTGGAGATCACTTTCCACTCGTGATGTGACAGCGGAGCCATCAGTTCAGTTCAGGATGCCAGATTTTTATTTGATGTTGATTGTACAATCTTCTTTATTTTTTCTATCTCCATCTGAAAATAAGCAGACACAAACATGCAGTAGTTCAGCCAAAATGTAATGTTAGCTGAAAATTCACTCAAACTCTACATCTCGGATGGCCTGAGGGTGTTTCTTCATCACAACAGATTTGGAGAAATTTAGCAAAATGAGAGCCCAAACAGCTGATAAAAAACATTGCGATAATCCACTCAACTCCAGTCTATCAATTAAATTTTATGCAGTGAAAAACTACACGTTTGTAAGTTTTCACTTTAAACCATCGCTTCTGACCAAAATAACATATCATAATCCATAATGCTTCCTTCATTGAAAAAGTCCATGCCCTGTTGTTCTCTCACATCAAAATCCACAGACAAATTTGTTTTGGACTGTTTTTGCTTGTAAACAGTGCTTGATCTGTGCATATTTCTTTCCTGATTTAGAGCAGACAGCTTGTTCCACTGGAGAAAGAAATATTATGGATAGAGGACTCTGCTGTAAGCATTGGTTTTCAGTTAAAAATGTCTTAATGATGGATTTGTTTATTACTTACACACAGCTTTTAGCTTTACAAGACTGATTGGATTTGTGTGGAGTACTTGTGGTTTTTCGTTATATTTTTATCAGCTGCTTGGACTCTCATTCTGACGGCACCCATTCACTGCAGAGCATTGATCTCAAACTTAATTCCTGGAGGGCCACAGCTCCGCAGTTTAGCTTCAAATCACACCTGCTTGGAAGTTTCTAGTGATCCTGAAGACCTTGATTAGCTGGATCAGGTGTGTTTGATTAGGGTTGGAGCTCAACTGTGCAGAGCTGTGTCCCTCCAGGAATTGAGTTTGAGACCAATGATGCAGAGGATCCATTGGTGAGCAAGTGATGTCATGCTAAATTTCTCCAAATCCATTTCGATGAAGAAACAAACTAATCTTGGATGGCCAGAGGGTGATTAAATTTTCAGCTCATTTTCCTGTGGACTATTCTTTTAACGTCTAACATAGTACCTTATGTAAACAGACTGTTACAAAGGAAACATTTTACAATGACATTAAAGGCTTAGTTCACCCACAAATGAAATTTACCCCATGACTTCAGATGAATCAGAGTTTTATTAAAAAATGGGTGGGTGGGTTTTATTGTTCAACAGTCCAAAAGAAGTCCACTAAAGCATATCCATCCATAATAAAACGTCTCTTTACTTTTTCCTTATTTTCCTTTACTTTCCTTAAAACCAGTCTCCTCTTGGCTAATGTCGAAATCCTCTGACATTTTTCTTTGCAAATCCTCGTTTTGTACTTTTAATTCGTGAGCAGTGTTTTGTTTTACTCCTCTGCGCTTCCGCGTTCATCACTAATCACCACCGCATGCACTATGCCGACATCCTACGTCATCCGCTGGAAAGGCACTCTCTCGTGAATGCGTGTACGACAGTTAGCAGAAGCTAGTTTAGAAAACGGTTTATAATATAATATATATTACCTTTTAAATATGGATATTTTTCTTAGAAAAACGCATCGATTCGCTAAAGGAGGCCTTTATTCACCCCCCAGAGCCGTGTGAGGCACTTTTTATTATGGACGGATGCACTTTATTGGACTTCTTTTGGACTGTTGGACAATAACAACCACCCACTGCCATTATAAAAGCTTGGAAGAGCTCGTTACATAATTATAACTCTGATTGGATTCGTCTGAAAGAAGAAAGTTATATAAACCTAGAATGCCTTGATGGGCTAATTTTTTGGTTGAACTAACCCTTTAACTAAAAAACAAATGGCAAACACCTCAGTTTTGAAGAACTAAATTTTTACATTTTCAAAAATAACAAAAAATGCTCGGCTGTGTAAAAATTGTACTGAAATTCAATGTGGAAAAGAAATGTGTGTCTTGCTTAAATTCATTCTTAAAGAAAATTCCACTTATCAAAGTCAATATTTTTTTATTTCATTTTAGTTATATAAATATATATTAAAAGCATTATATCCACAACATTTCAGATCACCACCACTGATGCCCTGGCCTTGTGTGATGCCATACACCTTAGTTGCTAGCAGGTGTGGACTTTATCTAAAGTATTGTTAGTTTTTATGTTCAGTGAGTGTGAGAAACACGCAGCAGGAGACTCGGAGCCGAGTCATACCCCTTGCGTTCACCCTGCTGAGTGTGGAAGCAAACCCAAGGTATCCCGCCTGCATTTCACGGTCCTCTGAAACACCACTCTGACATCCATTTACATCAAACTAACACACTCTGACAAGCCGTAAAGAGAAATTCTGATTTCAAGATCGATTTACCTGCAGGGACACCCGTTTGAGTCGTTCATCATCCAGCTCTTTGCGGAGTTCATTGAGCTCTCCCCTACAAAGTTATGAAAGACGTTACATAATTACGAGGTTTTCAACCTTCCTATGTCACAAGTGAGTTCTAAATAATCTATCTACAATGAGTTGATATTTCAAATGCGGATAAACATCTTCTGTGCATTATATTTTATAGACATAACTCGACCAGTACAGAATACCAGAAACCAAGCAGCATGAAACAAAACGATCACTTACGACTGTTGTGTCCTCAGTAACTCTATAGACAGCACTAGGTCCTTTATCTGAGCCTTCAGATCCTCCAGTTCTGATTCTTTCTCCTCTTCCTTGTCAAGTTTTGGTTTGGGCTCAGGGGTGATATGAGTTACTGAAATGGTTTTAGGCACCGTAGATGGTAAAGGTGATGAGACAGACGTCTGCAAGAAAAGCAAAATCCAGCGTATCAATTAGTATGAACCTGCAAAATATTCAATGCCACGTGTTTAGCATACAACGCAACTGTTAGGTTATGGAATTACCCTGATCTTTTATAAACTTAGATATTTCCGAACTAGTTCCCTGATAGTCTGCTTTACAAGGATGGCCTTGGACCAATCTCTAAGGTGTTTCCAGCTGAGAGACTGAGGTCATGTTCATAATTGCTGAAAACGTCTGCTTAGGAGGAACATTAATCACTCCACTTAAATATAATAAAACATTTCTCAGACTAAAAAGGTGAAATATTGATAAACCACTGATAGAAAAGGTCCCACAAACTGACTGTGGTCTGAGTTCATTTGTCCACAATGTGATTCTGCTGAATGCAGAGCACTCCATAATCATTTTTTCACATTCACTCACATTTTGATTAGTATGACAATATTTAAAGTGAATAAAACAATGCATATTACTTACAATACATCGTTTAATACGTCTAAGCATAATATTAATATCACTGTTACTATTAATATAAGTACATTTAATGCAAAAACTACAAGACACCCAAACATATTATGATACTGTACAATCAATCCCTTTCTTCTCTTTATTTCTTAAAAGAGTGACCTTGTGATAGTCCAAATATGAGTAGCATCTGTGTGAAACCAGACAGTGTGTTCTCGGTCCATTTCACATTAGCTTAACGTAAAGAACACTACATAATAAAATAAATCCTCAGGACTGAAGCCTCATTTAAAAAGAAGAGCCAGACAGTCAGTCGAGATCATATCAGAGATGATGCTTATCTCACAAACCCTTGAGAATATAATTTCATGGGATGCATTTTCAGGGAGTCACAGTTAATCAGACAGGCATCTTGGGGAAATGAACCGTTTACATATTCTTTCGATTAGCTATTTAATTACTTGATTCAGATATTGCAGAAAGCCACAAAAGAGAGTTCAGACAAAATTTTAAATTCATTCTTAAAAGTAATTTAAGTCATAATTTCTTTGCTCTTTTTTTCCTAACTTGTATATAAATCACAGTATCTTCTTTTTTGAATGTGAATTGTGTGCTATATATTTGAGGTACCTTAAACGAATTTTGTGTGGAAGGTGCAACGTCAACTTCATCCACTTTCTCGATTTTCTCAGCTTTCTCGCCAGTCTCCTTGCTCGGCTGCAGGACGTTACAGAGCATGTTAAACAAAAACATGGGAAGAGAAAAGCGCAAATAGCACTATGCTTGACACACATCTGAGGTGTCACTGGTAAGGCCTTTTTTGATCCAGACAAAATAAACTACCTGATAGCCTTATTATGCCACTCTGCACATCATAAGAACATTATTTTCATTAATATATTTACTACAAACATATCTATTAAAAATGTTAGTGCTTAGCACAAAGAGATTTAACAAAGCCTGGTTTGCTTATCCTTCAGGGCTACGATTAAAGGAACATCTATGATTTCACACATGACAGCATGTAAACTCAGAAAATACTAACCCATAAAATAACAACAATTCTGTGAACCAAAAACTTGAAAATTATAAAACAATTATTAAGCTGATTGGTTGATATAGAGAATGTTACCTAATGTTTTTTTATTAATATACTATCATTTTTTATGAAATTTGATGTTTTTTCTTCTAGGTGAAAATATTTAATTAGTTTTTTTTTATTTTTTATTATTTTATTATTAATGAAAATTGGTGCAATATGTTTTATCTCCAAGTGGAAGGATGGCACTTAATGAATGTGCAAAATTAATGTTCTGATAAAATGTTATTTTAATTAAAAAAAAAATTGCTTACAAAAAAAATATACATTTTTATGTTATCTCAAATATTTTCATTAGTCTTTTAGCATTAAATTGAGAGATCAGAGCCCGAGGCAACTAAGCATAAGTGCATTTTATACTCACAGAGTGGCCTCTGTGTCCAGGTGGTCTTTTGCCAGGCATCTTTGGTCGCTGTGCTGTAGGGTGGGTTAACTTTTCCGAGGCAGAGGAGACATCGTCAAAACTCATGAGATTAACTACAGGAATAAGACACACAGAAGACCCAATCATAAGAACAGCCTTCAGTCACACAGTCAAACACGACCTATCTCAGCTGAATTATAATTTAGAAGTTATATATGAGCCAAAAAATTTTTTTGGAGTTACATAAGCCAATTTAAAAGTCATGGGGTAATAAAGTAAGTTTGTCTAGATCAAACCCCAACAGTGCAGGAAATTACAATTCATTACTGAGTGATGATGGTTGTACAAAGATTGTGCCAGAAAAATTTCCAATCAATCATCCTGGTATGGTTGTCAGTTCGTTATCTTAAAAACTGGCACCTTTTGATGGTGTCTAAAAGGAATCCAGACGCCTGCTGCAGTGACATGCTCATGACCTTTCGAGACGATGCGATTATAGAACCTTTGGTGCCATTTTGTCAACCTTTGAGACTGAAGCAACATCCTGGTGTTTGTGTCATCAAACAGAGAATCTACTCATACAGATTTTTTTTTCTTAAGAATTCTTGTTTTCCGTTTTTCCATTTCATCATTTCCATTTTTACATGCAAAATATGGTGGCTCCAAGGCAAACATCCTCCAGTGTGCTTGTAAGTGCATGTTTTTAACATGTAAACATGCTTTTATCTGTCACAGTATTAACAAGTAATGCATAAGAACTAATTAAACACAAACAGTCAGACCTAAGTGAACAAACTTGCTGATAGATTAGTTAATACCAATTTATCAGGCAATTTTAATTACATTGCAGTGATTTCAATTTTGCATCAAATGTCTAAAATATGGACATCTTTTAACAGTCAAAAAGGCATTTCTCAGCTCTCAGATAATTACTAAAGTACCGCTTCAGATTTGAGTAATTTGCACTTTTCAATTGAAGTTTTAATCAAAGAAACCTTGTAAAGATGGCATCCAAGGCAACTGAGCAGAAATAATAGACTACTCGCTTCCTTTATCTTTCACAGGTAATTTTAACATTTTTAACCAGCTCTACAGATCTGGACAGCCACCCTCTGTGCAGGAAGAGTAATCCTGCTCCCAGCAAGGGATCCGTGGTGCTAATCCATAAACAGAGCTCTGCTACACCCAAACCACAGCAAAAACCATACGGAGTTGTGAAAAACTGAGCATGCAAGAACCAAAACCATTCCAAACACTAACATTATAGTCTCTGTGCCGGCGGTTCTCAACTCTCAAGAGTTCAAATATTAATATAATAGCAAACATGTCTTGTTGTTGCATGTGTAAGTAGTGTGATCAGGGTCTATTATTTGTTTCCTGCTAAACAGTTCTGAACTTTGTTATGGTTTTGTTGCCACATGATGGTCAATACAAATCAAAATCAGAATAGCCTACCTATATCTGAATTCTTCTCAGCGCTGTCCACAATGGTTTTTGGCTTAATGGGTACAGGTTCGCTCTCTGGTTTTGTTCGTATAATGGGAACTTCTCCATTTTGCCTGTGGGATTTATGAGGAAAAGTTAGAACAATAGCATGCAACGTCCACTGTCACACTCTAAATGCAAAGGCTGGTCCAGACAGTAAAAATAATACTAATAAGAAAGCTATTTTTGATTAAAGATGTAAGGTAACACATATACAGTGCGTTTTGCATAAAACATGTATCGTATGTATCTCACAATGCACTGCAACAAGCTCAGTGTAGCATTGCCATATTTGAGCCAAAAAGAGCAATACACTGGGAAACATTGATTGTGACATAAAAAATTAATGTGTATTAAAATACACATTCAATGCACATAAATATACTATATCTGATTTAATTAATTTAACAATATACACATATTTGGTTTTAAATCAAATATTTCAATTTAATACATTATTGTATTAAAAATTATGAATATGAAATAGACACCAAATATTTTAACTGTGCTACAAATTTACAATGCTTCTAAAACCTAAAAATGTATTACGATAAAGCTTATGACACCAACACTTGCTTGGCGGCTGGTGATGGAGTGAGAGGCAAGTCAGGTCGTTTTGTGTGGATGGAAGGACGCAGCAGTCCCTTGTTTGGAGGCACAGGTTTTTTCGGGGGCACGATGGGGCCAGCAGGTTTGGCGGGTCTCTCTGGCAAGGGCTTGACAACTTCAGAGAAACAAAGGACAAATATATATGTTCTGAGATAAGATTGAGATCTGGGAGTTAATTGTCTAGATGTAGGATACTGTAATAAGGTTAATACAGAAATAGTATTAGTTCCTTCATTCCTGATTATGGAAATTCATACAATACAAATACATGTACTAAACTGGTCCAAATGACATCAGAAACGATGACGTGACTCCAAGTAGGTCAGGAGAGATTTTGACAGGATGTCTGCACCACATCGACCTGCTTCTATCTACTCAATTCAATGTTTTGTGTCACATAAATAACTCTTTCTGAGATTCAAATCACAAGTCTTGTGTTCAATTCGTGACACTTGCTCTAAATAAGAGCGATTTCTATCTGAAAAACATGAAGTCCTGCTTTTAGACACCGCAAAGATTATCAGATATACAGTATGTTCCAGTAGAGTGACATTCATATGAGAAAATAATTGGCAGGAAGTCTTTGATGCATACACAATAGCAGATACTCAAGACAGGCAGTTGGTCAGAGTGCATGGCATTTTTCCTACAAAGTAGCTAAAGCATTATATGAAGTACATTATAAACAGTATTTAGAGTACACACATCAGATGACCTTAATAGCCCCCACCTGCCTTGAGCTATATTAACAACTTCATAAATGGGGATGGGTATCAATTCAGATTTCCTGCTTCAATTTGATCCCATTTCATAAACTCTGGATTTTATAATATTAACTTTCAGTATCCGGGTATATTTCAGTTATAACGTCTGTTTGTTTATATATGAAAATATTCAATTTGAAAATTGACAGCAGGGACCAGACTATGCAGACCAAGTGCCATTTAACACGGTCAACACCAGCTGAAGTAAACTTTAAATGACAATGAGTGTGTACAACTGTTATTACAACACTGTGTAACATTATTACACTGCCGTTCAAAAGTTTAGGGTTGGTAAGATTTTTCATATTTTTTGAAAGAAGTCTCTTATGCTCCCCAAGACTGCATATATTTAATCAAAAACAGTGAACACTGTAAATTTGTGAAATATTATTACGATTTAAAGTAACTGATTTTTAAAATGTAATATTTATTCATGTGATGGCAAAACTGAATTTCCATCAGTCATTACTCCAGTCTTTAGTGTTACATCATCCTTCAGAAATAATTGTAACAAGTCAATTTGGTCAATTTATAAAAACATTTTTATAAACCGCTGTGCTGCTTTATGTTTTTGCGCAAGTTATGATACATTAAGTTACATTAAAGTTACATTTTTTAAGTTTTTTTTTTGTTGGATGAATAGAAAGTTCAAATGAATCAGCTTTTCTTTGAAACTGTATTTTTTGGAACACGAACACTGTCTTTATTGTCATTTAAGATCAATTTAATACATCCAAATTCTTAAATAACAATAAAAAATATCAAATTACTAATTAAAAAAATAAATAATACTAACCCAAACTTTTGAACAGTAGTGATTAAAATGATAACAACAGTACAAACCAGAACAGAAACACATTCTTCTTTAAATAATCCAATTAGTTCATCTATAATCTACTTAAAAAAATATATATATAAAAATTTATAAAATTATTAAAAATTCTAAAAATCAACAAAACTGAGAGGCACACTCTGTGCACAAAGCTTATGACTTTAGCAATCTAGTTGCATTGTGACGGAGTGCCTGTCTGTAGTGAAGATTGGGTCTGTAGTGAAATGACAGCATTGCAACAGTTCCTGATTGAAAGCATGTGTCAATAAGCAACAAAGATTCTCTCTTATAAAGGCTCTGAAAGAGTGCTTAGAAAACTAATGAATGAATAAAAATAAATTCACAATCAATTAAATTAACACCATGACGATTTTTAGGGGTATGTTAAAAGTGGATTCCATCCTTAACTATTAATAGGTTGTTAACAGATACTATTTATTTCATATTATCCAATGAAGAGAATACTTGTATACATCAATTTCTGCTTTTTCATTCTTTACGATACCACAGATAGCAAGAAGAATTTGTGGTATAACAGGAACCGGGCAGTGGGCCCTCTCTTACCTTTATCTTCAGGCCGTGGCTGTGGTTGCTTCTTGTCCGCACTGGGGGCCTCTGGTTTCATGACTGAGAAACGAAGCATATTGACTGAGTTAATATGTTTTTTTAGATACTACACTGAAGACAGAGCAGCTCTAGATACGGTGGATAAAAGAACAATGTGACTCCTGAGACAAGACGTTTGAAGAGAATAGGAAACATACAGTCAATGACTTGCATTTCCTGTGTGGGTAGGAGAGACAGACCAAATCTTTGCAACCCTCTATGCAAGCTTTCTATAAAGCAATTGGGATGATGCCCTTTGATGCATAACAACATCCGCCTTTTTTTTTTTTTGTGCATGTTTTGCAGACAAAAGCTGTGAGGGACTGACAACTTCAGCTGCATTATCAGACTTTACATCTGCATTGACAGATCATATGATTTTGTCCCCGCCACTCTAAACTAACACTAGTCAGCTAGAAGTTGTTGCATCAGTCTCGAAGCCCATTTACAATTAAACAACTGATGTCTTGATCGACTGGGTTACTATCCAATCAACTATCTACTAATAGCCCCTTGCATTATTTTATCATATGTGTTTGGATATCTTACTAACCTTAAAAGTTCATTGATATCTTCAGCAATTTATTGAACGTAAATATAACGAAAAAAACAAAAAAAAAAACAATGTTACATAGCTGGTTAGCAAATTAACCAAAATAAAATTATAATGCTATTTTCCAGCAAGTGTGTTTAAGAATTTATAGCTGCCATTTATATTACAGCTTTATTATAATATAAGATTTTTTGTCAAATAAAATAAAATATTACATTATATTAAACAATTATTCAAAACAAACAAACAATTAAATTAAGCAACGTTTTTTAAAACTAAATGAAAATATATACAGAATTTTTTTTTGGTAGGTCAGTAAAAATAAAAAAACTAAATAATTATTCCAAATGAATGAATAAAAAATTATCATTGCTGTAGCTTAAGCTAAAAACAGATCAAGAACTATAAAAGAAGTGTCCAAATCATTCAATATGCCACCACTGATGTGTGGGCAGACATGAGCTCTGTGTTCAGTGCAATAATTGAATATGCTAGTTTAGCTGGCATCACCTCTAATCTTCTCAGCAAACACCAGCAAGCTTCTCTGAAAACCACAGGGGAAGCAGCTCAAATCAATATGCCATCCTGCACCAGCTATTATCCACTCACATACTGATGCACACACATTGGCATGTTCCCTTTAAGTACCACTATTAAGCGCCATCAAATCATGTCAGCTGCCTGTAGCTAATAATAATAGCTTTTTGTTGGCAGGCAAAAACAAGTGCAAGATATTTGATGACAATGAGATTTAAAGGGATATTTCACCCAAATATGTAAATTCTGTCATCTATAGCTAACCAAACTGTTGCTGGTCCCCATTGACTTCCATAGTATTGGGGGGTGGAAGTCAATGGAGACCAGACATTTTTTGGTTATCCACATTCTTCAAAATGTCCTTGTCTTTGTCCAACAGAATTAAGAAACTCATACAGGTTTGAAACAACCTGAATGCGAGCTTATGATGACAATTTTCATTTTCACATGAACAACCGCCTTAAATTGATCACAAGGCTTTTGTGGCTCTTATTACATACGATTACAAGAGAGTCATTGAGCATAACCTCAGCAGCCAGAATGCATTTGATGACACTTCAAGCTCTTTTATTCCTTAGCGGTCTCATAGCAGCTTAAAATGAAATAGAAGAGTAATGTAATCAAATTTATGCAATCAGTGAGATGTGAAATGGTATGTTAAAGATATTATACCTGGGGTTTTGGATGGTGGTGGGGGCTTCTTTGGCTTCTGTGGAGAAACAACAAAAATAAATAAATACATAAACCTGCCACTTAAAATAAAATTTGAACCTGGAAATAAATATTTTAGGTGTGTTAAATTTGGGGGAAAAAATGATATATTGACATGAAATAAAATATCTTTAAAAATGTGCTGCATTATTTCTAGGTTAAGTAAGCAAATTTGTGTCGGATCATTCTCAAATCTTGCTGAAGAACACAATCGTCAGGTTTTACTCAAACTTGTGCTGTATGTACTGTATGCTGTACAGCATGAAATGAAAATTCACCCCATTTCTTAATAGAAAAATTTCTGAAAGGATTCTATTAAAGGATTATATTAAATATACCTTAATATACCTATAATTCAATTAAAATTTACAACCGATGCATAGAACCCAACATTTTTATTTTTCTATAATCCATTACACATTTCATGTATCTTTTTTCATTAAACTTTTTGCAGATTGTTATTTTGCAAATGATTATAAATTGCAAATGACAAAAACAAAAAAGCTGCATAAATCAGAAAAAAGGGGGGGGGGGGGGGATCTTCACCTCACAGGTTAGACTCCCATAAACCCTTGGGGGCTGAATAACAACTATTACAGGGGCAGCTAAATTAATTAGAATGTGGAAAAGTTCATTTACTTCAGTAATTCAACTCAAATTGTGAAACTCGTGTATTAAATAAATTCAATGCACACAGACTGAAGTAGTTTAAGTCTTTGGTTCTTTTAATTGTGATGATTTAGGCTCACATTTAACAAAAACCCACCAATTCACAACAAATTAGAATACTTCATAAGACCAATAAAAAAAACATTTTTAGTGAATTGTTGGCCTTCTGGGAAGTATGTTAATTTACTGTATATGTACTCAATACTTGGTAGGGGCTCCTTTTGCATTAATTACTGCCTCAATTCGGCGTGGCATGGAGGTGATCAGTTTGTGGCACTGCTCAGGTGGTATGGAAGCCCAGGTTGCTTTGATAGCGGCCTTCAGGTCATCTGCATTGTTGGGTCTGGTGTCTCTCATCTTCCTCTTGACAATACCCCATAGATTCTCTATAGGGTTCAGGTCAGGCGAGTTTGCTGGCCAATCAAGCACAGTAACACCATGGTCATTGAACCAGTTTTTGGTACTTTTGGCAGTGTGGCCAGGTGCCAAGTCCTGCTGGAAAATGAAATCAGCGTCTCCATAAAGCTTGTCAGCAGAAGGAAGCATGAAGTGCTCTAAAATTTCCTGGTAGATGGCTGCGTTGACTGTGGACTTCAGAAAACACAGTGGACCAACACCAGCAGATGACATGGCAGCCCAAATAATCACTTACTGTGGAAACTTCACACTGGACTTCAAGCAACATGGATTCTGTGCCTCTCCACTCTTCCTCTAGACTCTGGGACCTTGATTTCCAAATGAAATGCAAAATTTACTTTCATCTGAAAAGAGGACTTTGGACCACTGAGCAACAGTCCAGTTATTTTTCTCCACAGCCCAGATAAGACGCTTCTGATGTTGTCTCTGGTTCAGAAGTGGCTTGGTAGCCCTTTTCCTGAAGACGTCTGAGCGTGGTGACTCTTGATGCACTGACTCCAGCTTCAATCCACTCCTTGTGAAGCTCTCACAAGTGTTTGAATCAGCTTTGCTTGACAGTATTCTCAAGCTTGCGGTCATCCCTGTTGCTTGTGCACCTTTTCCTACCCAAATTCTTCCTTCCAGTCAACTTTGCATTTAATATGCTTTGATACAGCACTCTGTAAACAGCCACACCTTTCAGTAATGACCCTCTGTGACTTACCCTCTTTGTGGAGGGCATCAATGTTCGTCTTCTGCATCATTGCCAAGTCAGCAGTCTTCCCCATTATTGTGGTTCCAAAGAACAAGAGATACCCAGAATTTATACTGTAGGCATGGTCATTAATTGAAACTCAAATGTAAATATTCTAATGTTTTGAGATACTGATTTTTGACTTTCATCAGCTGTAAGCTCTAATAATCTAAATAAAAAAATAAATAAAAAAACTTTTGAAATGTTTTACTTTACATGCAATGAATCTAAAATATATGAAAGTTTCACTTTTTGAAATAACTTACAAGAAAAAATTAACTTTTTCACGATATTCTAATTTATTGAGATGCACCTGTACGTTTCTAAAAGAGCTCAACAAATTAAAATGAACCAGAACTAAAATAGATGAAACTGCTGAGGTTGGAAATCCCCCAGCCTCCCCTTTGATGGCTCTGGAAGATTTGATGACTCTTGAACATAATCAATGAATCGCTGCACTGATCACCAGAATAAATAATCTTACTTGACACATAATCACAGCAGGAGAGAGAGTTCAAACAGTAATATAGGCCTAAATCAACATTTGCAACTGACATAGATATGCATCATTTATGATGAGGCCTGCATGTACATGCATGACTTCTTTCATGTAAAGTGCGAGTCTTTTATGTACATAATTTCAGCATTCTGCCCATTTTCCACAAATATCCAGTCAAAATGTTCCATCTGGTGCCTAAAATTAAACTAAAATAATCTTAAATTAAAACAAGCCCTCAAATAAATAAGACCATGGTTGCATTTGAATCCAAGAAAGTACACATGAGCTTCTTAAGTTGTGAATAAATAGCTCCATTAACTACTAGTTAAATTTTACAAAGGCTGCATTACCCACAACAGAAGGCAAATCAAGTTAACTTACTTTGATGGAAGATTATGAATACAAACTTTTTTGGGGGTGGAGCACAACATGCACTGAAGATTTGTGTTTACAATAAGACCAAGAACATGTATCAAGTAAACAGAACTGAATTAGATTTCATGTTGACATTAAATTAAATGTTTTAGCTCACAAGTTCAAATTTTCCAGATGCTTATGCCACTATGTCCTGGACTTAAGTGCGAGTAGGTTTATGAATATCATCATGGGGAAAAGTCAATCTTAATGGATATCTGTTTTATAAGCATATAGAAAGAGACTCCAGCAGACACATTCTGGCTTATTTTCTTTTTAGTGTAAGTATTTCTTAGTATTTTTCTGCATATTTGAACCCTTTCCAGCATTGACTGTATGATTTTGAAAGAGAAGAGAAGAATTTACACATCATCATCCTCCGTGGTCCTCAGTGTGTCACTTTTGGAAAGGGTTCAAATATGCAGAAGATGCTGGAAAACCAGAGAATGTGCAGAAGCTGGAGGATTTTTCTGAAGAACAGCAGGCAGTTGAACTGCTCAGGACCAACAAGGGACTCATGAACATCACAAAATATAAAAATAATCGTGGATCATCCAGGAAATGACACACAGTATAAAGATTAAAGGGTATGTAAACTTTTGATTGGGGTCATTTTTATGAATTCAGTTATTATTTTGTCTTGTGGAGTATATGTAAACATCAGTTCTGTGAAATAGCTTATTCAAGACAGTACTAAATAAAAAAAAATAACATGCAGTTTTCATGTTATGAAATGCAGTTTTCATGTTTCCCTCTTATTTTGTTTCAATTATTAACATTTTGCACATTCTGCAAGGGGTATGTAAACTTGAGCACAACTGCATACACGCATACGCTCACATATTTATATTTTTTGACCCTGGACCACAAAACCAGGCTTAAGTTGCTGGAGTACATTTGTAGCAATAGCCAAAAATACATTGTATGGGTCAAAATTATAAATTTTTCTTTTATGCCAAAAATCATTAGGATATTAAGTGAAGATCATGTTTCATGAAGATATTTTGTAAATTTCTTACCATAAATATATCAAAACTTTTTATTGCACCCTCAGATTCCAGATTTTCAAATAGTTGTCCCATCCTAACAAACCATACATCAATGGAAAGCTTATTTATTCAGCTTTCAGATGATGTAGAAATTCGATGTAGAAATCAGATGATGTTTCAGTTTTGAAAAATTGACTTAAGACTGGTTTTGTGGTCCAGGCTCACATATGTGAAGTGAGATCTTACAGTAATAACCATACATTTGGTTAAATTACTGTTGCAGACAGCTCAACTAACCGCAGTTCACAATTTAGAAGAAATTAGACTGAGACAGTCTGTAACCAACACTATCTATGAAGAATTGCGTTTGGGGCCAAAGAGAGGCAAGATAATTTCCTCTCCTTCAACATCAGAGACATACCTGGAAATCAAGGGCTGACGGGTTAATATTCAATCACTCGTGGCACACAGAGAAAAACAGTCAAACAGCAGACTGGATCTTTATGTTCAAATTTAAAATGTAAAAAACAGGAAGAAGAAGAAAAGTTTTATAATGACTAAAAAATAAACTTCTATTTTAACACTGAGGCTGATGTGTTTGTGCTACTTGATCATTTATATATTATTTTGATCATATATAATTGCATTAATAATAATAATCACATCTTGGTTACTATTTTTTAAATGCACTATAATTGCAGTCAACTACAATTTACAGAAATTGTCTTCCTAATGCCCTCCGTCCCCTTCACATACAGAGATCAATGCCTCATCTGACAGGACACTTATAGGAGATAGGATTGATCTTGGGCTCCTTGGAGTCGGTTGGAGGAATGAACACGTTCACATTTTCATGAACTGCTCGCTGAACTCCACAACCCATCACATGAGCTTCAGCTCATCACATTCTCACCGCAGCAGCACAAAGACCAATTCACCAATGAAGCTGAAAACGAACAGATTAAAGAAAAAAGAAAGAAAAAACACTTGTGCCCAAAGCATATGGACCCATGAACTGATTCAGTGTAGGGGTATGAGGCTTCACAGAATTGTCCTTGAAAAAAAGATGTGGCAGAGCATAACTTTTGCCTGCATAAGCCCTCTGTTTGTTCTCTAGACATGGTAGCTGTGGCTTTGAACAAATAATCTGCTTCTCACAATAAAAAGGGCCTGTTGTTCCAGAGTTTGCCAAAATGTGGTTAAACATGCACCCTCAGGGTAAACCTGAAGACCCTAAAGCTAGAATGAAGCCATGTTTGTAAAACATATGGTGATAAGTGGCTATTATTGATTTAAACGCTTTTTTCAAGCTCAAATTCCCAACAATGTACCATAAAGAAAAAAAAAAAGATCAAATGTTAATTTGATCTATATGTCTGTCTGTCTGTCTGTCTGTCTACACACACACGTTTAATATAAAATAAAAAGCGCATTGCAAATTTTCTAACGAGATGATTAGCAGTGCCTACCTCTTCTGGTTCCTGTTTAGGAGGCGCTTTAATGGAGCTTTTGGATGTGAGTGTCTGTATAGAAGGAAAAAAATAAGAACTTTCCATTAGAAATAATTTTTTAGTAAGTTTTTACTTTTACGTTGCAACTGAGAATTAGTTTTGAGAATAATCACTTTCCAAAGTAAAGTAGATTTTTTTTTAGATTTTTTCACGTCTGCACTGGTAGTTCAATTTCCTTTTTAGAAAAAGAAGACTCCCAAGGAAGACATCAAAAGCAGCATTAACAACTGTAAATTTACCTCTTTGTCTGTCTCAGGAAGCAGCGTTACGAAGTTGTCTGGGAAAACTCCCTCCTTGCCGTTGATCTCTCCTCTCCACCAGCCTGGCTCTCCTGTGTCCTAAAACGTCAAAACCATCAATCACTCTGAACATAAATTGTTTATTTTATCAAATCTACACCTTAAAAGCTTAAATACACATTACTATGAATAAGAAATGCAGACATATCCCTTGCCACTAGATGGTGGTCATGTATAAAACATTTCCAACTTTGATCTGCTTCCTGCTCAAGACCTTTGCCAAACATTAGCATTAGGTGGGAAAACAGTGTCCACGTGTCTTAAATGAAGCAAACACATCCTTAGGTTGCTAACAGAACAGAGGCCTTTGGTAATTTGATGCAACAGCTACAGTGTCTGCAGATAGCATCAAACACGCACAGAAGCATCAAACACTGCACACACACAAAAAAAAAAAAAAAAAAAATACAGAAAACTCCCTTTATCTCTGAACACTTCAAAACAGTTTCATATCAGAATCCCCATCTGAGAGCTCTGTACTAGCAACAATTGCATTACAGGTCACATGTTTTTGTAAATGAAGACACTTCATCTTAGTGTGATTTTTCCCTTTAAACTGTGATTTAATCCATGCATCAGATGTTAATATTCTTAATGATTACACTGTAATTCTAATATGAACCATGACGCTACCTCTCTGGCATAATTTGCAGAAATGTTGACTAACTGCCTAAGCTTGTTTGTATCAGGTAGTGTTTTCACACACCAGACTAAACTACAGAGCAGGATATAGACTAACTAGTCTAAATGAAGAGAGTAAAAGTGATTGGTTCACAAGTTTTGCACTTCCAGCCTTATTATTAATGTAGATACCAAAACTGGTTTACACCGCTCCCTGATGGCTAAACAAAGCTAAAAGTCTTACTGTTTATTTACCATGTGAGTAGTTGACATATATTAAGCATTGCCGTGCAGTGTCGCACATCAAAAAAAAAAAAAAAAGTTTTGTTTTATTCTTGTACAACTATTATACATGCAGTGTTAGAACTGAATTTTCACAAATGACTATAAAATAGACTTAGACATAGAAAAAAAAATCTAAAAGATGATTCAACACACCAAAAAAAAAAGTTGATTAATCTGGTGACATTCAGCTATTCAGAAATGGTCAAAATTAGTAGATAACTGCCCACTTGGCTGATTAAAAAAAATGGATATTTTGCTTAGTATTCATTTCAAAATCTACCCTAGAGACTTGGATAATGAATACATTTTAGTTAAAATTTAACAACTATTATGTGATTAGTTAACTATAATATCGTTCCCTTTCTTTAATAAAATAATGTTACTATGTAATTAAATCATTTTTAAAAATACCTTTTAAAAGTTGACATTTATTACTATATTTTAATAGACCCACATATGTCTTATTTGTTTTCAGATGTTCAATGTTTGTCATCTGGCAGATTTCTTTTTCTTTTTTATAACTGTACATTACATAATGTCACTTATTAAATAATAACTGTCATGCCTAATATTCCTATTGTGGATGCTTCCTGAAAATGTGTTGTTTATTTGGACATCTGCTCACCCTGTTCCGTACCTTGCTCAGTACATGGATGACGTCACCCTCCTTTACATCCAGCTCATCTTGGTTAGTTGCTTCATAGGGGAATGTGGCCTTGTAATATTCTTTTACTGTAGAGAGACAAGAAAAAAAGAGGATATATGTATGCTACACCTTGATGTATATTTACTATATGCTACAGTACACCTTGATTTGTCTTATGTAGCTACTACTGACTCTGAACTAAAAACTTGAGATTGTGGAGTGTTACTAGTAAAGCACAAGGTTTAAGTGCACTTTCAGTACTAACAGAAAGACATACTAATCTATAATTTGGACTTAGCTAATAACCAAGTGGAAGAAAACCAATGTCAGTCAGTCATAATATGGGCAGTCAGTTTCAGCCGTTCATGTCTGGTGCATTTCCATAAATCTCCTGTCATTATTTTGGTAATCACATATAGCTTTATGTCAACCTTCCCATGAACTCACCTTTTCCTTTTCCTTTGCTCTCTGCCTCTTTTTCTCCTTTAGAGGGTTCAGGAGTGCTCAAAGGGGTGGGTTTTGTGGCTGATGGTAATGATGGAATTGGCTAAAATGAAGCAGAATCACAAATGGATTTACTGACACGGCAGCCACACAAACACATGCAGTTGCACACTGGAAGGTACAGATTTTGAGTCAGGTCAGCCATGCCTGGATGAAAGGAATGCTGCGCAAAAAATCACCACTGTTACATATGCACATATTCAATGGGAGCGCATGCCGCATTTAGACTTTAAAAAATCCAAAACAGAGTAAGAATCTGTAAGTACTTAGTAAATCCTCTGACATTACATGATGGCATGTTATAAATGACCTCTGAGCTCTTGATATGATATGAGTAGTGTATGATTCACCTGATCTAAATGACATAATGGGATGCAAAATGTGACAAAAAGGGAGAAAGAAGTATTGTTTAAATGCATTAATATTGTAAACAGAGCTAAATGACTAAAAACATAACATGGAAGGTCATTTGTGGCAAATTTAATAACTATAACATGTACACGATCAGTTTTTATCTTTTATTCAACAAGGATGCATTAAAATAACCAAAACTGACAGTAAAGACTTGTATCACAAAAGATTTCCATTTTAAATAGATGCTCCTTTGACTGTTTTCAATATTGATCATAAAATGGAATGCTTCTTGAAGACCAAATCAGCATATTAGAATGCTTTCTAAAGGATCATGTGATACTGAAGACTCTAGTATTGGCTCCTGAAATAAATGACATTTAAAAAAAAAAATAATAATAATAACATTACACAGTTTTACTGTTTTTACTGTATTTTTGATCAAATCAATGCAGCCTAGGTGAGAGAAAGGGAGTTCTTTTAAAACATTTAAAAATCTTACCAATCCCATATTTTTTGAATGGTAGTGCACTACTGAGTGAAACAGAAAATTCAGGGAGAAATGTAGGATGGGGTTGATTTTAACCAAGCTGCATCTCCACCAATCATGTGCTATGAAATTATTCTTATTAATAATATCTATACTAGGGGTTTCCAAAGGTTGTAATGCAAAGAACCCCCAAATATAAAGACAAATTCATTCATTCCTATGTGTATGTGCGCGCAGAAAAAAAAGAAAAAAAGCTTGATATATAGATTATACACGCACACACATTGGTGTGAAAACGTGTTGGCCCCCTTCCTGATTTTTTTGCATGTTTGTCACACTTTAATGTTTCAGATCATCAAACAAATTTAAATATTAATCAAAGATAACACAAGTAAACACAACATGCAGTTTTTGAATGAAGTTTTTTATTATGAAGGGAAAACAAAATCCAAAACCACATGGCCCTGTGTGAAAAAGTGCTTGCCCCCTAAACCTAATAACTGGTTGGGCCACCCTTAGCAGCAACAACTGCAATCAAGCGTTTGTGATAACTTGCAATGAGTCTGTTAACATCTGAAACATTAAAGTGTGACAAACATGCAATAAAATAAAAAAATCAGGAAGAGGGCCAACACTTTTTCACACCACTGTATGTATGCATGCATATATATATATATCATGTGCACACAAAGCAAAAATGCATGCACCAATTTAAGCATTAAACATGAATAAATAATTGAACATATTAATAAACATGATCTGGAAATACTTTGTATTTTGTTTTTCTACAAAAAAAATTTCTGACCAACATCAGAATACTAGAGAAATATTTTCAAATAAATTTGGGTTTATATCTATAGCTCTTTTCACAATAAATGTCATTGCAAAGCAGAAAAACCATTAAGCAAGCTAACGACAACAGTAGCAATGAAAAATGACCTAGAAAATGCTGCCTCAAATTGTAACCCAGTTCGAATATCCTTGATTTATATTGTATTATATCATTACCAACTGCAATCAAGCGTTTGCGATAACTTGCAATGAGTCTGTTACAGCGCTGTGGAGGAATTTTGGCTCACTCATCTTGGCAGAATTGATGTAATTCAGCCACATTGGAGGGTTTTCGAGCATGAACCGCTTTTTTAAGGTCATGCCACAGCATCTCAATAGGATTCAGGTCATGACTTTGACTAGGCCACTCCAAAGTCTTCATTTTGTTTTTCTTCAGCCATTCAGAGGTGGATTAGCTGGTGTGTTTTGGATCATTGTCCTGGTGCAGAACCCAAGTTCGCTTCAGCTTGAGGTCACGGACAGATGGCCGGACATTGTCCTTTAGGATTTTTTGGTAGACAGCTGATTTAATTTATCACAGCAAGTCTTCCAGGTCCTGAAGCAGCAAAACAGCCCCAGACCATCACACTACCACCACCGTATTTGACTGTTGGTATGATCTTTTTCTGAAATGCTGTGTTACTTTTACACCAGATGTAATGGGACACACACCTTCCAAAAAGTTAAACTTTTGTCTCGTCAGTCTCCAGAGTATTTTCCCAAAAGTCTTGGGAATCATCAAGATGTTTTCTGGCAAAACTGAGACGAGCCTTTATGTTCTTTTTGCTCAGCAGCGGTTTTCGTCTTGGAACTCTGACATGCAGGCCATTTTTGCCCAGTCTCTTTCTTATGGTGGAGTCTTAACTGAGGCAAGTGAGGCCTGCAGTTCTTTAGATGTTGTTGAGGGGTCTTTTGTGACCTCTTGGATTAGTCCCATTTAAGTGATTTCTTGTTTGCGAACAGGTGTGGCAGTAATCAGGCCTGGGTGTGGCTAGAGAAACTGAATTCAGGTGTGATAAACCACAGTTATGTTTCAAACACTTTTTCACACAGGGCCATGTGGGTTTGGATTTTGTTTTCCCTTCATAAAAAAACCCTTCATTTAAAAACTGCATGCTGTGTTTACTTGCGTTATCTTTTATTAATATTTAAATTTGTTTGATGATCTGAAACATTAAAGTGTGACAAACATGCAATAAAATAAAAAAAATCAGGAAGAGGGCCAACACTTTCACACCACTGTATGCATGTATGTATATACACTCACCTAAAGGATTATTAGGAACACCTGTTCAATTTCTCATTAATGCAATTATCTAATCAACCAATCACATGGCAGTTGCTTCAATGCATTTAGGGGTGTGGTCCTGGTCAAGACAATCTCCTGAAGTCCAAACTGAATGTCAGAATGGGAAAGAAAGGTGATTTAAGCAATTTTGAGCGTGGCATGGTTGTTGGTGCCAGACGGGCCGGTCTGAGTATTTCACAATCTGCTCAGTTACTGGGATTTTCACGCACAACCATTTCTAGGGTTTACAAAGAATGGTGTGAAAAGGGAAAAACATCCAGTATGCGGCAGTCCTGTGGGCGAAAATGCCTTGTTGATGCTAGAGGTCAGAAGAGAATGGGCCGACTGATTTAAGCTGATAGAAGAGCAACTTTGACTGAAATAACCACTCGTTACAACCGAGGTATGCAGCAAAGCATTTGTGAAGCCACAACACGCACAACCTTGAGGCGGATGGGCTACAACAGCAGAAGACCCCACCGGGTACCACTCATCTCCACTACAAATAGGAAAAAGAGGCTACAATTTGCACAAGCTCACCAAAATTGGACGGTTGAAGACTGGAAAAATGTTGCCTGGTCTGATGAGTCTCGATTTCTGTTGAGACATTCAGATGGTAGAGTCAGAATTTGTCGTAAACAGAATGGGAACATGGATCCATCATGCCTTGTTACCACTGTGCAGGCTGGTGGTGGTGGTGTAATGGTGTGGAGGATGTTTTCTTGGCACACTTTAGGCCCCTTACTGCCAATTGGGCATCGTTTAAATGCCACGGCCTACCTGAGCATTGTTTCTGACCATGTCCATCCTTTTATGACCACCATGTACCCATCCTCTGATGGCTACTTCCAGCAGGATAATGCATCATGTCACAAAGCTCGAATCATTTCAAATTGGTTTCTTGAACATGACAATGAGTTCACTGTACTAAAATGGCCCCCACAGTCACCAGATCTCAACCCAATAGAGCATCTTTGGGATGTGGTGGAACGGGAGCTTCGTGCCCTGGATGTGCATCCCACAAATCTCCATCAACTGCAAGATGCTATCCTATCAATATGGGCCAACATTTCTAAAGAATGCTTTCAGCACCTTGTTGAATCAATGCCACGTAGAATTAAGGCAGTTCTGAAGGCGAAAGGGGGTCAAACACAGTATTAGTATGGTGTTCCTAATAATCCTTTAAGTGAGTGTGTGTGTGTGTGTGTGTATATATATGTATGTGTGTGCACACAAAGTAAAAATGCATGCACCAATTTAAGCAATAAAAATGAATAAATAATTGAACATATTAATAAACATGATCTGGAAATACTTTGTATTTAGTTTTTCTACAAAACATTTTTTCTGACCAACATCAGAATACTAGAGAAATATTTTCAAATAAATTTGGGTTTATACCTATAGCTCTTTTCACAATAAATGTCATTGCAAAGCAGAAAAACCATTAAGCAAGCTAACGACAACAGCAGCAATGAAAAATGACCTAGAAAATGCTGCCTCAAATTGTAACCCAGTTCGAATATCCTTGATTTATATTGTATTATATCATTACCAACGGAGTATGGGTTACATCACCAAAAATTTCAAAGCAAACTATTATGTTCTGATAAGACATTTCTTTCACTAGAGCAATGCGCACTGATGAATCACGCACAACCAGGGAAATTTATAATGGTTGTAAAAGGGTTCATCTTGATTTGAAGCTGTCTTTAAGAATGAAACTGAAGTTACAAATAGCTGCCTATAAAACTAAGAGCAAACAAAAAGTTGTAGCTTCTAGAAACGTAAACACAATGCACACGTCATTGACACGTCTAGCAACTAAAATGTGCAATGCCTTCCAGCTGTCTGCAGATGTAACAAAAGCACAGACAGGGATATTCTGCCCTCAGTTTGAGCTGTGCAGAGAAAAAACGATAACAAGAGAAGCAGTCCATACCAGAATTCTTCAAAAACAGCCACCCTAAATAATGAAGTCCAAAAACAGAAAGACACATTTCCTAAAAAGGAAGGTCTCGCCATGAGACTGTCTGCCTATACGGTAAAGGCTTGAGCAATCACTGGCAAAACTTGTAGAGCAGTTAGACTCTAATGTAATTATCCTTCAACGCTCCGTTGCTCTTGGTTATGGGAATGGGCAGCACTGATTTTTATACATGCCAAGGCAATGATATAATTTTATAAGGCACTATTATGTGTTACATTGGTTTGCGGTATAGTTCCTACTTCATCCATACCAGAATATCTTGCATATATAGCTATAGCCACAGATTATTTTTGATTGTGACATCTACAATACTGAAATATTTCTTTAATGTGAAGTGTACACTGCATTTTCTGGAATTGGTACTAGTCCTGCAGTATAGACAAAGACAAAACTTTGAGGAAGGCAAATAAGACATTGTCATGTGCAGAACTACACTTACTTTTTCTTTCTTTTCCTCATTGTCAGATGGTAATCTTTGAGAGACTCTGAGTTTTACAGAGCCCTCTCTGAATATGTCACCAAAACCAATGCCCTTGATCTTCTTCGGTTGAGCCATGACCCCATTGCCTTGGTGAGGGGACGTGGGGCTAGACGCTCCATCTCTGTTATCTGCGAACACACACTTCTGTATGAGTACCACCACAACAAGCTTTACAAAATTTTTATAAAAAAAAAGTCATGTTTCATGTGCAAAGTAAACTGTAAAAACATTGTTAAAACAACTATTTGCATTTGAAGTTTGAATTCACATAAACACAAAAGTGATCCATACAAGTTGTGCGCTACGTGCCAGGTTTTCTAAAGTCATACAATACATCTGTGTGAGGAACAGATACAAATTTAAGCAGGAACTAAAAATCGTGACATCTGCAGATTCTGCACTAGCTCTCTCGTATGAAAGTTCATGACAGAAGTAGCGATTTTGAAAACAATTGTGATGCTTAATATTTTCATGGAAACTGTCATACTTTTTTTTTCAGGATACTCTGATGAAAAGAAAGTTCAAATGAACAGCATTTATTTGATAAAGAAAACAAAATGATTAACATTTTACTGTCAGTTTTGATTAAGTTAATGCATGATTGCTGAATACAAGTTTTACTTATTTATTTTTTTTAATCTTACTGAACCCAAACTTTTGAACAGTGGAGTAGTGAACAGTGCTTTTTAAGACCTCTTCAGTTGGCCTAATACCTCAAATAAATAAATAAATTAATATTATGAACAAATAGTTTGAACCGCAGATGCCGTGACTAGGTCTAACACCTCCAAAACACCGCACACACACACACACCCTTAAACGTCCCAAAAAAAACCCAACAAAGGTGTCTGTTGAGTGTTTTCGTGTAAGGACATGCCCTCTCTGAGATAAGCTGAGCAGTACCTGGCTCGTCGGTTACGTCGTTGGTCTCTGTCTCTTCAGTTGATTCTATTTCTTTGATGAAGTTGGAAGGAAAGAGCCCAGACTTCCCATTCATGATGCTTCCGCTCCACCAGCCCTCCTCAACCTAAAAAAACACTTAGTCAGCACTAATACAGGAACAGTCCAGTCAAATGCTCATTTTCAAAGACAGTAGGTCTCAACTGGTTTCACTTCAGGATGCAGATTTTACTCTGGACATCAAGTGACAAACCAACAAAATAGCAAAATAGTTTAAAGCATGAAGCAAAACTGTCCTAAAAAATGCAAAGACTTAAAAATATTAAATTATGTAATGTTTTTAACGTTGCTTGAATTTTTATAGGCAGAAACAAAAGAAAACAACAAAAAAAGCTTTGCCATAAAAGAGCCATATTAAATTTAATCTGGTTTAAAGTAGTCTTGCATATTTCATGTTTTTTTTTTAAATGAGGGAGATGTCAAGCATTGGTATGCGTCCATTTATCTGGTTTTTGACAAACAACAAACGACATCTGAAGCATTCAGGCTATGTATGCCCATTTATTTTATTTTATTCATTTACTAACTTTTCACAATGATATGATTTCTTGAATTGTTTACTTTGCATTTTATATAGTTGCTTTCCTTCCGGTCTGCAACCCTATCAAAATAGATTTGTGACTTTTTGGTGGTTTTGCAAACCACCGTTCGAGAACCACTGATCTTCATACCATTGTGGACGAAGTCACAAAGAATGTTTAAGAGAGAGTATGTAAAATAAATAAATAAACTACATTTTTATTACTAGCTTGTGAGAAACATCTGAGCGGGCAACAAGGATTAATGACAAGGAAATTGCTCATTTAACGAGAAATGAAAATTAAGGAACATCTAACTGCTTTTGATCACATCGCAAACTGCAGCATGCAAAAAGCTTATCAAAGAACATTTGCTGCGCGTGGATTTCTATAAATAGAAAATTTATATTCAGCACAATTTCAAAACATAGAGTTACATTAAATACAAGAAACAGAAGCTGACCTCCTCAGTGATGTCAATGATATCTCCAATCTTCAGTTCCAGCTCGTCTTCATTCTGAGGCACATATTCAAACAGGACTTTGCACTGACGCCTCTTGGGCTCTGGAATGAAAACACAACAAGTCACTCTGGATCTGGTCTGACACATCACTAAGTCAATAATGCCAGCATGGAAGGGGAGCATTTCCTCCAGCTACCTGAAGAGGGTTCAACGAGTAAAGACTAGCACAATCACACACACACACACTCCCACTCACAGACGCCACACCCTGTGCTTGAGATGATTCATGTGCCCTTTAAGGAGAAAAGAAAACGGCTCCATATTACATGCCAAATTAAGACATGTTACCGGTCACCCAAAAACTAAACTGAGAAATCTTCTCCACTACTAAATCTTCTAATGCTTGTGGACTGTGAGAAATGCTAAATTATTTACCAATTACACTACAGCTGAAGAGATTGGGATCAGTAAGATTTTTTATTTTTTTTAAATATTACTTTTACTCAGTAATGATGCAATAAATGTATTAAAAGTGACAGTAAACATTTAAAATGTAAAAAAAAGACATGTCATAAATGCTGTTCTTTTGAACTTCACATTAAAAGAATTCTGATAAAAATATACATACATTTTTGAAACTATTTTTACTGCATCAATTATTTTGTCTCATATGCTCATCAAGGCTGCATTATTTGATCAAAAATACATTAAAAACAGTAATAGTGTAAAACATTTTCAAAAGTCATTCATTCCTGTATGGCATAGCTGAAATTTCTGAAGCCATTACTCCAGTTTTCAGTGTCACAAGTAACAGTGCTCACGTAACTTTTCTTAATTATTATGTTGTTGTGCTGCTTAATTTTTGGGTAAACCATTAGACATTTTTCAGGATTCTTTGAAGAACAGCAAATAAAAAAAAACTGCAATTATTTAAAAACATATTTTTAAAATTATAAATTGCATTTACTGTCCCTTAATGTGATTAATTTATTGCTTATCAATTTAAAGCTTTTGATCAGTTATTATTGCTGAATAAAAGTAGTACTTTCTTTAAAAAAAAATCTCTGACCCCAAACTTTTGAATTTTTTAGTGTACTACTACTTAATATTAAGTTTAATAATAATACAAATATACCATGTATATAGTAATAAATCATTATCACTGTATATTGAAATACTACAGTATTGGCTATTACTGTACCACAGTACTGTTTAGTTTAGTAGAAGGCTCTCTATGGCTGGCTTGTAATGTAAGCTGCACTAAGCAAAAACGAAACAAAATATACATTATTACCCCAAGGGTACAATGTGATAAAGCTGCACAGGAGCACAGAGGAAGAGAATCAACACAACTACATTCCACTGTTATCACCGTTTTAGATTATTTGTTCAGCAGAAACCTTGAAGGTAGGACGGCACCACAATCGTTGTGTGTTCTGTGACAATGTTCCCATGCAGCTGGAGAGGATCAAGTGGACTTCCTCTAAAATCTGAGACAGTCGTACACTCAAGACTCAAGACAGAGGAAATGAAAACAGGCTTTATGAGCCAATAAGAAAGCAACTGCTACCCACTACTGGCCAAAGCTGTCATCTGCCAAACATTTTTGTCCTAAAATCTGAGTCCGTCCAAGCCAACCACAAAAACAAAAAATGGTGAGATATTCCCATCTGCTGTACTATGGATAGCTATATAAAGATCATCTCAGCCTGCTGGGACAAATTATTTTGATATTAAATTAATGCTAAAAAGTTTTTTTAAATCCCACAATGACACCAATAACCAATTAACAACAAAGATGCTGTAACCCATGATGCTACTTAGAGCCCTGCACGGGCCTCAAATTTAGGCCCTAGCCCAGCCCTGGCCCGAGACGCTCAGGCCCTAGCCCGGCCCATGTCCGACAGCTTATCAGAATTACCTTTTTTTCCCTCTTCTCATAAAACAGTTTATACTACTGTTTCGGCTATTAAAATAGTTCAGTTTTGTGTGTAATGGCAAAATTATTATTATATATATATATATATATATTTTTTTTTTTTTTTTTTATTAAGTTAATTTCGAAAAATGTTCGGAGCATTTTTGTTCGTTAAATAGCCTATAAGTTTTTGTTTTTTTTAAAGTAACGACCAAGCGGCCAGCTGCATGAGCTGATCATAGCCTATGTTTGATCAATTTAGCCTTCTCATATCATCACGACTTGCCTAAAATAAAATCTATAAATATACTAAAACAGTTCATATAACAATGTTTATTATAATAATGTGCGCTAGCCTATATCTAAGTTTGTGCGGAGAGTGGAAGCTAAAGCGCACTCTGCAGGACGTGGAGGCACCAGCTTTGGATTTTTTTCAGTGGAAACAAATTAAAATAGCCTACGTCATCATTTTTTGATAAAGGTAAGAGTAATACATCTTTCGGACCTGTAAAGGGTCTACTTGTATTTGTGTGCACTCACAATACCAACAAAAGGTAGTTCTTTTATAAAACACATTCATGGTTATGTTTGCTGGGATTTTGCAGCAAGCTTTAGCCTATTGCATGCATTTGAACGCAGAATTATTCAGCTGCGCTGAAGTCACTTGCGCACGCTGCTGCTGCTGCTGCGGGACACTAAACACCGTCGAGCTGCTCTCAGTCGCGGCAACACGGTCTCCTGTTGTTTCCACCAGCACGGCAATTTTTTTCATCACTAATCGATAGACATCTACAATATAAAATAAGGAGAAACCCAAAACAGGCCCGATGCCCGGCCCGCCTCTGAACTATGACGTGGAAATTGGCCCGAAGCCCGGCCCTAGAGGCGTAAAAAAGTCAGGGCCCATCGTTTCTGATTGGCTACTTTTGCTCAATGGCTAAAAAGCTTGGGTGGATTCGTGACAATTTTTTTGGCTGTTGTTGAGTCCAGGGCTGTCACAGAGACAGATATGTAGTCAGTCGGGTAGAAGGGATATTTTGTGTGTTGCATTCTAAAAACAAAATCTCTTAAGTTAAAGAAGAGAAAAAGCTGTTAGAATTTTAAATGAAAAAAGACGCACTCTTTTTTGAGGCACGGGGTTTAGAATGGGGTTGTAAGCCAATTCCTCCAGCCGGAATGCCGTAGATACTCATCCTCTGCACCAGGCTCGCCACATTCCCTGATGCTCGCCGCTGTATCGGAGTCTCATCTTTCACCTCCTTCACTTCTTTAGCTTCCTTTAGCTCCTCTTTGGACTTTGGCTCATCTTTTTTCACCTCCTTGATTCACACACACAAAATAGCATCACATAAAACAGCAGTATGACAAATCACACATCATGGTAGGAGTAATTTTATACCCCGGACACAACATGCATCATGATATTTTCCCTGAAAATTCAAATGAAAATGCTTTATATATTCAATAATCATGACACTGCGTATTTTAGAAAAATCCAGTAAAGAAAATGTGGCACAAATGAAAGGTAATTCATCATTTTTAATTATTTTCTCAGTTTTTTTGGAACAATATATCTTCTAAGTCATTTCTCTCATATTAATTTGTCTCTGTATTTACACGTTACGCCATGTTTCTTCGTCACTCATAGCATTGCTAGTATATAGTGCCCTCCAAAAGTATTGGACCAGTAAAGAAAAAATTGCTCTGTTGGCTGTGGAGTCAAGACATATACAAATATGATTAAAAGATGAATATGAGACAAAACTACAGAATGTCACATTTTATTATTGGGTGATTCAACACATAGATGTTTTACCAGCTAAGAAGTTCAGCACTTTTAGAGTTTCATCCCCCTATCTGATGTGAGCATAAGTATGGGAACAGTTGCCTCACAGGTCTTTATAAGTGATCAGCTGTGTCCTGTTGCATTAATTCTTCAGATATTAAAAGCAGGGAATGTGTCGTATCAGTTATATCCATTACTTCTGTATTCTGAATCTTTCATTCAATGATGACACACACAAACTAGGATGAAGATGAGGGAGCTGACTTTGAGAGAAAAGCAAGGAATTTGGATGCTGAAAGAAAAGAGGAAGTCAGTTAGAGCTATAGAAAAAAAAAGGGCATGGAGAAATCAATAGTTTGGAAACCACCAACAACCAACAACGACCTGATCGGCTGAGAAAACAACAGTAGTTGATGACAGACAAATCATAAAAGCTGTGAAAATGAATCCTAAAAGACGTGTCTGTAAAATCGCCAACAACTTCCAGAAAGCTGGTGTGATGCTCTGACAATCTACTGTCCTCAGAAGACTTTGACACAGAATTACAGATGCTACACAGCAAGATGTAAACCTCTGACAGCACCAAAAATAGAAAGGCAAGTTTAGAGTTCATGAAAAAGCACAAAGGTGAGCCAGAAGAGTTTTGGAACTGTGTTTATGGACCGATGAGACAAAGATGAACCTTTATCTAAGTGATGGCAAAGCAAAAATGTGGAGAAAAAAAGGGAACTGTAATGATCCCAAGCATACAGCCTCATCTGTAAAGCATGGTGGAGGTGGTGTCGTGGCATGGGCATGCATGGCTGTCTCTGGAACAGGCCCTCTCAACTTTACTGATGACTTAATGTATGATGACAGTAGCAGAATGAATTTGGAAGGTTACAAAACCATCTTGCTTAACAATATTCAAGAAAATGCCACCAGATTCATTGGGAAGTGCTTCATATTGCATCAGGACAATGACCCAAAGTCAAGGAATTTATAAGGGCAAAGAAATGGAAAGTCTTAGATTGCCCAAGTCAATCTCCAGATTTAAATCCGACTGAACATGAATTTCACCAGCTGGAGAGGAGAGTAAAGGCAGAAACTCCCCCAAACAAGCAACAATTGGGATTGGCTGCATTAAAGGCTGGGAAAAGTGTTTCAAAGGATGAGACCAAGAGTCTGGTGATGTCTATGGGTCACAGACTCACTGCTGTGATTGTGTGCAAGGGATCTGCAACTAAATAATAGCTTTTAATCTTTTATATCTGCCTTATGTTCAACTGTCCCAATACTTATGCTCACATCAATGAGTGGGATGAACTCTAAAAGTGCTGTTCTTTTTATTTGGTAAAACATGTATGTGTTGAAACGGCTAATAATAAAATGTGACATTCTGTAGTTTTGTCTCATATTCATCTTTTAATCATATTTGCAAATGTCTTGACTCCACAGCCAACAGAGCAATTTTGTCTTTACTGTTCCAATACTTTTGGAGGGCACTGTATACTATGGTATAAAGGATTTAGCAAAACCAGTTTGATAAATAAATACAGCATTTAGTTTTTTCAGTAATACAATAAAAAAAAAAAACTGAATTTAAGGCAGTTTAAATTCAAATGAAAATGTCTGAGAGAATTCAACATCTATACGCCCAACAGCACCTGTAGGTTGTTTATTTTACCATGAATGCATGAATTCTTTGTTAGGTTTACATACTACATTTACATTCTTCACACCCACATCATGTAAAACTCTACAGAAACCACTGACCAGCATCTACATTCACTGTTTCCAAACACATGTAAATTCAGCAACACCACAGCCTCCCTCACACATTCAGAAAAAGGTGGGAAGAGAGAGAGAGAGAAGAAAAACAAAGGAGTGATAATATCTCCAGCGACTTCAGACAGCCGTGTTCTCATACGCCCCGAGAAGTAAGTTCTCAGCTCATCCAGTTGAAACTTGCTCTGTGCTTCTCTCTCTCTCAATAATATCTGTATTTGGTATGGATATTAAGAGGATCTGAAGTATAGCACTTCATAAACAAGAATAAAGAATCCTGAACTGGTAGAGCCAGTGTATTACACCTATTTAGCGTGCAATTCAGCACTGAATTAAGAAACCTTTAAAATTCTTTTAAAATTATTTAAATTAAGGTAGCAATTAGAATGCAATGACGCAGAATTAAAATGAAGTGAACTTCAAAAAATGGTTTAAAATAATATATTTCTCCATATGAATTACCAATAAACAAGTAAAAAATAAACAACCCTAAACTTTCTAATTGATTTAAAGTTGTCTGAAATGTATCTGTAGAGAGTGTACGGTGAAATCATAATCTAAAGCTTAAAATGATAAATAATTTAAAAAGAAATTGCGTTCTACAAATCAGGGAATTAAAAGGTATTCATAAATAAATCATGCAATCATTTAATGGCAACAACTTTAAATCAATTAAATGGAAAAAGTGTTTCTTTCACTATAGATGAACCTAGTGGCACAATATACATAAATGCAATTACATTAAAATAATAATAATAGCAAAAAATGTTAAATTGCTTAAACCTCATTTGCAACGCCAGAATCAGAACACTTTGCATCTGCTTTATTTAGTCTACTACTTAAGAAACTACCATGGATTCATGTTATACTATAATATTATGTTGTTTTTGGACAATTACTATGGTTGATAACATAACATTCTTTGAAGTACCCTTTAATACTATGGTAGGTACTATGTAATGCATTCAGTGCTACGTAATACATCAAAGTACCCTAGCATTATTCTAGCATTGCCACAGTATTGCTACAGAAGTCTTTTTAGCTGGGTTTATATGGACTTTATATGGGTTTATATGGTTAGTGTTTGAGAGAAAGGCATGTGGAGCAGCGCTTTTTGTTTCCTGGAGGTTCCAGTGCAGAATGGAGAATGCCACAGGCTGCATCCGCTCCAAACTTCCTGTCTGAGATGCTGACAAGGAAATTCCTTATTGTTACTCCCTGCTCAGTAACTAATTTGAGGTCAGCCTTCTCAACCTTTTTAAAGCCTTTCTTATATTACCTAAATAATTAATAATTATAATGAATAAATAAATGTTCTGTACATGAAACCAGTGTACTGAAAGCAGTACATAAAATCACCTGTCCTCAGTTAAAAAGTGTAGATCACTTCAAAAACTATTCCTTTCTAAAAATGAATAAATATAAAAAAAATAATCTTTATTCAAAACAAAAATGTTCTAAATGCTCAATTGTAGAAAATGAATTTTACACAATAAGAACACAATAAAATTGTGCCGTTAGTGTAAAAACATTTTTATTAAATTATTTCATGGTTATGCTTTTCCTGTAAGCACCCTTTAAAAACCTGGCTATCTGCGATCTGTCTGGTGATTCAACGAAACAGGAATTAAATCCAGTGCCACATTATGACAAACTGAATTAACAGAAAACCACCTAGAGACAAGACATTACCAGTAACATGTTTTCCAGACAAGACAAGTGCAAGATCTTATTTAGATACAAACTGACAGACAGACAAACTAAAACAAGCTCCTTACCTGCTCGATTTCCATGATCTTCTCCTGAGACCACCTGAGTGCTGACTATCAGATCTTTCCGGGATCAAAGTTCAGTTAAGGGAGTGGAAGATTACCTCACACCCTACTAAAGGATCTCCGCAAGGAAACGAAAGCAATAATTTCCTGCCTTTGACAAGATTTGCCATCACAACCAATATTAATGTGGGTTTCCTCACGTTGCTTCAGTAAGCACTAATTAAGAGGTATGCACAAATTGAAGATGAGACTGCAATACCCGCAATGACACATGGCCAGATTTCAGGCTGAATTCAAAACTTGTAATGTCCTACCTAAAGAAAACCACTTGTCACTCAGGTTTGGCCAGGTTTTTTTACCCTCCTTTATTTCCTTACATAAACGCAATATATTCCACTAAAAAAAGCTTTTTTTTTTAAATTACCTTTACAAAGTTGTCTGGGAAAAGGCCTCGTTTCCCGTTGAGGTCTCCCTCCATCCATCCCTCGTCCTCAATTCGTCGCACGTTTCTGATCACATCTCCAAGTCTGAGGGTCAACTCATCTTCGTGGGCGGCTTCATACTCAAACTCCACCACCACCTCAACTACAAAGGGGAGAACAGACGGTCACTGAAAGTCATGCTGTGATTAAGAATCTGATAAAGGTTGTTTGAGGCATAATGGCACAGATATTACTTAACAAGGACGTACAGTAAAATATAACCATGGCATTTCACACCAAATACAAACTGATAAAGCAAAACAAATGCAGAAATGAATGGTCCATTTCAACAACAATGGTCTGTTTGCATTGACACATACACTAAAACTGATATTGTATACAATGTAAAATGTATTGATGGTCCTTAAAGGAATAGTTCACCCAAAATTGAAGTTTCTGTCATCATTTACCCACATGACTTTCTGTCTTTCTTGGTTTAAACATATGGATAAAAAAGCACAATTGTTATGATACAAGTATTCCAAAAGTCATATGAACGTCACATGGGTGAGAAAATGATGAGAATATCAACTTTGGGATGAACTGTTCATTTGCTACAGGTCAATTTGACCCATTTTGAATTTCTTGTTGTCTGAAATACTGGTTACCTTACAATGTTTTTCTTGAAATTTTGAGATTTTTCCTCACTTAGGATCATGAACATACCGGCACTGTTTCAACACTTTGATGTGATCGAATTTCTATTACAGTTTTTATGATTATGAGTCAATTTGTCCTCATATTTCATCATTAAAGGCAGCTGCACAGACCCAAAATAAAATGTATTTCATTATGTCAGTTTCTCATGCCTAAGTGTATTTGGCAAAAAATGTCTATAATATTATTATAACCAATTTTTGTAATGTGTGATAGGTATTCGTTTTAAAGGTTTGCTGATTTTACCAGTTTGTTTTTGTTTGTTTTACATTGTGATTTCTGATTAATTTTTATGACTCCAATTAATTTCAAAACGATTGTACCCAGATTTTTAACTTAAAGGAGTTAAAGCGCAATCAGATCACATGAACTTGACTAGTCCAATATTTAAAATCTGTCCTAATATAGTTAGATCTGACCTTTAAAGAGCGAATAAACATTCCGCACCAAGCCCACAGAAGAACCGTGCGGAAATCTAGACCTTGCCATTTACAGCCACCATTGTTTTACCTCTTTGTTGAGCGATAACTTCAAAATCACTGGGCCAAGGGCCAGCAGAGCACAGCCTATAAACAATGTTGTAATCAAATATAGGTATGTTTATAAGGACAAAGCCTAACAATGGTCATTTTAACAGCCAAGAGCACTTAAAGCACTTTTTCAAGGGCTTTGGAATGACCGTTTCCAAGCAAAGTGGTGTCAATCAACTTTCAGGCAAACAAAAACAACAATGTCTGAGCAACGTGTGTTTCTCTGCTACCTAATCATTACCACGGACACCCAGACACAAACATCTCCCAACCATTTCCAGAGTCTTTGGAAATGATATCGTGTTAGACAATGCCTTAGGAAAAGTGCTAAATCTGGCTGTGAGAGTTGCATGAGTCTGAGAAGAATGTGATCAGCTGCATACTTCTGTTGACAAAGGTTATTTACACAGCAATGTCAGAGATAGTGGGGACTTCTCACGGAAAACACAGGGAAGAGGTCAGAGTGTTTGACAGCATCTCATCCCTACCTTGTCTGGTTATGTCTGTACAAAGTATTTCTACAAACAAGTATGTAACAGATGTAATCATCAAACAAAATTCCCTGTATATTTTGGGCATATGTCTCTGCTGAGAGATGCAAAATAAACCAGTTTAGGCCAACCTGATTATGAGGAATCTGTGTTATGCCCCTTTCTCAATGATTTTATCAGTGTAATGTGGGCCACTAGTAGCTGCTGGATGTCCTAATGTTATCACAGGCTGTGTAACTCGTCATAGTCTTAAAAATCTGATCCCAAATGATATGCAATGCTGGTAAAGAAATATGATGTTTTGACAAAAGACGTTTTCTTGCTGCTAAAACAGTGGAAGGTTTACACACTGCAGCAGTGAATAATAATAATACAATATATTAGGGTTGTCACAATCTCAAATTTTCACTACACAATTATTGGTAAAAAAAAAAAAAATTTTTTTTTTAAATAATTTGTTGTTTTTATCTTATTGTTTTCTATATTTATTTGCTTGGCCAGTGTCATTGTGGGTTTTGGTTATTTTGCTGTTTTAAGCTGTAAGGAACTTTGAAATAACTGAAGTCATTTGGCAAAGTGATATGGACATGTAATGTGGTCAAGACCTGCCTTGAACTACGCTCGCTATGCGTTTCCCTGAAAATAATTGCACACCTTCTGTCAGCCAATCAGACTAAAGCATTCAACAGCCTCGTAGTATAATAAATAAATAAATGAATTAATTAATAAATCATAATAATGAGCCTTTAATTGCCTACATAGCTTAATAAGCGCAAGCACACGCATAAAGCTTGCCACAGCGCACTGGCAGAAGTAATGATCATGAACATGTTGGGAAAAACAGTAAGAAGGCTGCATTAACATTTTAATAATTTGTTGAAAAACTAGTGTTTTCTTTGTTTTTCGGTTTAAGGGATGAATTCGGAGACACTGATGCAATCTTGTAATCTTGGCAGTAGTGGATGCGCCTGTGTGCACCTTTCATACGGATTACATAAGAATAGGCTATTTGTTTTCCATTTGAAAGTAGACATTTCACTCTCTGTAGATATATTTTCATGTCTGTAAGGCAAGTATACAAGTATATGCTCAAGTTCATAGAGACCGAGATGGCAGAAAGCGCATCCTGTCTGCTTTCATTATTTTACAAAAGCGCAATGTTTGCGCAATGAGTCTTTAGAGATTCTAAAAAGATGGATTACTCGTATCTGTATGAACAAAAATAACAGTATTTTAAGAGCAAGTGAGCGCACCACCCTCTCCATCAGTCCTTCAGTGAGCACTACGGTTCAGCTTCCACACTCCGCACAGATGCTTGAATAGCGCACATTTTTCTAGGTTTCTATTACACTAAGCTGCCATGTGAAGTTGCTACTATTTACATAATTCAGATGATTATCATGATTTGAGGTCGATGAATGATAGGAGAGCGTTTGGATGTCCTGTAGCCACATAGACCAGCCGTCAACGATCTGTCTGTCATGGATTGTGTGACTTCGCCAATGTGGATTTTTTTTTTCTGCGACTAAGCGACTTATAACATTTTGGTCGACCAAGCCTCTTCTGGTCTACTAACAGTTAGTCGACTATTAGGTGGCAGCCCTAATAAAAACACTGCATATTCTTCACTGTGTAACAAAATATATTTATTTTCATTAAAGTTACAAAAGTAATTTATTCAAAAGCAGTGAGAGATTTTCTCTCTTTTGTTGTTTGATTAGCATGCATGACAGACAGCAAGAATTTTAGACTGCTGTCACTTTAAGAGCTACCCAGATCCAATATTCTGTGACACGTGTGTTCTTTCTTAGTTGTTTGCTTTCACATAAGACGTAAAGTACTGTGTTTATGAGGATACTTGGAAAGATAGGCATTTTGACACAAGTGTGTGCATTTAAAGGGGTGGTTGATTGCGATTTCACTTTTTTAACATTAGTTAGTGTGTAATATTGCTGTTTGAGCATTTATTCATTTATATTACACAATATCTGCAAAGTTACGAAGCTGAAAGTTCAATGCAAACAGAGATATCTTTTAAAACTATGGCAGTTTAATGCCTACAAAAACGGCTCATAGGGACTACAACGAGTTACGTGACGTAAGAACCCAGATAAACCCCGCCCCCGGGAACATGCAGCAAAGGGGGCGAGGCCATGTTGCGCTGCTTTAGAGAAGAGGAAGACAAAACTAGGGGTGCATGTAAAAATCTATTCATATATGAATCGCGATTCTGTCTTCTAACGATTCTAATGGATTCACAAGTTTCAAAATCAGTGTTCTAAAACAGCGGTTCTCAATCATGTTCCTCGTGTCCCCCTGCTCTGCACACACTCTGCATCTGTCTCTCTCTTATTCAGATCTTCAGCTAAGCTCCAACAATGAACTGTTCCAATTAAACTTATTGTCACATAGCTATGAGAAGCTTTATACATGGACACGTGTGCGGTTGCCATGCCGTATTAAAGCTTTAATCAGGGTAAAACCGTATATTAAAAGCTAACAGAAGCAGTAGCATTTACAAATAACAGCGCATCTAAAAGTATGAGACAACAACAAACAAACACACCATTAAGAGCCGTGCTTACACAGTTGGCGCGCTTCCATTACCCTTCAAATTGCGCAAATTGAAATTGCAAATTGAAAATACGCCTAATGGAAACGCCGTCATTTCGCAATACTTTTTTATCGACATTTATAAAATAATCGCCAAAGTTTTGCGCAAATCTGTAATGGAAACGCACCTAGTTTCTGCACGTTCCTCTTCACTAATATCCTCTGCGTCTCAATCGGGCTCAAATTGATAAGAAATATTGACAACGCCTTTGCTTACAATACAACCGGAGCACATGCTGCTGAGGTGAGGGGTGTGAAGTTTAGATGAGCACTGGCGGTTTAGCCAATCACAACACACTGAGCCAACTAACCAATCTGAGCACATCGTGTATTTCTGAGGGAGGGGCTTCATAAAACCAGGAAATTATCAGAGCATTTGTCAGAGAAGGGACAGAGAGGTGTACAATAAAGGTAAATTATGAGAAAAATTATGCTTTTTTAAAAAAAACGAAGCATGAACACGTTACACTGCACCCCATAAACACAATTAAGCCTAGAAAAAAAAAAAAGTCAACCACTCCTTTAACCATTTAAGGCCTACAAAACAATCAAGCGTGCACATATAGTGGAATGAGCTTGCTTTTGCTGCTGATTGCATTTGAACGGTTTTAAATCACTTGTTTTTAAACTGCAATGCTTAAAAACACATGCAAACGACCCGTTTTCGTGACTACAGAGCACAGCAATGTCACACAAGCATGTAACCGTGATAGAGACGATAGTCCAAAATTTCTAAAGGTTGACAAATTTCAACCGGTTAATTGTGTCTACCAGTTTATCGCCCACCCCTAAATATATGGTTTGCAAGTACTAATAAACAGCCAATATGCTATTAATATGCATGCTAATAAACAATTAGTTAATAGGTCAAATAAATCTAGTAAAATTTCCGGAACTAGCCTATTCAGTTCTGACATCAGACCCTAGTAATGTTACCAGGACAGTGAAAGCCCTTGCAGTGTCTAAATAATTTTAAAAAAATCCCAATGTGATGGAAGAGTTTATCATTTTTTACCAATTTTTTTCCCTGTGGAAAAAAAACACGCTCAAATGTCATACTTCGCTTGCATCTTACACAGCTACAGCCTCTCATAAGGGATGGGCCTCACAAGTCAAGCATCTTACAGCTCTCTGAGAAGTAAACTTTAAACAATAGATAAACAAGTACACAACCCAAGCCTATTTGAGCAAACACCAAATCATGTGCTGTCATCTCTCCTCTTGGATGGAAATCTGTGGCCACTTTCTGTTTTTAACACTGTGTGAAGGCTGGTGGCCTCGCAGTCATTGTCTCTTCCTCTTCTTGTTGGTGCAGTTTACAGAAGACAAAGTTACGTATAATGTCAAACCACCATAAATTGTGGTTAGTTGGTTTTGCTTCTGATTTAGCCTTGACCATGTTTCCAACCATAAAAGGAGGGGGTAGGGTGGGAGAAGAACTTCAAATTAAGATGAACTTCCAAATTAACTTACTCAAAAGGCTTTATCATGTAATTGAGTACATAGAAAGTATATTTTTTGTATGCCGTGTTCTTAATGCATAGAAATCACCGGTCAGTACCAATATGACAGAAATGCAGAGACTAAGTGAGGCCAGGATTTTTGGAAACTGAAAGTAGATAGTAAAACAACAATATGGCTTTTTCGTGTAGCTCATGTATCCCATGTTTCATGCTGACTTAGCCTCTCTGTTTTCGCCTGCCGAAGCATCCTGTTAGAGCAGAGCTTTGCAAAAATTGTCATAATGACATAGTTGGCCGACTTGGCATGAGTATCAGGAGCAGATCCAGAGCCTGCGTGCTTTTTGACTGCTCTTATTCCCTCTGCAGCCATTTAGAAAGCAAAACAGATTAAGTCATTTACTTCTATGCATTCTGATTGCCAAAATCTCTTAAAGCTTTACTTAAAACGCTATACACAGTTGCCAGCTTGTGAATAACTACAGGAATATGACAGGTCAGGTCAGTGAAATAACACAAAAGACTGAACGGAGTAGGAAATAATTTCAGCCTTGAGTCCAAGAAATAAGGCTTTAATAAGGTCTGTTTAAGTTTTATCCAACAAGCAAGCAATACAATCTTTGAAATGACCTCTTAAACCTAATTTCCACAGGTGGAGCTGAAGTAACTGGCCCCTTGTTTATTCTAAATTTTAGAAACAGTTATGGCTCATAGATGGATCAAGGAGCTGAGAAACACACAAGCGCTAGAATGCTTTCACTGTACAGTTCTGTTACTCAAACATTGAGTTCATCCATTAATGGAAATTATTTATTAATATGTGACCCTGGACCACAAAACTTAAGTTGCTGGGGTATATTTGTAGCAATAGCCAAAAATACATGGGTCAAAATTCTTAATTTTTCTTTTATGCCAAAAATCATTAGGACATTAGGTAAAGATCATGTTCCATGAAGATATTTTGTAAATTTCCTACTGTAAATATATCAAAACTTAATTTTTGATTAGTAATATGCAATGCTAAGAACTTCATTTTAGACAACTTTAAAGGTGATTTTCTCAATATTTGGATTTTTTGCACCCTCAGATTCCAGATTTTCAAATAGTTGTATCTCAACCAGATATTGTCCTATCCTAACAAACCATACATCACATACATCATACTTAATTATTCAGCTTTCAGATAACGTAAAAATCTCAATGTCTAAAAATTGACCCTTATGACTGGTTTTGTGGTCCAGGGTCACATGCGTGTTATTTTCCCCAAGAATCTTCACATTGAGTTTTCCTAAATTTGTTTTGTGTTCCATAAAAACAAAAAATAGATGCATATGGGGTTGGAATAACATGAGCAAATAATATTCTTTCATTATTATTTCATTTTTGGGTGAACTATTCCTTCAAACTACAGTCAGACAATGCATATTATGATGACTTTGATCATTAAATCTTTAGGTTATTTAACACAACGTCTATATCGCAACTAGTGCTAGGGATGATATGATGTCTAAAGGTTTTTTTAAAGAAATTAATACTTAAAGGATGCACTAAATTGATCAAGTGACAGTAAAGATTTTAAATTATTACAAAATATTCAATTTCAAATAAATTCAATTATTTTGGGCATTTTATTTATCAAAGAATCCTGAATAAAAATATTATATGAATATTCAGCAGCAGAACTGTATTCAACATCGATAATAAGAAACGTTTCTTAAGCACCAAATCAGCATATTAGATTGATTCCTGAAAGATGAAAACTGGGGTAATGGCTGCTGAAAAATTCAGCTTGCTATCACAGGGAAAGATTACATTTTACAATATATTAAAACAGAAAACATTTCAAAATGTAATATTTCATAAAATCATTGTTTGTACTACATCTTTATTCAAATACAAGCAGTCTTGATGAGCATCAGAGACTTCTTTTAAAAATGTTGAAATCATACCAATCTGAAACATTTGACTGCCAGTGTAGGTTAGAGCTTTGTCAAATCTTCAGATGGCATGCCCACAAACCATCTGATACATATTGCACACAGAAATGGCAAGAGCTGGCAGAAGTTTGCAATATAATATTAATTTATTCTGTGTTGTCTGTACAACCTCTCATAGACTTCTGACCACTGCGGTTTTATTTATTTTTACATAAAACCTGTGAAACAAAATGTTTCCAGAAAAACAATACAACCACATTTATCTGTACCTTACCAGAGAAAAAAAAAAAAAAGTTTTCTACAATGCTAACAAGTCAGTCCCTGCCTTAGGCTGGCATGTATGTGCTGCGTTTCTGAGTTTGACATTTGCAAGATTTTCAAAAAAAAAAAACAATTCATACAACCTTTTTGTACCTGACCCATGTATAAGAAAAACAATAATTAATACTAAAAAAAAAATAAAAAATAAAGCAAGGGCTGATTACTTAACATTCATGTCAGAACAAATGGGTGGCACTTGGCCCAGATTTTCTACCTATAGTCAAAAGTCTGATTATGCAAGACTAATTAGTGACAGAATAATGACTCCAGATTCTAGTTGAAAATGTCCTTGATTCTGAACTGAACGTAAATGAAACTTGCATAAAGTGGTTCTATTTTTTTAAAACCATGTGCTGACAACCTCAAAATTCCACAGACAATTTTTTTCAGAGCATATGTTCACTGTAGAACTGCAATCCAGGCGAGTCGTGTGTGCCATGAATCAGAGAGAGAGGTCAGACGTTAAATGGGTCAATGGTTTAATAAAATAAAATTACTACACTAAACAAAAAAACACACATACAATCAATATGCGACTGGAGCTTGGAGGAAATAGAGCAACTAATATGGGAAACTTCATTTCAATTTAACCTCACAATGCCCTCAAGCTGTTTGGACTGATCTAATCAAAACCCTGGTTGACACAAATACACACACACACACTGTAAATAAACTAGTCCTGATTTGAAGATTTGGAATTTACACAAAAACAAGAACTTGGACCAACCAGAATAGAAGTTCCTGCAGCACTTCAAGAAAGAGGGGTGTTTCCAACATGCAAATATGAAAAACAAATTTGAAGACCTTTTGACTAGTGTGAGAAATAGCGACAGCTTTCAAGATTATGAGCTAGCCTGCTCCTCCTTAAAGTCATACATGAAGCTGCATCGTTGTTGGTTTCTCCGAGGAAAGCATTTTTGTCAGGTTAAAAAAAAAATACATTAATACTGTGAGGACAAAAGTTTGAGACCACAGAGAAAAGCTGGGATTCTTAGCACGTCAGTCAAACAGAATCAAACAAAAGATTATTACACATACTTCAGAGGTCAACCAGAGTCCTTTCTTCAAAATCACTTGACAAAATAACTAGTAGTGCAGTAGTTAGCATGTTGGGAGAGGCTGCTGAGATTCCTCGCATATCTTCAGCCCTTTGCATGATGTCAAGAGACATGGTAAGGAGAGGGTTTATTCAGTACTGGTTCGATTTTTGTTTTCTATAAAAATACTGAAACAAAATTATTTTCATGCATCGGTTATTATTATTATTAGGTCTTCACCGTCTGCATTCTTTCACTGATGTGGAAGGAACATCATAACGAAGCACTGTAATAATATTTCCTTCGCCACATGAGTGCTTGAACCAAATGTGATGTTATCAGTTCAAATTAGACTCAATCATTCACTTAATCGATACTAACGGTTCTTCAGTGAACTTTAAATGAAAAGACTTTGATTTCAAATTTGTTCTTAATTATGTACAATGGCATTTCAAAGTTTGGGGTCTGTAAGAGTGAGGCTCCGGCTGGCGAAAATAATGTAGTTGATGCCTATTAAAATCCATTGCATTAAGAAACATGTAACCTATGCAGACTAAGAAGTACACTACTAATCAACTGAAAGTTATTAGGCCTCCCTTTAATTGTTAAACAACATGACAAGGCCATCTGTAGAGCAGATTCCTACATGAGAGGACAACAGATCAGTGTTAACATTCCCATTGAAACCAGAGATCAGTGAGAAATGTTCATCTATTGTCACTTTGCCTGCACTGATTTTGTTTGCAGTCAAGACCCGACATGTCCACTCACACCTGTACAGAGTACACTTATTACTCTAACACACTTCCATACTTCCTGATTGGTTCAATTTCCAATCCAGCGCTTACATAACTCTGCGACAACATGATGAATTACTGACGACAGGGGGGAGGCACTCAAGGCCACGAAAGCAACCTGTCTGCCAGCCGGCCGGCAGCCCACCACGCCACACATTTAACCTACAGCTGGGAAAACAAATGACCATTATGCCCCACGTAACATGTATCTAAAAACACAAACATGTCCTCAGAACTTTTTCCTTTGAGCCTCAGTGCTTAGGTTCTCAACCAAAAGTAAATATAAAAGGTACATGTTCTAACAAATCTTCCACTCTAGTATGTATCTTAAGGAGGTTGTGTTTGAGATTAAAAACTCTGCCCTACAGTGTTATACAATTAAGACCCATCATTCGGATAATCACATGGATGACAAAAAATATCTAAAAGAGTTTTGCTAAAAGCCATATTAAACCAGTCATAAAAAATGTAGCCTATAGCATGAGCCAATGGCTTGGTCAGCTGACATAGGACGTAGCCAATAAAACCAGCACAACTCTGACTCCCTTACTAATTCCAGTAGTATAATAAAAAATAACTGCTAATAAAACAACCTGAAATCGAGAGGAGTAAATATGGAAATGATGCTAACCAAAACAGGATTTGTAGACAACTTTTAACATTTGCACTTTATTCAAACCAGTAGTGAGGTGCAGTAGAGCATGACAGTGCAAAACAGGCACTAAACTAACGTTTTCCACTTTAATATTTGTTTACCTAATACCTGCGTAACTTGCAAGGGAGGTGCTTCTTATTAAAGCTGCGGTAAAAGGTGCACTCAGTAAGTGCTGTTAGCCTTTAGCTGGCTCTTATTAGTCTTATTAATAGTTTTGGAATTGACACAGACACTATTATTGTTGTTATTAATAATAGTAGTAAATCGGGTCATCGCACAGCGTGTCATGTGATGTAAACATGACGGCACCCATAGAGGGGCGACCCGCTTCGCGTTAAATAAAACTGCTTTTTCTAGTAAAGTGACGTGGTTTGAACTTTCCATCTTATTTGAGAGCATATAATTGTAATAAGACTTGTCAAAAGTGCGGGTTACTTCTTTAAATATAATTTTTTATTCATCAGCAAAAATAACTGGGTACACCTTTAAGGGGGCTTCCTTGGAACTGAGCCACAGCAACTAGTACAAACTGTTTTAAAAACAATCAAACAACGTCAAAGCCACTTACATCCGAGAGGTAAACAATAATACTGTCGTGGCAGAGCAGGGAGTCATTAAACGCCTGGAATTTACTGGTTTGGACAAGCCGAGCCAGTTTGCGACACTGGCGCCTAGTCAAATATTCATCTGATCGCAAGTTTTTTTTTCTTTTTTCCACTTGGATACAGTTTCTTCACTAAAGTGACTCGCTGGCGCTGTTTCATTGGACACGGAAACGCGAAGTGACACTGTAACTGATCCATAAAAAGCGAGTTGAACTCACCCATACTGTCCTTCGATACGAGACCGTCTTGATCTGATGTGTACAATCTGCCGTCCTGGTAGCTGATGTTAGCTAGCAGGCTGGATGCTAGCGGTAAATCCTACTTGTGCGTGGAATCGTGTTGATGAAGTGCTTGTTTGCGAGTTTATTTGCGCTACTAATCCATTCGACTTGGTTTTGACGTCGGCCTGTTGTTTAAGTATGAGGTATGATTCTTGAGAGTACTGTGCAGGAAGTTATCCCGAAGTCTCCACCTTTCTTAGATTTGCCTCCGCGATATTTCATCGGGAGGATCCCGCGAGAAGTCAGATTTCCTCGCTGGAATGCAAAAGGTGTCACATTTTAGTGTAAATTGGTTATTAAAACACAAATGGCCATATCCATGCAAATATTGCAGTGATTTACCAATATAAAAATATAATTAATATATATTTATAATAAAATATTATATTATAGATATATACTTTACTAATTTGTACAGCAAACAATTAACTAGAAATAAATAAATATATTTTTTAAATTTTATATAAGAAGTAATTTTACTTAGTAATGAAAAAGGCGAATTTTTGTTTATCATATCTTAAATATTTTAATACAAAAAAGGATTATGCTGCATTTACATTGGGGGTGGGGAATACCAGTCATTCTGCAGTCACTTTCTCATGATATTTTTGTCAACAGAGAATGTAGGCGGTGAAGTAGCTGTGAAATCTCGTCTTCTCTCAGCTGAATGTCTCTCTGTGGATTAATTATTTGCATTGAATTTGGCTATTAAGCTGTTAAAGGTAAACTGAAATTGCCTCAATCAAAGCCAATTTCCATAACCATGTACTTCCCTAAGTTTTATGGCAGGTTTGAAATGAAATCTGCTCAGCCTGTGTTCACGATTACAAAACTACCACAAAGAATTAAATTTACTGAGAAAGAAATAGTTGCATTACGCTACGGCTTACACTGGAAAAGGGCTTAGCATCATCTCAAGGTAACATGAGACCCTCTCTATACTACAACATTGTGGAATAATTTGTAACCTTATTTTAACACATTTTTGTATTGTGTTTATGATATTATAAACCATATAAACTGAGGTTTGTTTGAAATGTAGGCTATATATAATATAATATAATATAAGGAAGGAACCATGGTGATACAGATGGCACTTTTAACACTAAATGTATTGTTGTGATAGTGAAAACCTATGCAGTAATAAAGGAAAATCATGAAAAATAATATGCAAAATGGTCAGATTGTTATATTTATGAGAAAGCAAGTAACCAAAAAATTTAAGAGAAAAGCTCTGTATCATTCTATGCTGGACTTTTAGATGCTATTTTGACAATCTATCATTTATAACCTGTTTAAATGTAACATATTCTATTACATTACATGACAATTCAGAAAACATACATTTGCTGTGAACTGTACCAAATATTGACACACACACACACACACACACATATATATCGACAATTTATGTCTATCTACATAATAGATATCCATGTAGTGGGGTCCTAAGGTCCAATGGCCTCCTAGGAATGGAGCTCCAGAGTGAAGTCATGCTTTCCATGTCCTCCCTAATTCCTATAGGCATAAACAACATTGAAACTTTATGAGTAGTTCTGAAACACAGATCTTAGTAGATTTATGTGTGCTTAATTTATCCCCTCATACACAGTTTAGAACAAGTAACAGCATTCCAAGACTGTTAAAGGGCAAAAGGTGGCTGTACCTCTTAATAGTTCCTTAATATATTGCTTGATGTCTCAGTTATTTTGTTATGTTTACCTTCTTTATACAGACCTGTGAAGTGAGTGGCCTTTCAATATATTCTTGTGGTTTTTGTCTCTCTCTGCTGGACACTCCAAGCAATTGCTTAGACAACCACAGAAGCTGCTTTCTTTTAAACCATCGAAACCTTCATTTTAAATTGCCTTAGTACCAATTGAGGAAACTTATCTAGTCCTAATATTTTGCCTCCCTCAATTAAATGCCATAATTTGTTGTCTAAATGCTTTTTAAAATCAAATCATTAAAAAGGTTGACGATTTTGTAAAATTCTCATTATGTGTCTTTAAAATTGCTTTTTTATCCAGCAGAGGGTAGCATATGAACAAGTTACAAAACTAAAACAGGGTGAAATGACACTGTATTTTCTTTTATATTAATAATGTGTTTCCTTTAACTGTTCCCCATATGACCTCAAATGGCACATGAAATTAAATCAATCAAATAATATAATATATATTGTAATAATGATTTACACAATTTTTAAGGCATTTTGAGTATTGCTCTTGTAATTATTCATGACTGCCATTTAATTATAAAATATAATTTGGTTGTGTAGCTTCGGATATATTCATGATCTGAACTCTAGAACTACAGACACATCACTTTATATCCTGTAGCAGCAGATGCTAACAAAAATCTGGTATCAGCACACATAATAACATTTTGAGTAAAATGTTAAAACTTTCAGTCCACACTGCTGATGGAATGTTGTTTGTTTAAAGCACTAGGTGGTGTGTTGATTGCACAGCAGCACAAATAAGCGCATTGTTGTACATTTCAGCATGGATGCACTAATGTTAGTCAGAGCAAGGCATTTTCTCTTACCCTATCCTCTAACTCACTAACCCACTTAGGGAACAGTGTGGCATGTGAGCGCATTTCCTCGTTTCATCCTTTTAGCTCTCAGATGCACGTGTAGGCCTGTGCCAGATGGTGTGCTCTTCATCTGCCAGTGGGCTCTGAGCTCTGCCTGTCTGAGACACACTGGAAATGATCTCCTTTCCTTGTGCCAGTGACACAAAAGAGCCGTATGCTGTTTGCATATGTCTGAGGCCTGAGAATGACTGTTTGGATGAGGTACTTTCTTTCAAACAATAACGTGAATGAGACTGGACAGTGTAGGCATAGGCCTATATACATTCATGTGTATACATACATGATTTATTTCCAATTAAGTTTAGGTATTTTATTATGATTTTTTGTATGTATGTCTGTATTTATTTATTATTTTTAGTAGTAGTAGTAGTAGTAATAATTCTAAATATGTTTTTAAATTGTGTGTTGGTGTGTGATTGTGTGCATAACTATAATAGTGAGTTGCAACACCATCAGTTTAACCAATCAGAAGTTAGCTACAAGGGTGACATCACTCATATATGTCCACCAACCTGAGATGACAATAAAAGTCATATGTAAAAATATTGAATTATTATTTTTTAGATTGATAGCCCTGTAATATTTAATAATTTCATAGCATAAATTATACTATTTAATATAAATGTATGCACATGCATTATTTATTGAATATATATGTAAAATTTTTATAGAAACACCTTATTTATATAGTTCCTATTTACATATATTTTTATATGTCTTATTTATGTTTTGTGTTAATAAATACATTTGATACTTTATTACATTTTGTGTGTGTATACACACACACTGCCGTTCAAAAGTTTGGGATGAGTAAGATTTTTAATGTTTTTTATTTATTTTTAACTTTCTTATGCTCATCAAGGCTGTATCTGTTTGATCAAAAATAAAGAAAGAATAATTTAGAAAGAATAATAATAAAGAATAATTTTTTGAAATATTATTGCAATTTAAAATAACAGTTTTCTAGTTTAATATACACTCTAAAAAAATTCCTTGAAAGAAAAGGTTATTTGGCTCGTAATCATAGGGGAACCACTTTTGGTGCTGTATAGCACCACATCTTGGTGCTTCAGTGGTTCTTCAACAGGTTCTTTGGGGCTATATAGCACCGCTACCATATACAGAACCTATTAAGCTCCTGTATGGTTCTTCAGTGGTTCGTTGGGGTGATTAAGGTGCTATATAGCACCACTGCCGTACAAAGAACCTGTTAAGCCCATTTAAAGGTTCTTTATGAGCCAAAGAACTACTGTTGGTGCTGTTTAGCACCATTTTTGTTGAAGAAATACAGTGCAATATGGTACCTCTTATGGTTCTACATAGCAACATTTGACAAAGTTGCTGTATAGCACCTTCAAAGATATGGTGTTATATAGCACCAAAAGTGGTTCCCCTATGATTACAAGCCAAGAACCACTTTTAGTGCTATATAACACCATTTTTTAGAGTGTACTTTAAAATATATTCCTGCGAAGCAAAGCTGAATTTTCAGCATCATTACAGTCTTCAGTGTCACATGATCCTTCAGAAATCATTCTAATATACTGATTTATAATCACTGTTGGAAACAGTTGCGCTGCTAAATAGATTTAGGAACATGTGATACTTTTTTCACGATTCTTTGATAAATAAAAAGTTAAAAAGAAAAGTGTTTATTCAAAATTTTGTTACAATATACTCTACTATTCAAAAGTTTGAGGTCAGTCAATTTTTTTCTTTCTTTTTTTTTTAAAGAAATTAATACTTTTATTTAGCAAGAATTTGTTCAATTGATACAAAGTGATAGTAAGAAAATATTTCTATTTTGAATAAATACTGATCTTTTTAACTTTTTATTCATAAAAGAATCAAAGCAAAAAGCATCACAGGTTACAAAAAATATTAAGCAGCACAACAGTTTGATTATGATCTGATATGAGTATATTAGAATGATTCCTGAAGGATCATGTGACACTGAAGACTGGAGTAATGGCTAATGAAAATTCAGCGCTGCGTCACAAAATAAAAAGTATATTAAAATAAGAAACCAATATCAGAAATTGCAATTATATTTCACAATATTAGCCTACTGTTTGTTTCTCTATTTTGATCAAATAAATACAGCCTTGATGAGCACTTTGAAGAGACTCCATTAAAAAACTGATCCCAAATTTTTGAACGGCAGTGTATATAAACTATTTGTACAAGTGTTCATATTAACATATGTAAATTATGCAGTACGTTATATATGTTTTTATACATTTTATATAGGGCTTTATTATATAAGTTAAAAGGTTAAATTGAGGTCACATCGTCCAGTTTACTGTAATGATTTGCCACAAAGTGTGGCACAATGATAATAATTAACTTTATTACTGTGTGTAGGCGTACGGTACACATGTGCAACACCTTTAGTCATACTATTTGTTAGTCTACCGCCCTGTAGTAGGGTAGACAACCCCCCCCACCCCGCCAGTATCTTCCCGGAAACCGGCTCGTATCAGGCCCGTGATACGGCGTGCGGCGGATACAAGCAGCCAGTGGCGAGTTTCGGTCGTGACGCGTGTCGCCAGGACCCGCCCATCACCCGCAGCCTGTGTTTGCGGCACAGGGGATCCGTAACCTGGACAAACAGCAGCCAGACTTCAGTCCACAGATCCATCCATCATCGCTATGGGAATTATAGCGTTCTTCTTCCAAAACGAAGCGCTTATCCCCTACTACTTGAAACCCGTGCACGCCGGGGCACAGACTATACAAAGGCGTCAGTGGACGGAATTTGTACACTGAGGCAATAACCCAGCAAAGGGACAATACCTCACAACAATGTGGGTGTCCTGTTGATGCGGAGATGCTGATGCTCCACCTATGAAGCCGAAAAGTAACAGATGTGGACCTGGGCATATTTAAACAAGAGTGAATCCACTAGGACAATGCCTGGTAAAATGTCTCAGACTTGGTCGTTGATAATGGTAAGTGGAGGATACATTTATTTACGCATTACGCTTCTCTTGTCCTCTGGAATATTCTGGCTTTTGTTGGATTTAAAGGGACAGTAGAGGTACCTGGTGTCGCACTTAGTGTATACTACTGTAGTGAGGATGGAGCCCAAACAAAAGATGAGGACAGGATAATAAAACACATATTTTCCTTTTAAACGAATTAGTAGTTAAGGTGGCACACCTAGGCTTATAACACAGCTTAAATGGATAAACACAGTCTTATTGTAGGCTATTGTTTGTGGTAGTAATTTCACACATTATCCTACATTAGTCAATATTTAATAATAAAAACGTTAAATTACAATTCTATCAAATGTGGAATTGTTAAAGGTTAAATTAGGGACACTACTTGACCTATTTTAAGCTGTATTAAAATGGGAAGTATTTTTTTTTTCCTCTTGAGTGTACATTATTTTACATGGTTGTAGTTATTAGGGCTTAATAATATTCCTACTTATTAGTTTACAGACATTTGCTTTACTTTAAACTGCTGCCTTGTTAAAATTTTAAAGACATTCACTTAATGGCGTTTTTGTTTTGGAAATATTAACCAGTTTACATGACTTAATATGCCTAGTGTGTTGTAAAGATTTACATTACTTAATATCCTCATGCGATAGGAAGTCAGCTGAGGTTAATTTGGTATATCACTTCAGACTGGCTCATCCATTAGCAGGCCTTTATTAGGGGACCTTTAAATCCCATAATTCAAACAGCTTACTGTTGCTGTTCAGTTTTCAAAAATTGGATTCAGTTGTTTGATACCATCCAGGCTAATATGCATTGGTAGTCTCACAACACCAGAAGGTTTAGCAGTTTACTCCGTCGGTTTAAATCATCCACGCACCCTTGAAAAAACGTATTTATTGGTGTGACGCAAATGATGCAATGTGTTTGGCAGGTGGCCTGACATTTGCAGGCATATTCCTCGCTCATTCATGCCGCCTGCAGACTCGTTGGCTGTTGTCGATTATAAAATGGGCATGAATGCCTCCAGACAGGGAGTGTTTGTTCTTGCTTTGCAGTCTTCAGTTATGATGTATCAGAGGTGTAACAGGTGCCCTGTTTGTCTAGCAGAGTCTGGCACATGGTGTATCACATCTGTCCCTGTGTCTGTTCTGGTAGATTTGCATGCTATGTTTGTCTTGAGGACAAAAAACGTCTGCAAATCTGCCCTGAAGTTCATAGGCAAATTCAATGAGACACACCCCATCTTAGGGGGTTGTTCTATGACACTTTTACATTTAGTCTCCCCACATATGTTCAGTATTTAGTTACATCGTTGATTACTCGCTAAGTATAAATGAATGTGAAGTTATGTTATTCTGCATGCACAGATTGCAAGCTCATGTATCAGCGAAAAGCCAAGTCCTTTTACTCAAAGGTTAGTCAGGAAACCCCATGAGTCATTACAAAACATCATTGCTCATAAGAGGAGCTCAGTCAACAATCAAGCCTCGTAAAGCGTAAATTATGGTTTTAAATATCCCGCTTTAACCTTGAAAATCTTAGAATCTTAAAATCTGTATTGAACGTTTAGACAAAATATGAATAATATGCTTCTATAATATGTTTGTAGAACATTTAATACACGAGGCTTTTATGGTGCATATAGTATGATATAGTGAAACACAGATACATAGTGTATACTCGAAGAAGGAAAAAACATCTCAGTTTTATTTAGAAGCACCAAACTGAGCAAAATTGCCCAATTTGGTGTAGTAGTTGATATTTACATGGCCAATAGTATGATGAGGTTCTGACAGCTTATGACAGTATAGCAGACTACTTGCATAAAAAGCATGTAAATATCAGTTGTCTATATCTCAGTTTTATTATGAAATCACTGTTTTTTTTATTATGTATAGGGCAAAACATAATACAGTGCAATAAAGCCTGTTTTATCATGTTTGACTCTTAAATTTTAACATGATTTTCCAAAAAAAGTATGTATAATTGTAAACATTACAGTAAATCCATTAAATGTTCATCATGAAATATTATTAACAATATGAAAATTATTCTTATGCTCACTTAATAAAAATCAGTAAAGATCGCAGAGGGGTAAAAAGTGTACCACAACCTGAAGAGGACACTTTTAGAACTATTCTAAAAGGCCTTTAACTTGATTAAAAAAAGTATGAACTGTTATTCAGATGACAGAAAGCATGTAGCAGATGGTGTAAAACACTTTTTTTTTTTCCAGCAAAGTTTGATCATGTTGTAGAGGCCTTAGAAATGTGTGTATCAAATGTAGTAGGCTTCGTGGTTAATATCTGTTTTCTGATGAACAGAAGATAAAAGCTTAGCCTTAATTAAATTTAAGAAGCTCGTTTGTTGTTTCGCATGGCCTTACAGGTAATAATCCGTCTGCTTAACATTTTGAATAAATATTTATGATTTTTTTTGTATAGCCTACGAGTTTCTATGAAAATGGCACTTTGAAGGTCACAGCTATAAAAGGGTTCGTTTTGAATCGGTGCCAGAACTGCATATTTCCGAATGTCGAGACATTACACAGACATGGATGGCAAGAATGCATATACACTCTCACATAAGAAGTCATATTTATATAAGCTTCCATAAAAATGTCCAAATTAGGTTTCGCACAAGTGTCCTTTTAACCCAGACACTGTTTCGGGTGGGATGAGAAGTTGGAGTTGTAACATGTCTTAGTGTTTTGTACATCACGTCCCTTCTCGTGCTTATCAAAAGCAAGAGTGCGTGAAAAAGTGTTCCTCTTATCTTGGGTTGCCAGTTCCTCTTTCCAGAACCGTTTGAAAGAAAAAACGATTTGTGAGACAACAATGTACTCATTCTTCGCCTTAGAAGCACACTAAGCATACAGACATTGTCTTGTCATCAGTGAAGTTGTCCTCCTCGCTGCCGACTTCAAACCCTCGTCTGTTAGCTCACTGCTGGCCCTCTTCTAGAGCTAAGGGCGCTGGGAAAGCACAGCTTTGTCTAATTGCTATTCATGTTCAGTCTGTCGTCCTGAAACAATCCCCATCACCTCACGAAGAGCAACACATGTATCCGAGCACAAGTGCTCTGGCATCATCCTGCGGTTCCCAGCGATGGCAGTATGTGTTGGCTGGAGAATATTAATGTCATGTTTGTTTTGATTCAGCCCTCCCTGTATTAGCAAGGAAATTAGTCTCCTGTGCTTTTATACTAGTCTTCTGTGCGGTCTGTTGTTGAGGAAATGTAGTAAAACTCCAGGGGATTCATGATCAGCAGTTAATAGAACTTTGTGTTTAGAAACTGATGATGCAGCGAGGCCCTTGTGTGCCGGGCTTTCCAGCATCATAATGTTTGGTGACAACGTTTGTACTGAGCCCAAGATATCTGTCTTGGCCAAAGCCCCATTTAGATGCCCAATTAAAATGGGGGCTAGCATCATAAAGAATATTAGGTGCAGTCAGCTTTGCTGGATGCGCCAGAGGAAAGAGGGGGGACCGTTATGATCGGAATTTGGCTTTCAGTGGGGCACGCTCAAAGCTGTAGTAACTTTAGAGCGGCTGTGTTTACAGGCTTCTTGTCATTAAAAGTTACTCTGAAGGTCACCGGGCTGAGAGAGTGCTGTCAATGCATTCCAGGGTTCCCTGTTGTTGGTCTGTAATGTGTTTTTGCATGGGTGATTTGTTGCAGACTGTGTAGACGTTATGCAGACTTAAGTGTTTTAGAGAGGAATTATGAGTTGCTTATGTTTCTCCTTGCATAGCTGGCTGAAGAGAACATATGCTTGTTGATCCGATCGATGCCACTGCATTCTGATGTCACAATATAAAGTTCTTGAGGTCATCTGCTCTATTTTGGGACATCAATATGCTCTTTGAGATATTGCTCATTATTTAAACTTTTGTACAGCATACTGTTGTGTTATTATTGGATATTTTTTGGTTAACAGTAAATGCACACATTGAAACAATTGTTATAATAATAACATTCTTTTACAGACTTCAGTTGAATGAAAAAAAGACAAATTCAACTGAAACAAAGCGTCCCACTCATCCTGGACAGTGTTTTTCACTGCATAGAGTGGTGAAACTTTGCAGTTTTTTAGTGGTATCTGATGAAATTGAAACAAGGAGACTTTGAAAATATTCCCATATCACTAATGTTCTGAAAGGAGCCATTTTATTTGAAATGAGACAAAGTTTCCTTTGTCTTATTTCAAATAAAATGGTTCGCACAATCTTCAATTTCAGTGATCATTTTTCAAAATTTTCCTAAATTCAGCAATAATGCTTAAAGTTGGGATGAAATGGAAGTTAATCTATTCTATAAATACACTCATTCGTGTGTTTTTTTCCCCCTGTGAAATGACAGACTTTTTGTATGAGGTATACTGGACTTCACCAATCATTTTGTCCAAATAAACCTACCCCACCCTGCATTTTTTCCAATAACTCATTTTTCTCTGATGTACATCACAACATGGAAGAAAACATCTGTCGCTACTTCCATTTCATCACAACTTTAAATGACTGAATTAGTGACTTCCAGTGGTGATTATGAAATGTCAAATGTGTAGTTGTTGAAAAGACATGAGTATGTATCCATCAAACAAATTAAAGAACTTGATTCCTTTCTAGCACCAGTGGTTTTCTTTATCGTTATATTGTTGACTCTTCTTACAATACAAACCGACGCAGTGGTCATTCATGCTAAATAAGACATTTATTGTGTGTTTTGATTGTTTGTATTGTCATTGCATAACAGTCTTCTTGTTGTTCTTTCATTGCTGTTAGTTGCTGTTCACTGCGGTCAGTGATGTCTTAACCCACACACTGACCCCCAGCCCTACCACAGAGAAGCCCTTGTCTCCTCGACACTACCACCACACCGACCCCACCACTGGAAACAAGCTGGTGTGCGACAAATGTCCGGCAGGCACCTACGTGTCCTCCCACTGCACAGAGGCCAGCGTACGGGAATGCAGCCCCTGCCCAGACGGCACCTTCACCCGGGGCGAGAACGGTGTTCAGCAGTGCCACCATTGTCAAAGACACTGCCAAGCCCCATTTATCGAGAAAACTCCCTGTACGTCCACCACCGACCGGTTGTGCGTGTGTCCACCAGGCAGCTTCTCCCAGGGTGGAAAGTGTCAGCGGTACTTATTATGTGCATCGGGGTGGGGCGTCCGAAAGCGAGGGAGTGAGACAGAGGATGTGCGCTGCCGGCCATGTCAGCGTGGCACCTTCTCCGACGTGGCATCAGATGCTCTGAGGTGCCAGTCTCACACAGACTGCTCGTCTCTGGGCTTAACGCTGCTGATCAAAGGCACAGAAAAGACAGATAATGTGTGTGGGCCAACTCCAGCCAGTTCGGATGTCCTACTTGGAGAGGCCTCCGTTTCCACGGTTTCCAGCACTGAGTCAGCATATAGAGGTGAGAGTGAATAAGCTCAGTGAAGAGATATTCCTTACTGAATAGAGTGTGTCTAGTTAGCTAGACAAACTCACGACAGACAGACAGACAGACAGACAGACAGACAGATAGATAGATAGATAGATAGATAGATAGATAGATAGATAGATAGATGGATAGATAGATGGATAGATGGATAGATGGATGGATAGATAGATAGGTATTTGTTTTCTTTACTTTGTAGTGTTATATTCTCCTGGTTTGTTATACAAGTGCTTTCATCCTCCGGTTCCGTTACTAACAGCTCCCTCTTTTCAACTTGATTGCTCAACCCCTTCATCAACTTCCCTAATTTGGTGTTTAAATAAAGCAGTGGTTGTATGTGATGTTTTTGTGTATGTTCTTTAGAGGACTCTTTTTAAGCCTGTACAGATGTAGCTGTATGCGCTATAGCTTTTAAAATTCCCTGCTTAGTGCCTGCTAGGCACTTATTGTCTCATAATTATGTTATTCTTATTAACAATAGTAATAGTAATGATAATAATAAATGCATGAAAATTATTTAACACCTTTTAATTCGCACATACACAATCTATCAAGAGTTTTAATTCTTGGTAAGATTATTTAAATGTTTTTCAGAGAAAACTCTTGTGCTCAACAAGACTGCATAAATGTTTTTTGATCGAAAATACAATAATAAAAAAGAAATATTGTAAAAGAACTGTTTTCTTTTTTAAATATTTAAATAGATTTTAAAATGTCATTATTTAATAATTTATGATGGCAAAGCTGAATATAGTCTTCAGTGCCTCATGACCCTTCAGAAATCATGTGATTTGCTGATTTGGCGCTCAAGAAAAATGTCGTCTTCAATGTTGAAAACAGTTGCGCTTTTTCATATTTTTGTGGAAACTGTGATACATTTTTTTCAGAAGCCTTTGATGAATAAAGTTCAAAAGAACCTCATTTATTTCAAATAGAAGTCTTTAGTAACATTATAAATGTTTTTTGTATGGTCAGTTTTGATTAATTTAACAAATCTTTGCTAAATAAAAGTGTTAATTTCTTAAAGAAAAAAACATTTACTGATCCCAAACTCTTGAACATTAGTGTATATGTAAAAATATGCAAAATCATAAAAAAAAGTGTTTCACCAACGCAGTCATTGTAGTATTAGTATTAATCTTTGTCTCTTATTTTCAGAAGAAAACTATTTCTGATTCTTTGCATTGACTTTAGTTTTTGGGTCAAATCTGAGCAGTTAAGATGAGAAATCCATGTGAGATTATGTTGGCTGAGCAGCACAGCTCCACTTGGCTATCTACACATGCCAGCTTGATGCTGGATTAAAGTTTTAGATACTCTCCCTTCTGTTTTGTTGTCTAGGTTAAGCTCATCTTTAGGACTATATTTAATTCTCTCTCTCTCTGTCTCTGTTTTTGTCTGCAATTATACGATCCACTCTGCACACAGCAAGTACTGCAGTTTTAGCAGCTACAGAGATCCAGGATACAGCCGAGCCGGACCTCAGTAGCACAGAAACGACCCTCGCAGCTGAAGAAGACATTTTCACAACCACAGCTTCCTCCAAGGCTAGTGATGAGGATGGTGGACTCTTAATCGCTGCAACTCAGGACCTCCCTAAATTGCAAAACAAGTTTTCCTTATCTCGAGACCCCCAGCTTGCCAATCAACAGGCCATGGAGACTCTGTCTGAGGGCAAAGCCCAAGGTTTGGGCTACCGGCCCATCCGCAGGGGTGCACCGAGGCCTAGCACGCACAAGCACTTTGACATCAATGAGCACCTGCCTTGGATGATAGTCCTGCTGCTTCTGCTGGTGCTGGTAGTGATCGTGGTGTGCAGCGTAAAGCGCAGTTCACGAGTGCTGAAGAAGGGTCCCAGACAGGATCCCAGCAGCATCATGGAGAAAGCCATCCACAAGAAGCCCAGCTCTCCAGCGCAGACTAAGGAGAGATGGATCTACTATTCAAATGGACAGGGTGAGTTATGTTTTTGCAATTTTATACATATATTTCAATATTTTGTGTTTGCTTACAAAACTTCTGTGATGGAAATAATGAGATGGGAGGAAGACCTATATTTCAGTGCTTTTGTGAGCAAACTTCTCAGAGGAACACAATAGTTTTGCAAGAGAATACTATAGCACTAAAAAATATTTTTTATGTCCTGTTAAAAGCTCCAGAACAAAATAGTCTGAGAAGTCTGACTCTTATTTTTTTTTGTAATTGTTTAATTTTTTAAAAAAAAAATTTCGTCAAAATGTTTATTGAAAGTGTCATCAAAATACCTGATTAAATTGACGAGTCCAAACTATTAAAAAATCTATTTAAACTCCAATTATAAAAATATATATTGCCAAGGTACGTATTTTCAGAGGGTGTGAAGAAGTTTGTAGAGGCAAACATTTGGACATAGTGTGAATAGCATTTAAGTGCTAATGTAAATTCAAATGTACACTAATGTTATCCAAACGAATAACTTTATTAAAGGTGATGTGTATTTTTTAATGTTAAAATACATTCTCATATCCCAGCTTATCTGTAAGTAAATCATTCGTAGGTTGATTTTCCCAGAAAACTGTAAACACTCTGGTGGTTTCAAAACATTGCTCCGTTTGTTTGAGAATCCCGACCAGCACAGCAACAGCAATGCAACCAATGGCAGGCTGGCAGAGTGTCCTCAAAAAGGAAAACTTCACACGTTTTACCGGGGACTAGATTGATGTATGCCATTTATGGATTTGTGAATGGCATTGTTAATGACTAGACACCCAGGACTTTGCAATCTGAATAGTGATACAATAAAATTATAATGCACCAGTGCGTATCATATTGAGAACTTCAACAGTTACATAACCAAGCCCAACGTCAAGATCACCCCTCGTGTTCTGTCAGTCACATGATCATACAGAACCTGATTTCCTTCTGTTTCCCATTCTGCTCCTTGGGTAGCATTTGCTTCATGTCTCTGGTATTTCTCTTTCTCTTTTATTATTTATTTCATACTCTCTGCCCCATAACCTGGTTGTTACTATGCATCAGAGGCTGTTAGGCTAGTTGGGGCTGTGGCAATGGGAACCAGCTTACTGTATATCAGCCTCAGATATCCGCCTGTGTGTGTATGCTTGTGCAGCTGGAGCCAGATTATTCCAGTTCTTTGTGGTTTGAGAGCTGCATGGCCTGGTGGGAGATGAGTGGAGGTTCTGACTAATGTGACATGAGAGGCCTGAATTCAGGGAGCCGCTGTATGTTCTGCAGGAACCTCACGCTTGAGCAAACACCTAGTCATAATTTTTTAGTATGCAACTCATCCCACACCATTTGTGCTAAAGATGTGAGTGGAACATTAAATCATGTATAGGATAAAATGAGTAAAGTGAAGTGACATACTGCCAAGTATGGTGACCCATACTCGGAATTCGTGCTCTGCATTTAACCCATCCAACGTGCACACACACAGCAGTGAACACACACACACACCGTGAACACACACCCGGAGCAGTGGGCAGCCATTTTATGCTGCGGTGCCCGAGGTGCAGTTTGGGGTACGGTGCCTTGTCAAGGGCACCTCAGTCGTGGCATTGAAGGTGGAAGAGAGCGCTGTACATTCACTCCCCTCACCTACAATCCCTGCCGGACCTGAGACTTGAACTCGCAACCTTTACGAGTCCAACTCTCCAACCTTTACGAGTCCAACTCTCTTTTTTTACAGCTTTGTGGACTTCCAACAATTACTATTATTTAGATATTACTATTATTTATGATGAATAATTATATCAACAAAATCACCACTATAAGAGTAGTTTTATGATATTTTATTGTTAATTGGCCTTGAAAATAGTGGAATATCAAGGAAAGGGGGAACCAATGACCTGCTCACGATCATAAAATGTAAAAAAAAATGTTAAACACTTCCACCAGGTGCAAAAAAAAAAAAGACTTGTGCTATTTTTACTGCTGTGTTTTTCTCCCTTGCACTCCTAAAACGTGAACAATTTCATTGTTTATTGACTTCGGCGAGCAAAGAATTTATTACATGCTGAACTTTTGAATTAAACTGAGATAGTAGAGCCTCTTCGAATCATGATAGAAAGCACAGGTAACCTTTACACAGGCGGTTGCCTTCGCAAACACAACACAAAACATTTCCCTAATGCATTCAAGGTGTGTAATTGGGCGGCCTGAAGTGCATGTGTGTCCGTTTACTACATTAGTGAAATAATGGCCATAAAGGGCCGCATGGGAAACATATATAAAGATGAAGGAGTGATCGTACAAATAATGAATTCTTTCATTGGAGGTATAACAAAGCACGCATAGCGGAGATCAAAGACGTAGAACCACCCGCATGTACACCTCATATAACAACCTCTGCAATAGGTGTTATCTATAAAAGCCCACTGCCCAGAATCAGGGTGGGCTGGGGCTTTTATAAGAGACGATTAGGAACTTCATGGGTGAGCTCAACTTTGGCAGCATTTTGTTTAGGAGTCAGGGAAACTCGGGGGAAGCTTGTAGGATCCCCTTGCTAGTGAACCTCCCCTGGTCTTCATCAGGCGAACGGTTTCATTGTTTTGATGGGGAAGTGGTAATTACTGTGGCTGGTATGGTGTCAGGGATTTATGGGATGACTGCGTTGCTGCGAGACATTCCAGCAAAGCCACCACGGCGACTCACTAAAAGGGGGAAGTCCTGACTCCCTTTGAGGATTCCTTTGTTTTACAGCCAACCTAGACCTGTTGCAGCTGGTTTGCCACCTCATTTGAATTCTCATATGAAGACGTTACGCTTTGTTCTGTTGTTAACGGCTGTGGCTGATAAGCTAATGTCTTTGTACATGCAAAAGAGTCATAAGGCATTTCTCCACTTTTACATATCGCATCCCTAATTACAGCTGTTATTAAGATGGATATATGGTGGTCCGATCACAAGTGGTCAGCCATTTACGCCTAGTATGTGTCTCAAATATCATCTCATGTGACAATTAAATACTGTCCAGCATTATGCAAAGCTTTACTTGAAACCATTTTTGCTCCGAAATAGCAGAAATTGAAGAAATGCCAAGTAGCATGTTAAATTAAATGTAAAATTGTGAAGTAGAAAGACTGAAATGGTCATTTCTTGTAAAATTCTTCAGTAATCTAAATAATCTAATTAAAAAAATTATTTGATTCAATGTACTTTTTGAGCATTTCCAGCACATTTTAACAATACCATGATCATTTTGATCTTTATAACCGTGATATGAAATTGTCATAGTTTCATTGCTAGCATGTACTGTACTTTTATGCACTGTAATATTTTTAAAAACATTTAAATACAGTTTAACATAAAATATATATTGTATTTATGGAAAAATAGAGGGGTTGGTAAGATTTTTTTTAGTCTCATAGCTCACCAAGGTTGCATTTATTTAATCAAGAATACAGTAAAGACTAAAGAAAAATATTTTGTATTTGTTATATATATATATGTCCATCTAAAAAAATTGAATATCATGAAAGTTTTTTTTTTTTTTATAACTTATTTCAAAAAGTGAAACTTTCATATATTCTAGATTCATTATATGTAAAGTAAAACATTTCAAAAGTTTTTTTGTTTGTTTGTTTTAATTTTGATGATTAGAGCGTATAGCTCATGAAAGTCAAAAATCTAGTATCTCAATTTTTGAATATTTGCATTTGAGTGTCATTAAATTACCATCCCTTCAAAATAAATTTCGGGTATCTCTTGTTCTTTGAAACCACAATAATGGGGAAGACTGCTGACTTGGCAATACTCCAGAAGACATTCATTGACACCCTCCACAAACAGGTTAAGTCACAGAAAGTCATTACTGAAAGGGGTGGCTGTTCACAGAGTGCTGTATCAAAGCATATTAAATGCAAAGTTGACTGGAAGGAAAAAATTGGGTAGGAAAAGGTGCACAAGCAACAGGGATGACTGCAAGCTTGAGAATACTGTCACGTATTGCATTTCATTTGGAAATCAAGGTCTGAAGACTGGAGAGACACAGAAGCCAAGCTGCTTGAATTCCAGTGTGAAGTTTCCACAGTCAGTGGTGCCGTGACGTCTGCTGGTGTTGGTCCATTGTGTTTTATCAAGTCCAAAGTCAATGCAGCCATCTACCAGGTAATATTGGAGCACTTTATGCTTCCATCTGCTGACAAGCTTTATGGAGATGCTGATTTCCTTATCCAGCAGGACTTTAGCACCTGCCCTCAGTGCCAAAACCACTTCCAAGTGGTTTGCTGACCGTGATATTACCGTGCTCGATTGGCCAACCAACATGCCTGACCTGAACCCCATATGGAATCTATGGGATATTTTAAAGAGAAAGATGAGAAACAGTCAATCCAACAATGCAGACGAGCTGAAGGCTCAATAGTTCCTCAGCAGTGCTACAGGCTGATCGCGTCCATGCCACACCTCACTGATGCTGGAGTTTGTGCTAAAGGAGCCCCGACCAAGTATTGAGTGCATAAATGAACATACTTTAAAGAACTCAAACTTTTCTGTTTTGCAAATCCTTGTTTTGATTGATCTTAGGAAATATTATAATATTTTGAGAAACTGTATTTTTGACTTTCATGAGCTGTAAGCTCTAATCATCAAAATTAAAACAAAAATCGTTTTGAAATGTTTAAGTTTACATGTAATGAATCTAGAATATATGAAAGTTTCACTTTTTGAAATAAGTTACCAAAAAATGAACTTTTTCACAATATTTAAATTTTTATATATATTCAGTGAATCTTTCTATCTATCTACTTAATCTTTATGTATTTATAATATCAAATATAATATAGATAGATGATAGATGAATAGATTTACTGTATATATTTAAAATAATAGTATAATAACAAATATTCAAGTCACAGTTTAAGAGTGTAAAAATAACATTGCACTTGCTGACTGAAGCACAAGCCTGGAAACATTTGTAAGCACACTGTACATTCAGATAGCAGCGACATGTGTTTTCCCAGCATTCCATAAAAGTTGCTTTTGGGACTAGGGCAACCAAGTCCATACCACAGTACAGTCATAGACAAGGAAGGTATCACGCGACCCATCGACTTTGGCCTAAATCACTCAGACAGAGCCCGTCCTCCTTTAACACGCTGTCATGCTGTAGCGACCTCTGGAAACAACAGGAGAGAGGATGGGCAGCCCGCAGGCCTTGGCATTTTTAGATCCGCAGTACAGTCTGTGGCACGCTATCCTCCTGAGAGCTCCAGTGAATTTGCTACAGATGGATCCCAAACGAGACAGATCTGGCTTACAGATAGATGCTCTAATACCTTCCAGCAGCAGTTGTCCCCTACATTCATCCTGTTACGCTGAACTCAGTCACGTTTATCTGCTGTAGAGACTAATTCAACATGGATTGCATTGATCTGTGCTATTTTACATTGGGCTCTCTTGATGAAAGCTTACATGATTTGTTCTTTTTAATGTTTTTTTTTTTTTTTACACAATTTTGAAGCGACAATACAATACAACTAGATTTGTACATTTACTGAAGAAAACATGATTGGTGCTTCCCTTAAAAATCTCCATAGGTGGAATGCAAAGTGTGTTGCTATGTTATTGCTAATGTTTTTAACACATTGCTATAGGTCTCTGTTGTATTCTGATCCAGTATTATTTTAGTTTCAATGATATACTATTATAGTTTCTTTTAATAGTTTTTGTTTATTTTATTTAATGAGATTTTATTTTTAGATTTTCTGTTTTTACTTAAATTTTTGTTTAATTTTTAGTCATTTTTTTCATTTATTTATTTATATACACATACTATGTTTACTTCATTTTAAACCAAAGCAAATTAAGAAATGTTGCCTTGGAAACTACCTGAAATAAAATAAATTTAAGTTTTAAAGATTTATTTAATTTCAGTTCACTTTTTTTATTTCAAGTAACAAAATATTATTTATGGTTTTAGTTTTACTTTTAGTCCTTTCCTCAGTGTGAATCTGGGATTTTCCACAAAGTCTGGGGGATTTTTTTTATTTATTTTTTTTGGTTTGGAAAAATCACTTAATACTAATGCTATTCATCTATTTGTGATTCGTGATTTCTCATTCTTGACTATAGCACAAATGGTGTGACATGATCTACAGCACATGCTGAAGTTTAATACTTTGGTTTGGGGCTGCGCTGAGATCCCTAACCCTGTGATCAAAAATTTGTATCAAGTGGAAATATGCCATATATGTGAGTATAGTGTGAGAAGAAAAAAAAACCTTATGCCTCCCTGGGTTTGCTTCAGGGGTTCACTCTTAAAAGGATTCCCTAGGAGGCATCTGTATGTCACTCTACACCAAAGTGTATAAACACAGGCATCAATCTAGGTCATTCGTATAACTTTATCCATGAGACAGTATGTCCCGCTGGAGCCGCCTGGTGCACTGTAACCCTAGAACGCTGCCCTTCTGCACTGTATGATTCCATTCCTCACTGTCTACTCTGTACTACGCCAACAGCACATCATGCCAAGGTTGTACTTATTTGATCAAAAATAAAAAACAGCACCACTTTGAAATAATACTACAATTTAATAAAACTGTTTTATATCTAACTGTAATTTATTCCTGTGATGTCAAAGTTTAATTTTCAGCAGCCATTACTCCAGTCTTCATTGAAATTTATCCTTGCTGAATAAACATAATAATAATAATAATAATAATAATAAAAAAAAAACATTCTGACCCCAAACATTTGAATGGTAGTGTATATCAACATAGCTGATATATCAGTACAGTTTGTCAAAGGTAATACATTGGGAGTGTTGTGTTGTGCATGTCTTTGAGGTTCAAACTACAGTTTACAGTTAGGTAAACATAAAACTGACCTTTCCTCTCATTCACTAGGTGTTGACATCTTGAGGCTGGTGGCAGCACAGATTGGCAGTCAGTGGATTGACATGTATAAATCTCTGGCTAGTGCCACCGAGCGAGAGGTGGCCGCCTTTTCCAACGGCTACTCGGCTGATCACGAGAGGGCATACGCTGCTCTGCAGCACTGGACCATACGAGACAGTGACGCCAACCTGGCAAAGCTGATCAATGCCCTTCACCGCCAACGCCGCATTGATGTGGTGGACAAGATACGTAGTGTCATGGAAGACAATCCTCAGGTGAGCAACTTTAGGTTTTAGGTTGACAATGAAGTTTTGTGAAAAAAAACAAATGTTTTTGGTTACAGATACCATTGTAAACAGGAGATTTTAGCCGTCAGCCATGATTATGCCATGAGGTGAGTCCTTTTCAGCTGGTCATGTGACCTGAACATGGCAGCATCCATTAGGCCAGAGGTTCTCAAGCTGGAGTCTGGGAACCACCAGGTGCAGGAAAATACTAGGGGGTCTGTGGAAACGTTTAGAGAAAAGCAATGGAATTAAAAAAAGAAAATAAAATAAATCTATAAACAAATAAATTGTATTAAAATAGAAACTTATTAAAATAAATAAATCAGAAAGGAAAATAAATGAATATAAAATGAAAATAAACAGTAAATTCATACATTGGATTAAAATAATTAATAGCTAAATAAACAAAAACTATTGCTTAAAATAAATAACATTTAAATAATTAATTAAAACAATAATTAGTTAAAATAAATATTTAGTCATTTACGTATTTAATTAATAAATATTAATCAGTAACTAAATAAGCAAAACAATTGAAAATACTAAAATTGTTAAAAGTAAATAAATACTTTTTGATTTTAAAAATAATACAACTGACAGTACTACTGAACGTTTTATGCAGAAAATATTTAGCGAATATGTTACTCATTTATCTTTTTTTTATAAATTGTATTAAAAATGATTTAAATCAAAAAGGAAAATAAATTAATATAAAATGAAAATACATAAAAATAAATAGTGAATAGCTAAATTAACAAAAACTATTGCTTAAAATAAATGACATTTACATAATTCAAGTAAATAAAGATCATATAAATATTTAGTCAAGTACTTATATTAAACGAATAATCAATAATTAAATAAGCAAAAACAATTGAAAAACATATTTTGGGGTTCTGTGGATTTTTATATAAAAATATAATTTATTAAAATAAAATAAAAAAAATAGGTTTTTAAAAATGGTTTACATTTTATAGTAATAAGTGTTTGTATTGTTGTATATTAGCAAACATCAAACCTGTCCTGTCATTGCCATGCCACAAGCTGCTGTATTAGTCAGGCCACAATAATGGATCAAATAGTCATGTGTATATAGTCTTACATAACACACACACCCCAGGTCTAATAACACCTAACTTAGATAATACGTGTGCAGAATAGTAAACAAACTACATGAGTGCATCGTGACTCCTGGCTGCATCCTATTGAGCTGCATTACTAATGACAAAAGCCTGACAGGCTACCGGAGATGGAGGATCAGTCATCAACTTTCATTTTAGAGTTTACAACCTTTCCTGTGTGCAGATATTATAAAGGCCACTTTATTTACTCTGTCCTTGTTTCAAGGTCATAGCAGATGGTGAAGTTAAGGCTTTTGCTCTCATTTTGATGCCACTGATATGACCAAGATAAAGTGAGATAAAACTCTCAGACTTATTTATATGTCTGTCTGTCAACACCACCTCATAATCACCTAATTGCCAGTGCGAGTGCTGACTTTCACTGAACGTTTGTGTGTAAAGGCAGAGCAAAGTCATCTCTCTGCGGAGCGCATCCTGTTCACCGTTTTAAAGTAATTCTCATACGTTCACTTCATTTGTCCTCATGTTTTGTTTATAAATCTGTATGTTTAAATGAATAGTTCACCTATAGATTAACATTAAAAAAGATGATAAAATATGAATATTTTATATATATATATATATATATTCATCAGTAACAACTAACCAACACAAAAGTAGTTGTTATCATTAACAACTAACCAACGTTGCCAGTGAAATGTAGTTTAAATTATTAAAAAAAATAAAAAAAATAATAATTAATTAAATTTGCAACCTTACTATTTGGAATCCTACATTTTATTGTATTGAATTTCTATTTTATTAAACTTTGCCTATCTAATTTGATGTTTATTGCTGGAAAACTACGTACCTGATCACCATTGACATTCATTGTATGGAAAAAGAGACATTACCATTTTCTCTGATTCCTTTTGTGAGTTTTTAAATATTATAAAATATTAATATTTTTAATTCACAGGAAATATAAGTTTATTAGTAACCACTAACCAACAGTTGGTCCCAAACTGGCTTTCACAAGTGAAATTTAGTTGGATATATCCATTTTTTTCTACCTTGGAACCCTGTCATCCATGTATTTTAATTTAATTTAATTGTGTTTTATTTTAATAAAATAAAGTCCATAATATGGCAAAAAATAAAAACAAATCCAAAACTCTTCTGTTTTCCATCCTCTCTGACTGTATTCAACTGCAGAAAGAAGGTTACACAAGTTTTTTAGCAACATGAGGGTGAGTAACTAATGACAGGACTTTTAATTTTGTGGTGAACCTCCCTTTAAAAGATGTGAACCATGGAATTAAATGGGCTTTGTCAGGGCATTCTCTCTTTCTCTGAGCAAAAACACAATGGTTCTTACAAGATCTGATATTGAATTAGCAATGCTGAATGAAAATGATGCAGCAATGAGGATGAAACATCATTACCATGACAGAGCGGCATTCATCAGAGCCACATGTTTGTAGATCAAATCACATGTATCCCATGCTCCACAGTGCCACAGCACGCATAACCTCCCGTCAGGAGAATGAATTACATGCGGTAAGAAATTGAAAGACATTAGTATCAAATTAGGAAGTCGTGGCCTAATGGTTAGAGAGTCGGACTCATAATCCAAAGGTTGTGGGTTCGAGTCTCGGGCCGGCAGGGATTGTAGGTGGGGGGAGTGAATGTCCAGCGCTCTCTCCACCCTCAATACCACGACTGAGGTGCCCTTGAGCAAGGCACCGAACCCCCAACTGCTCCCCGGGCGCCGCGGCATAAATGGCTGCCCACTGCTCCGGGTGTGTGTTCACGGTGTGTGTGTGTTCACTGCTGTGTGTGTGCACGTTGGATGGGTTAAATGCAGAGCACGAATTCCGAGTATGGGTCACCATACTTGGCAGTATGTCACTTCACTTCACTTAATGGTCTCAAAACCATTAGGACATTTGGATTATTTGGATATTTAGGTATGTTCCTTCTTGTTTCCAAATGTCTGGGAAGTAAGGAAGTCAAATGTTCAAATGTTTGATCTCTTGTACTATATAATTTCATATACACAAAAATTTCTCCTGGAATCGTGTGTTTTTAGTTCTTTTACTGCCTATAAACAGAATGACATGCACTTTTAGGAGTTACAAAGGATACAAAGTCATACCACTTGGACTCAGAATGCAAGTAAACTTCAGATAAGGGCCTCAGAGGATAAACACACCCAGTGCTCCACTTGTCATGGACGCCAGCCAAACACCCCCAGAACTTTTAGACGCCGTCACCAGCACTCAGTCTGTCCCGTGCTACTATTTATATAACATATTTTGACAGGTTTTCCAAACCATTAAGCAGAAACAAAGAAATCTTTCTCTTGAAATCTTTTTTTTTATGTAATGTTGAAGTTCCACTACCAAGCTTTGTATAGTCAGATGTGGACCATGCGCTGTGTGCTGTAGGTGGTCTTGTTGAGTCTGGAGCAGTGTTAGCTGCGGCTAATAAGATCAGTGTGGTAGTGACACACTTTCCACATCTGTGGCTTGTGTCCTGGTGGGTGATGGCACAGCGTTCATGGCGGCTCCTATGTTGTGGTTCCAGACGTTTACCAACAGCTTGTGTGCTGGAAATGAATAGAGAAGATATTTGGGTTTACACCCATCATCCTTCCTGCGAC
>NC_136752.1:21015370-21182870 GCF_936440315.1 Barbus barbus | reverse complement strand
GGAGAAATTTGCTCATCAAATTGCTCATTTGATTTGTTTTAACCTGAATTTCTGCATTGTACTGAAGTGTGAAGTAGTCTATAATTGCACTGGGTGGCAGTGTTTTTAAAGTTCACATTGATGTCAGAACAAACTGAGCTGGGTTTGTCTGTTTGAAGATGAAAACGAGGGCTAAGGTTTTTTTTTTTTAATCCAGTAAAAGGTTGAGAAGTCATTGTTTCCAGAGAATCTGTATGATGTGCAAAAATATTAATGTTTTTTTATCATTTTTAGGTTCTAGTACTCAGTGATGTACATTTTCCAGGAACCTCATGGCCTGTGTTATGTTTCTCTCTTACAGAAAATTGTTTCCTCTGGAGACACTGATAAGGACAAAGGGCTGGACTTTGAGGAGTTTTCAAAGTATCTGAAAGAACATGAGAAAAAACTCAAACTGACCTTCAAGACTCTGGATAAAAATCAGGATGGTATGATTAAAGTATACTATTATGTTGTTTTTTTTGCTCAGCTTCTTTCAGGACTAATCCACTAATCCATTTTAACCATTAAAGTCACAGGATAATTTTTACCCTAAAACCACTCTATGTTAAAGCATCAAGGCTTTATAGACATCAATATAACTTTCTGTAAAGCTGCCTTGAAACAATGTATATTGTGAAAATTGCTATATAAATAAATTTGACCTGAAGTCTTGCATCCAGTAATGTCAAATCTTACATCCACTAATCATGCTAATTTAGAGACTGAAACGCTTGTCATTGCACCTTCTGCTTTTGTTGATCATAAAATAAACGTTAATTAACAGCATTAATTGCATATGCAGGTCAAATAGATGCCAAAGAAATCCAGCAGTCACTTAAAGACATAGGCATAAACTTGACGGATCGAGATGCAGAGAAGATCCTCAACAGGTACTCCAAATGCCTGCTTACACCAAGAATGAAATGAATCAACAATTGAATGAAAGGTCTATTGAGTTAGCAAAGCAGCCTATAACTCACTGGATAATAAAGATTACACTCACTTTGCAAAATATAACACGTCTCATACAAATTTCACTTGCTTTAATGTAATAATAAAGTGACAGCTTTAAATTATAAATGGAATAGAACATTTATGTATAACTAGTAAAGTTTAGTAAAGTGCATAGTATGTTTGTATATAGTCTTTGCTTGTGAAATACTCATGCTTAATCTAAATAGTCCACTGATAAAGTATATCAGAGGGCAGGGTTTCTTGGGATTTCTATAGTTATCATGAAGGAAATGATTATATATGATATACTCATGAGGCTCTAGGATAAGGGTCACATAGGTGACCCCGGACCACAAAACCAGTCATAAGGGTCAATTTGAGATACGTCATCTGAAAGTTGAATAAATAACCTTTCCATTGATGTATGGTGTGTTAGGATAGCACAATATTTATCTGAGATTTGAAACTATTTGAAAATCTGGAATCTGAGGGAGCAAAAAAAATCTAAATATTGAAAAAATCGCCTTTAAAGTTGTCCAAATTAAGTTCTTAGCAATGCATATTACTAATCAAAAATGAAGTTTTGATATATTTATGGTAGGACATTTACAAAATATCTTCATGACTTCCTAATGATTTTTGGCATAAAAGAAAAATCAATAATTTGGCATAAAAGAAAAATCAATCATTTTAACCCATACAACATGTATTGTTGGCTACAAATATAACCATGCTACTTATGACTGGTTTTGTGGTCCAGGGTCACATAGGACATTATAATCCAGATTCACATCTCTTCTCTAATTTGATCCTTTGTCCTCCAGTATTGATGCGGATGGAACTATGTCTGTAGATTGGAATGAATGGAGACAGCATTTCCTCTTCAACCCAGCAGATAACCTTCAGGAAATCATACGCTTCTGGAAACACTCAACTGTAAGTTCCACACAAACATTATATCACATATTGCATACGTTACCATCTGATTTGAATCCGGTATCAGATACGAATATCACTAGATGGAGTGTAGTCAAATGTCACATGTCATCGGCCCATTGAGTAGTCTGGTCAGGCTCACAGTTCAGTAGCCCTGTAATCAGCTTGGCCAGCCATTTATATCCCTCTGTCAGTGGGAAGGATTGGAGAATCATGGGAAAAGTGTTGAGACCAGGAAGGATAAGGAGTCTCTTAACTGATTAAGTGTCAAAAGTTAATGAAAGTCACACAATGTGCAAGACAACTTAGCATCTCTTGCACACACACATTTATGTAGCTATACGAATAAGGACATACTATAGTTTATAGACTTACATTGTTTTAAATAAAATTCATTATAAATACTACTGATTATCTCTAGGCTCTAACATAAACCAAAGCCCTATTTTTCCTATTTAGAATTAAAATAATACAATGTTTTTGGTTGTCCATTTCTTTTATCTAAATGTTTTTCGGATTTCAAACTTAAAATAAGTTTATGCCACAAGTCACCCAGTCACTGGGGGATTTTCTGATTTGAGCAGTGCAGGTTCAGCTCAAGTCATCTCAGCCAATTGCAGCGAAGCTAATTTAAGACTGTCCTGTACTGGGATTAGCCCTGGATGCGCTTGTCATCTGACTGCTGCACTGATGGAAGGGCAGTGAGGTTGGGCAGAGATGAAGAAGTGAATCGGGACTGTAATATTGTGAAGAGAGCAGGTGAAGCAATAGGTCTTCATTGCAGTTGTCAGCGTCCACGGCTGGTGTCAGACGAACTGGCAGCAAAGTATCAGCATGGCTTTGCTGCAGGAGCACAAGAGAGAATGGCTCATCATTGATTTTGAGGATGAAGAGGCTGTATATGTGATGGATGTAGATATGGTAGGTCCTCTGATCCAAATTATTTCATAGAGGCCAAAGCACTTTTGGCCCACTGAGCTATAGCCCCAATATTATATATCAAGTGAAAATATGAAATTGTCTGATGGTAGAAATGTAGGTACTTTCATTTCTAAACAGCTACATGTCATATTAACAATGGCATAGTTAAGAAAAAGTCTGTACGCAAATTGATAGTTCATTTACTCACCCTTGTGTTTTTCCAAAATTGTATGACTTTCTTTCTTCTGTGGAACATAAAAGAATATATTCTAAAGAATGTTGGTAACCAAACAGTTTCGGGTTCCCAATGATTTCCATTATGTAGACTAAAAATACAGTTCAAGGAAGTCAATGGGAACCAAAACTGTTTGGTAACCAACTTTCCTCAAAATATCTTCTTTTGTGGAAAAAAGAAAGTCATAAAGGTTTGTAACGAAAGAAGGGCAAGTAAATTATGACAGAAGGTTCATTTTTGAGTGGACTATCCCTATCCTTAGTAAAATGAATGTCACCTGTGTAAGTCTGTGACGCAGCACTGATATGTTACATAAGATGATGGCATTGATGACATTAGATTACACCAACTTGGATTAGGAGCAAGGTTGTAATTAATTGTCCCTTGCAAATGATAAATGTTCAGGGAGTCAGTAGCTGTGCAGTGTGAAAAGTTAAAGGTCACAGTTGAACCAGCAATAAGACCCATGTACATTCTTCTTACTACTGCAGCTTTCACAAAGAAACTGTTATATTTCATCCCTGATATTTGCCTATTGTCATATTCTTTGCATATTATATGGAGTCACAAAATGGTGCACAGGATATCATTTTCATATTTCAATCCAACACTAAGACAAAGAACCTTTTTTTCTCAGTTCAAACATTGGTTTGAGCCATAAAAATATGAAATATATTTGACATTAAGTATGGATCAGTGTGGTTTAGTAAGTTAATCTGTAGAATTGTTGGTTAGTAACTAACTTTACCTCTGTTGTGTGCTAGGTGTTGGATATAGGTGACAGTCTTACTATTCCAGATGAGTTCACTGAGGAGGAGAAGACCACAGGCATCTGGTGGAGGCAGCTTGTTTCTGGGGCCGTGGCAGGGGCGGTCTCTCGAACAGGCACCGCCCCCTTGGACAGAATGAAAGTCTTCATGCAGGTGCAGTCAAACCCAAATTCAAATTTATACTTCAAAATGTTTTTCCTTATCTAATATTAATTTGTTGTAAAATATGTACTCATCCTTAAAACAAGATACATTTACTTGAGAATAAAATTGCATGAAGTAATAAAAAGTATTTTTATGTAGTTAATGAAAATGTAATGTAATGTAGTTTTATTGGAAAACAAGACAAAATACTGATGAAGAAAATGATTTGGCTGAAATAGTGTTGCTTCAATAATTTATGACCAATTGAAATTTGAATTGGCTGATTTAAATATGTACAGTATTTCATGTAATTACCTAATATCTACTTGAATGGAATAATGACAGCAAATCTATACTTTTATAGGTTCACTCCTCAAAATCCAACAACATCAGTCTGGTGGGCGGGTTCAAGCAGATGATTAAAGAAGGGGGCGTGGCCTCTCTGTGGCGGGGTAACGGAGTCAACATCATAAAAATCGCCCCAGAAACTGCAATCAAATTCATGGCATATGAGCAGGTGAGAAAACCCAGAAAGAATATTTCCAACTTCGATCTTACATATCTAGTCCAATATAACCAATGTGACACTGAGAAAACCACGTTACCAAGAAACCCACAAACATTGAAAACCACTTCCACTTTTGTATTTTTCTATGCCACAATCTTCCTTTTTATCTTTGAGCTATTATTTTTCCTGTCAAAGCAAAAACAATCAAAACAACTGATCATATTGGGTGAAATGTCAGTTCCTCGAGATTAATTTGTAGATTATGGAACTGTTTTAGTGAATAACGACACGGCTGTGAATACACAGGCCAAATGCTCATATGACATTACTTAAGTGTTTTACACAAGCAGCGTGTCAATGAGAGCTGTTTTAACAGCAGCCATTCACAAAACCCTGGACTGGTAATCCGGTGTGGAGGACAGAGGATGATTGCAATGGAGAAGATCGCATTTCCTTTACCTAATGAAAAGATTGTTGTAAACCCATCTCAGATTTGCTCTGCTAAGTCTTATGTTAAATCAGTCTTGCATAATGTGTTTTGGGTTGTGCTTTAACAGTATAAGAAGCTGCTGACCAAAGACGGTGGGAAAATCCAGTCACATGAGCGGTTCATGGCTGGCTCTTTGGCCGGTGCGACCGCTCAAACAGCTATCTACCCTATGGAGGTGAGAAATGAGACCCGTGGAGATGGAATATTCTATAGATGTTCTTTAAAGAAAGAAAGAAAAGAAAGGTTTGTTTGTTTTAATTGTAGGTAATGAAGACCAGACTTACTCTGAGGAAGACTGGCCAGTATTCTGGGATGTTTGACTGTGCCAAGAAGATTCTGAAGAAGGAGGGAGTGAAGGCCTTTTATAAAGGCTATGTACCCAATATCCTAGGAATTATTCCATATGCTGGAATAGATTTAGCAGTGTATGAGGTGAGTACAAACTCTGGAACACTGTGAAATACTTCAAGTTTATATTTTTAGACTGCATACCCAGTTTCTGAATATCTTTTCAAGTTAATATTTTCAGACTAGGTGTTACTCCTCTGGGCATTTTTCAAGTTTTTAGGTTTGTGACCTACTTAAAATGCAGCAGATGTTTGCATATTTGTGTGTAAAATAAATTTCTAAAAGATTTGGCCCTTTTTAAAGAAAAAAATTGGAATGCCTGTGGAATATACGTTGCATTTAAGATAAATCAAAATTAATTTTTTGCTTCAACTGGTCAAAAGTAAGAACTTTTTTTTTTCTTTTGTAGTCTTAATCTGCTTAACATGAATTTTTAGACATGTTTTCTTTGGGTATTAATAAAATAGGTAATCCTTACAGTTGTTTCACTTATTGATGGGTGGTCTGTCTGTTAACTAAAAACTAAAAATGAAAAATTGTTTTTATTAAATGAAATAACGCTGAAGTTAAAAAATAAATAGATGAAAAACAAACAAAAAAACACTTAAATTTATATGAAAATTAGAAATAACTGAAATAAAACACGTTTAGGTTGAAGTACTGAAATGACTGAAATAAAATTGAATTGAAAACAAATTAAAGCTAAATAGCTCATAAAAATGACAAAAGCTCACAAAATTACTCAAATTAAAATGATACAAATAAAAGCTTATTTAAAATATTAATAAATACTATAGTAATATATAAAAATGACTAAAATAACACTGGTCTCTTGCGGATTGTATCTATAAACTGAGTTAAAACAAGAACATGAAACTAGTGATGCTAAAACTAGTGTGTTATTATCTTGAAAGGCCTATTTTAAAATACTAATTCTAATTAGTAAAATACATATTTGTCTATGCTGTCTACTTTTTATAGCGAAACATGAATAAATGTAATCTTGACTCTTTCTCTCTATACAGTCCCTGAAGAATGCCTGGTTGTCTCGGTATGCTAAAGACACTGCTAACCCAGGGGTGCTGGTTCTTCTCGGCTGTGGGACCATTTCTAGCACATGTGGCCAGTTGGCTAGTTACCCTCTGGCTCTGGTCCGCACACGCATGCAGGCCCAGGGTAAATATTCAGACCAGAATAAGCACAGGATATGTCAATTTTGCACTGTGATTTGCCTGACATTTTCCTTTTATTCTCCCCAGCATCAATGGAGGGATCGGAGCAGGTGTCCATGTCCAAGTTAGTGAAGAAGATCATGCAGAAAGAGGGCTTTTTCGGCCTTTACCGTGGGATCCTGCCCAACTTCATGAAAGTGATTCCAGCTGTCAGCATCAGCTATGTGGTGTATGAGTACATGAGGTCTGGATTAGGCATCTCAAAATGATCAATGTCTTGCATGTTTTTACACGCACAAACTTTAACCACCTTTCTTTGAAAACACCCTCCATGATGGGACAAAATGTTTGAGTAACCAAAGTGTTTAAAATATCACCTCTGGGAAAAAGCCTTGATGGTATATTGTATTTAGGTTGGGGCCCAACCTAATTCATGTTTACATTGATATATAATTGTACCTTGATATGTAATTAATGAATTTCTAAAACATTCCTTACCAAATCAATAAAGCCATTGTGAGCCAGTGCACTATAATGTTCCACATTCAGTCTATGTTTTACAGATCGATAGATAGTCAGACAGACCATGGAAATCTGCCTTTTTGCATAAAGTAATTGTACCTAAATATATGGAGTGTCATTTTTTTTAAAGTGAATTAGGTTGGTTACGTTGGGCCGTAGTCAAGTCTTTACATGCTGCAGTCAGTACTGTTTGTATTTATTCTGTGAAAAATGCTAAATACACAGTAAAACAAGGACCAGAGAAACAATGCAAAATGGGAACCCACATTATGACATAAAGAGCTAAATGTGCCTTATATCATTTGTTCCATCTCTGTGTGGGTTCCTTTACTATACATTGGAATTATAATTTAAATTTTTGTGTTGCCTTTATCCCCAAAGTTTGCTTATTTTAGAAACTCTTGTTTATATTAAAGGTTGTATTTTAATACAGTGTGTTCTGATGTCTCATTGCACATTTTTTAAAGAAATTAATATTTTTATTCAGCTAGAATCCATTAAATTGATCCAAAGTTACGGTAAAGACATTATTTTACAAATTATTTCTATTTCAAACATGCTGTTCTATTGAATTTTGTATATACCTATATATATACCATTGCCAGACGTCTACAATCAGTGATTCACAAATGAGTTACGGGCCGTTTTGCTTGCGGATAATGTGCGCAGAGTGTTACATGTTATTGCTGAATCAGGGAAATTGAAAACACCTAGTGGCCTCCTAGTTATTGATGCTGAAAAAGCCTTTGATCGGCTGGAATGGGGCTATTTATATATAGTATCCATTGAAAAAGTGTAATTTTGGCGATCAGTTCATTAGAATGATACAAACCCTATATACACCAATCCGATGGCCAGAGTATCTATCGGTGGGTTTATATCAGATGTCTTCAATATTTGTAGAGGCACGAGGCAGGGATGCCCACTTTCCCCTCTCATGTTTACTCTATCAGTAGAAACCCCTGGCACAGTTCATTAGACAGTGTAAGCACATCATTCTGATTCAGTTAGGCTCATCAGTCCATTCTATCTCTCTATATGCGGATGCTACTTTATTGTTTCTATCTGACCTGCAGCGTTCACACCCTAATGCCCTTAAAGTCTTTGATGAATTTGGCAAGATTTCTGGATTTAAAATCGATCACTCTAAATCTAAATTTTGATGCCTCTCAATTCTCTAATTTCCCTAATAATAATCATATTCAGATATCATCACAAGTTAAATACTTAGGGATTGAAATGAGACCTAGCTTGTCCCTCATTTCAAAACTTAATTATATGTCAATTAATAGAAATGTTGAAGCTGACATTCAGAGATGGATGTGCCTACCTTCATCGCGGCAATAAAAATTAATATTTTGCCCCGCATTAATTTTATTAGCTCCATGCTTCATCTCTCCCCACCAGCAAATTACTGGAAAAACTTAGATTCTTCACTGATAAAATATGTATGGAATGAAAAGCGTCTCCGCATTAAGTGGTTTAAACTTCAAAAAAGCAAATTGGAAGGTGGATGGGGCTGCCCTAACTTTAAATGGTACCATTGGTCCTTCATTCTGCTCCCAGTTGTGAAGTGGTTTGATCCTTGTTTACAGCCTTAATGGAAACAAATAGAAAAAGAACTTATTTCACCAATTCGTCTGCAAGACTTTTTATTTTCTGGCCTTTCTTACAAGAAGTGCTCATTATAATATGGTCATATTCTGTCCTATACTCTCCAAATATTTAAAAAGATTGAAACGTTATTTTCTTCTAAAACTGTATGGCATACTCATACCCCTGTTTGGCACAAATTTAATTTACTTTCTGGTGGAAAACCTTTTGTACAACCATCTTGGACTATAAAAGATATTCTAACATTAAATGACATAAAAGGAGGAAAATAAATCCTAGATTTCAAAGAATTAATTAAAATATATAATATTTCTCAGAATCCATTATTTCTTAGCGTTAAAGGCACATAAGGTACCTTGGGGTACTGATCTTCAAACCCATCCAGTAGTAAAATGGATTCATGACGCGCCAAACAAAGGAACAGTTTCTTATTTTTACTTTTGTTTTTCAACTCGTAATGCAGAGATTGTTCAAAATGCATTAATAGAAATATTGTTTCCCATTAATAGAAATATTGAATGGGAAACAGTATGGTATAATGCATTTCATGCATCCACAAACCCTAATCATCAATCATCATTATTCACAGGGCATATTTAACTATGCGTGTTTATCATCACACACTTATTGTAATTTTTGTGGGCCAGGTTGCCTGGGCACACTGATGCAAATGCTTTGGGAATGTCCAGATGTGCAAGATTTTTGGGATATGGTGCTTGATGTTCTGTATAAGGTCACAAGACCCTGTTCTGTTATTGTTGAGCGACAACTCTCAATTTCCTCTAATGGAGAAGGACTGGAAATGTTGATTAGCTGCCAAACCATTTCTATTATTTCTGTAGTTATTTTGTTTATTTATCTGTATTTGTATTTTCAACTTCCTGATGTGTGATGGGTTGTGTGAGGGGGGAGGTTGTGGGGGGTAGTAGTTAGATAACATTTTCTTGTTTGTTGTAACCTATATGCAACTTTGAAAATAAATAAAAACACTGAATTAGAAAAAAGAAACTATAAAACAGTTAAGCTGTAATAGAATTTATTTTAAATATGTTGAAATAATGTAAACTTGACAAAGTGGTAAGGTCAAAATGAATAGCCATCCCAGCAGCATGTGGCAACTTACAAAAAGATTAAAGACTTGGAAATAGTTAACTGAACTGGCTTATTCAACTCGACACAAAATCTGGATTTCTCAGTTTGTGTTGAATGCAGTATAACTACAGTAAATTGTACTGGACAGTATAGAGGAATGCTTTCTTCCTGATAAAAGCTTTTGAGTATGTTGTCACTGATTCAGCTAATATGCATGACGTATGTATGGAGTAACTATATTGTGCCATCTGCTGGTGTAAAGACCTATTATTAAACCCAACAATTGGGACATTTGTATGAAGAAGTGAAAATATATTTTAGATTTTTGTGCCATTAAGACATAAATATTGTTAATATTATCAAGAAATACAGACAAAAATACACGATGAGACATGTATGATTCCCTTTTTATTAAATTCCCTTTTTGTTTTGAGTTTCCTCCTCCCTTTTCCCTGAAATACACATGCATTACCCATTAACAACCCTTATTCAGTCAGTTTACATTAATTTACAAAGGGAAATTTAAAATCAAATTGCATTGCTACCAATACTTTAAACAAATGAAATTCCAAAATTACAAACCTCTCTGAGAATTATTTGATTGTCATAGAACACTGAGTGCAAAGTTGACTTGAAATGACCCCATGGCTCTCTTTTGTCATAACATGTGCATGCCTGACCTAATGACAGCAGCAAACAGGTGTCTCATAAACAAATACATAATATACAAAGCAAACAAAATGGCACCAGATCATTACACATATACAGAAGAAACCCCAGGAGTTCTTGCACTATTGTGGAATACTGAAATACTGCAAATGACAGCGTAATTTGAGTGGTTCATGCAAGAGGAACAGGCGTTCAAACACACAAACATAGAACAGTAAAGCTATGCAAGTGTAGCGTTATGTCGCTCACAATCTACAATTTGCAAAATTGTCTGCAATGTGTGACAAAATAGTTTTCTAACTCAATAACGTTAACTCAGTAACTTGAGATAATGTTTCAAGTGAGTCTTTGTATCTCATGGGAACCAGTTTACAGACATTGCAAGCCTATTATAAAACAAGGATTTATGATATTAAGAAAATAAAAACAAAGTAAATGAAAACAAAAAAGTCAAACAAAACAAAAATGAACAAACCAAATCAAATAACAAAAGAAAATACACGAAAAGAAAACAAAAAGCGAAATAAACAATAAAACTAAATAAAAATGGTCCATTTAGAAGAGCTGATACAGCAAATAGAAATATAAAACGCTGAAAGTTTTGGACCAAAACCAAAAAGTAATTAAAAAATACTCTCCAGTACAGGAAAATTATACATAAAGGATAGAAACAGTAAAAAAAAAAAACACTAAAAGAAAAAAAATTAAATTCAAGGAAATTTTTTTTAAAATGTACATTTAGGTTTAATGGGACAAAACACAGCAGAGGGTTAGTTCATTAAAAAGCAATAGACTCAAACTTTGGCAATAACACAAAACAAACAGGTCTCTCTTATTGGGATATTCCAATTTCAAGATTTCAGTAGCAGGCTGATTCAAATATTGCACCATCGGTCTTCAGCTTGTCACTGGGGTGACTTTCATTTACAGTGTAAGCAGGTCTGGCTGGTAGCACAGTATAATTGCACGTTACTTGTGTTACTGGTTCAATATAAACTCTAACACCAAACGCAAACCAATAAGATGTTACTTTGGTTGAAGACATAATTACTAATCCAAACATCAATAATACTAATCTAGACTAATACAACTTTGAGAGCTTTTTGGTGGTTCTTATGTAGTAAATAAAGCTTAACTGATAGATCTAGAATGATAGATCTACACAGGACATCTAATGCATCTTAGGGTGAAATAATACGACTCTGATTCACTCAGAAAGAGGGAGAGACAGCAGCACTCAGTCTGGAGTCTGTTCTGCAGTACACCTGTAGGAGGGGCTGTCCGTCACGCCCCTGTGCCGGCCAAGAGGCTGCCGTTGATTTGTGCTGATCCTGAGCTTGAGGGGTCAGGAAATTCCAACCAAGAGAGGAGGCATGTTGGAGGGAGGCTCCTGAGACCTCACCTGAACAAAGAGTGACAGCAAGAGTCAGATAAGAAGCTTACAATCACTAATACTGAACTGTGCCATTACAGGACAAAGCAAATGCTCTTTTTTTAGATTATGCACAAACAAATAAACAAAAACTGTTTCTGTAGTTTCACTCCAAGCCAAGAGAGGGCAGCATACTATATGATGACTACGTTATTATAAAAGAGCTGACATGATCAATTCCCATCTGACCGACTGGATTCCCCTCGGTTTAGGTGGACGACACTTCATGCTGATGGTCAGACGTCTGGTTACGTGACATTAGGTCAGGCATGCATGTGTTGCTAGACAACCACATACACACTAACACACGTATACTCAGAGCGCAGTACCTCTATCAGACCAGGAAGGAGTGGGTGAGACTGAATAGAAGGATGAAGGGAGAGGGGTGCAGCCTAGAGAGGCAATCTTGAGTTCATTCTTCTGGAATAAGTCAGAAGACATAGAAATACACAGGAGAAGGAAAATAACCCGGTGAGAAACAGGGTTATTATAGTTTTGCATTTTTCATTAGTTTTTATTTTTATTTCGTTTTGACTTTTTGTTTTCAAATTCAGTTTAGTTTTAATTAGTTTTTAAAGTGAGTTTGCTAGTTTAGTTTAGTTTTTATTTTTTTGAAAATGCTTAGTTTTAGTTTAGTTTTTATTAGTTTTAGTGTTAGTTTTAGTCTTTTTTTCTAATTTGGGTTATTTGTCAGGGGCAAGATTCAAAAAGGTCAGAAAAAGTATTGTGTAATAATAACTCAACAAAACCATCATACAATTTTATAAAATATTTATTCAACAATAACACCAGTACATAAAATGTACATATGGGCACAAATATGTATGTAAACCGTCTCCGCAGTAAGTGCAAAATGTGTAAGTGACGTACGTGTGCGCGAGTGAGCAAGAGTGTGTGCGTGTGTGTGTGTGTGTATATGTATGTGTGTGTGTGTGCACGAGTGAGTGAGCATGTGTGAGTGTTTGCGCGTGCGATCGCGAGTGAGCAAGAGTGTGTGTGTGTGTGTGTGTGTGTGTGTGTGTGTGTGTGTGTGTGTGTGTGTGTGTGTGTGTGTGTGTGTGTGTGCGAGAGTGTGTGAGCATGTGTGAGTGTTTGCGCGTGCGATCGCGAGTGAGCAAGAGTGTGTGTGTGTGTGTGTGTGTGTGTGTGTATATGTATGTGTGTGTGTGTGCACGAGTGAGTGAGCATGTGTGAGTGTTTGCGCGTGCGATCGCGAGTGAGCAAGAGTGTGTGTGTGTGTGTGTGTGTGTGTGTGTGTGTGTGTGTGCGAGTGAGCAAGAGTGTGTGTGTGTGTGTGTGTGCGAGAGTGTGTGAGCATGTGTGAGTGTTTGCGCGTGCGATCGCGAGTGAGCAAGAGTGTGTGTGTGTGTGTGTGTGTGTGTGCGAGTGAGCAAGAGTGTGTGTGTGTGTGTTGCTTGAGTGTGTGTGTGTGCGAGAGTATGTGAGCATGTGTAAGAATACCTCTTACAAAATCCACACGCCGTACCAAAAATCTACACATGTTCTAGAATTCACACCCTACAAATACCACAGCTGTACAATTTTCACACCCTATACTAAATTTACCCTATAGCCTACAGTCAATAGCCTACTCATCTGGATTGAAGCAGCAAACATTCAGTGTAAAAGTAAAAAAATTACATAACATTATTTTATATTTGAATCACAGCTTATATAGTGTTTTGACATCGACAACCACAACCAAAAAGTGCATTTTACCTCAAACTTACGACTAGTTAACTTTCTAAAGAAGGCATAATCGCTTCTCGGGTCAACATTAACACACTGACAAAATTATATTCAGAATTTAAAATATTTTTGTATCACTTTTTAATGTTTGATTGAAGGTGTTCAAGAGATGGAGATACCAACCTTTCGCGAACTTTCAACGTCAAACGAACTCGTTCTCATGGAGACGCGGTGTGCACGGAGGGGAGGGGCTGTGTGTGTGTGTGTGCGCGCGCGCGCGCATGTGAGAGACACATGAGTGACAGAGAGGCGGAGGGAGAGCAGGGAAAGGAAATGCAGCTGAACGAATACGCTGAATGTTCTAAATAGCGTTAAAAAATTAAAGACCTTGACAAAGACGAAAACTAAGGACATTTACTCTATAATTTTATTTTATTTTAGTTAGTTTTGCCAAACACACATTACAGTTTTAGTTAGTTATCGTTTTTTTGTAATGCCTCGTTTTTATTTTTATTTCAGTTAACGACAATGTTTTTTCCCACCTAGTTTTCGTTTTTTCGTTCGTTTTCGTTAACGATTATAACCTTGGTGAGAAAGAACCAGAGATGGAGTCCTGTTGGTTTTCCCTTGACGGGTAATGTCTATTCAGCTAAAAACTATTCTGAGACACTGAAAAGCCATCTGGGCTAGGGTTATGCCGATAGATAGTATTGTGTTTCGACGATAGTCAGATATATTGCATGTAGCTGATGCCTCTGATGATATTAAAACGATTAATATTATTAGGCTAGTATTGTTATCGAATTAATATTAGGGCTTATTTGTCCCATTGTATTTTTTTTTACACATTTCACAGTGTTGCACGTTATAACCAATCACACACAATTCTGTTGAGCTTATGAATGGAATAGCCAATCAGAGGTGTTCAGACGAGTCACTGCTGAAACACCGGAGTTCTGTTGATGAGTGCGCATGCTCGCTTGCCCAATTCTCTTCTCTCGTGAACTCTCTCCTCATAAACAATAAGTGTAGATGTACGTGCGAAGTAAGTATAAGACATAGCTTCATAACAGAAGTGTTTTTTTAAATGCTCAAGCTAGTCTGAAGTCAGTGATGATGTACTATGATCATGTAAATGTCCTTTGCTTGTTTTCTGTAGCTGCTGTTTTAATAAGTGAGGAAATGTAAGCTTTATAATTAGTAACTTACAATAGTTTTTATTTAATTTTGATCATGTTAAATACAAATTCAGTCATAGTATAATGTGTAGTTAATAGCTTTCACTAAAATTAGGCTGCTTTTAGTCTAACCCTGGAATTGATTCACTCTCCGGCTATTAAACTATTAAAGTAAATAATTAAACAAATTAATACAATGATATACATAGATATGATAGACTGACGATAGGATGATATGACTATGGAGCATATCGCCCAACACTAATCTGGGCTACACATATTTGGGTATGTAACAGGGGAAACTTGTTTTACAAATAGAAACATGCTGGAGGTTGAATGATAGAAAAGTCTCACCTCTAGATTTGAGCGAGCTTGTTTCAACACATCTCGTGTTCTTGACACTAGAAATAAATGAAAATAAAGTGAATAGAAGAACAATAAACATCAACAAAGAGAAGAGAGGAGAGATGAACTCACGTTGGCTGACGATGAATTGCTCCATGCTGTCTTTAGTGCGACTGGAGGTCCTTAGATTCTCCATCGTGTCCCTGAGAAGCTGCTCTTGTTCTGACAACTTACGCCTCAGTGTGACAACCTCTTTTCTCAAAGACTGCTCCTACACAAACACATTTATGAGAAACTCTTTAGGATTACAAAAATAACCAACATACATTGTGATTTTATTAATGGAGTAATTGAGGTGCGCTTCTGAAAACAGGTGCATGCAAAATGATGTCTCAGGAGCACAAAAGTGGGTCTTGTTTCCGAGACCTATTGTAATAACTGAAATGTTTCTCTAAGTGCCCTCTAACCTTTTTGAGATGCTGGGCCGAGGCCTCAGTGCTGGGCAGAGCCGCCCTCCAGAACATTCTTAAGAGAGAACTTGTCTCCTCCAGAATCTGCTTCAGTGTCTTAGTGCTGGTGTGCAAGTTCCTCATTAAACCCTGTAGAGAGAGACCACGTGTGAATGACAATTCATTTGGAATATTCAAACTTTTTAGCAAGTTATTGTTTTCCATTTCAGGAAAACATTACATATGATGTGCATTTATTTATATTAATAAATGTCTCACACAGAGACATTTAAATCACGTTTACATGAAAATTAAATAAAAATAAATATTTCCTTTTTTAAAGCAAAAATGTATTTTATATTCAGGCTTATTAATTTACTGTGTTAATTTAGTATGATTAATTACTTTTAAATATGAAAAGTATAAATATGAATAGTAATGTTTTTACATTCAATTATATTGGAAATAAAACTATATTGTGATTTCTAAAACCACTTTTTTGTGACATCTATTAAATTTGACTCATCTTCTGCAATACAATCTTTATGTAAAGGGTTTTTCTCCAACTTTTTATCAGCCGAAGCCCTTTGAATTAAAATATTTAGGATATTGAGGATTAATATTTCAATCATTTAGAAATGTATTTGCATGTTCCTGGTTCTCAGATGTTGGTTAATGGTTACATAAAATATTTCACTTTTTTAGTGAGAAATATTTTATTTTATAGTGAATGTTTTCTTTTGATTGTTTTTATTTTAAAAATATTTATTATTTTATTTTGACATTTTTTAATTTTTTTAACCACTGCCCTTTCCCCTGATAAATGCAATTAATTTGATTATTTTGATCATCATACCATGCAATCAATTTAATTCCATTTTTAATAATTTGACATCCCTGCTAAAGAAATATAAAGAAATATCCACTCATTATCACTCCAGCATTTCATCTTAAATCAGATCTATATTCTGACCTCTGGAAGGTTAGGTGATTCTGTGCTGGACTGCATTGCTGCTTCCATCTTGCGGATAACAACCTTCCCTTCCAGTAGCTGCTGCTGCAGGGCACTGAAGTCATCCACGTGACCAATCATATGACGCCCAGTCTTGCAGGCGAAGGAGCCGTCAGGGGCCTCAGCCTCTAGAGCTTCAGCACCAGACCTAGATAAGTCTAATCAGGAGTACGCATTGATTAATCAGTTTTCTGTCTTGCACTTATTTGAGTGAATCTTATCTCTAGTATAAAGCATTAGAAGTGTTTTATATAAAACTTTTACCACTTGAAGAAGACTTTGCCTCATCTGTTTCCACAGCTGGTGAAGCAGGGCTGGAGAACCCTGTATCTCGAACAGGAGGAGATGGTGATTCGTCTACAGTAGACAGTGAGACCAGAGTAAATTAAAATATGTACAAATATGTTGCAATGCACCCACAAACGTGCAAATTAAAGTCCTGATTGATTATTATAATTAGTTGTCTCACCGTGGAAGAGCTGTTTCCTGGCTGAGGGATGGGGCATACACTGGTCCAGCCTCGCTCTCAACTGCTGCTCCAACAAATGTATGTTAGACTCTCGCTCTCGAAGGTCAAAGGTCAAACTCAATCCTGAGCCTACAGCAGCAGAGGGTACAAGACATTTTAATACTCTGCTTATTCAATCCAAAGCTGGTTGCACAAGACTTAAGCTATAATTGTTCCATCTAACACAAATTTCAGTCATTTTAAAATATAAATTTAGTTGTAGGGCAAAATGAGCAATATCTGATGGCTTTGATAGAGTATCAGACAGGTGCACTTGTTTCTTACCTGTGTTGCTTTCAGAAGTGCCACAGACTCTCTGATACACCTGTAGTTCACACTGCAGCGTGTGCACAAGACATTGACACTCACTCAGCTGCTGCTGGAGAACATTCACTTCATGCTGTAGCCTGTTCACAGATGTATACACACTAATATTATTCAATGCAGTCTGCCACATTTTTGTCAAGAGCCAAATCTCAAAACTACTACTAAAATTTCGAGAGGATACAACAGGATATTGTTGTCTGACACTGTACCTGGTGCTGTTGTCCAGACTGTTCTGTTTCTCCTGTTTGAGATGCAGTACTGCCTGAGCCTGCTCTCTAACCTGAGACTGCAGCCGACTACACTGACCCGCCCACCGGTCCGCCTCTAGCTCCGCCTGCTTTAACTGGCCACGCCCAGACAGAACCGCCTCTCTCAGCCGCTCCATCTCTTTACTGCCATCTGCATGTGAAACAGACACAAATAAATAAATATAAAACTGAAAATGTTTAATTATGTATATATATTAAAATTTCCAAGATGAATGCCAATACAGAATGAATACTGTATGAACTAAGCTACTATTCCATTGTAAACGCTGACAAGAAAATATGCCTAATCATTTACACCTAATGCACCTAAAGTTGCTGTAGTACTGCTGATAGCATTCCTTGAACATAGCAGGACTAAGATCTTACCTGTCCTGGCCTGCTGGAGTTGGGTTTGCAGGGCATGATTTTCCTCTTTCAGTCCTCGAATCTCATTGGACAGTTGAGTGACAGAATCAAGGCCTTGGATATAGATGTTAGTGGGTGCTGCCCCTGCTAGTGAAAGGTAGGAGAAAATATACATTTGAAACAGACGAGCAAAAATACATACAAGTATTACAACATAATGACTGGGTTAATTTGATTGTGTGAATCTCTGACCTCCATTTCGCCCAGAGGAGGCCAGTCTCTCCTCTAGCTGTTGTCTCAGACGGTCGTTGGTCTGGATAGAGTCTTCTAGACGCCGTCTGAGAGTGCGAATCTCCCTTAAGTGTTCTTCCATCAAGTCTGTGCCTAAAGTATTGAATATAAAGCAGGATAAGTTTTACAAAACATTATATGACAACAATATGTTAACATTATGATTAACTCTGAGATTTAACCTGTATGGCCTGACTGATATCCAGAGGAACCAGAGGACACGTCTCCATACGTGCCTGGTCTTAAAGGTCTTGGGCCATACATCATATCCCACATTGCACTGCTTTCCAGAAGGCTCGCCCCTGATTTCATAGCGGGACTGGTGTGTTGGCTGCTGAAAGGTGTCTGTTCGAAGGCATGATGGGATAGTGGGTGTAAGCTGCTATGGTCAGGCTGAGTATGGGAGCCCAGTGGAAACGCATGAAGGGGTTTGATCTGAGGACCATGGTAGCCTGTGCCGGGATAAGAAAATATTATTGGAGACAATGTAAAAAAAAAAGTGAGTGTATACACTACTGGTCAAAGCATATGGGGCTCACCAAGACTGCATTTATTTAATCAAAAAGTACAGTAAAACATTAATATTGTAAAATAGTATTACAATTTAAAATAATGATTTTCTATTTTTAAAATCTTTTAGAATGTCATTTACTCCTGTGATGGGAAAGCTGAATTTTCTGCAGTCATTACTCCATCACATGATACTTCAGGAATTATTTTAATTTGGTCAACAAACATTTCTATTTGTTATCAATGTTGAAAACAGTTGTGCTGTTTAATATTTTTGTGGAAACCGTTATACAATTTTTAGAACATGTTAAAAAGAACAGGATTATTTAATCTTGTTGTAAAAATGTGTTTACTGTCACTTTCGATCAATGTAATGCATTCTTGCTGAATAGAAGTATTAATTTCTTAAAAAAAAAATGCAGGTTAAAAATGAGTAGCATGATGAAGATGTAAATGTGAGCGAAGCTCTCTCACAATGACTGATTTCAGTAATGCATGAAAATTTAGGTGCAAGAAATAAAATTAGTAAAATAATCTCTTCCATTCAATCCTGTATAGAGGATGTTTAGCTATTTTTACTGGTAAAATACAGATTAAGCAAATGATTTATGCATGCATATATATAAGTGATTCAACAACTGCATATTGCATCAATGACTTAGGTTTGTTTGACAAAAAGTTTGTGTTAACTTCTGTTTTCTTTATTCATTCTCTGATTTCTATTTGGCAATAGCATTATTCCAGTTAAGGGTTCGAATCTTGCTGATATTGATTCAGTGACACAATTAGTATGAATCATTCTGTGCCACACACACACACACAGAAGGAGGCTCACTGTTTCCAAGCTGTCTCTGGAGCATTTGAAGCTCTTGGTGAACCTCTGCCAGTGAAAATCCCCCACCATAAGGGTGACGGGTTCTCAAGGGTTGAGTTTGAGGATCAAACACAGGTGGAGAAGACATTTGAGGACAGTGGAGAGAGGTGGAGAAAGAAATGGAGCTGGACAGAGGTACAGTAGAGAGGCCTGATGGGAGGACACAGAAAAACAGCTACAGATCCTTCATTGAATGAGACTTTTAATGCCTAGAAGCAGGCTACAGCTGGTCTATGGAACAAACACAAACTTTCAATACACTATTAATAAGGGGGAAAAAAGAATACACACTACCATTCAAAATTTTGGGGTTGATAAAAAATCTTTTTTTCATTTCTGAAAGTTTCTTATGCTCACCAGTGCTGCATTTAATGGATCAAAAATAAAGTAAAACAGTAAAACCTGATCCCACGTTTTGAACGGCAGTGCACATAGAGATAAAATAATGTTGTTATGAGAAATACTAAAAAGGGCATGTGTGATTTGGTACCCCTCATTCTTCCTACCTGTCTGTGCCTGGGTTTCCATTGGCCTATGTGGTGTGCAGTGCATGCTGGGACAGGTGTTGGAGGACTGGTGGCTGTGTGATGAAGTGATAGATGGAGGATTGGATGGATGTAATGAGGCAGGGCCTCTATGATCACGTGAGTCTAAAACAAAACAGGTGGATGAGAAACTAACCCAAAGAGGACATGATAAAATATAGAAATATGATGTCAAAGTCAAAAACCTGTGGCACTTCTTGCTGCCTCCTCTTGGCCATATTCGCTGGCAGCATCTAGTTCGGAGCACAGCTCTAGATCCTCATTGGTTGAGCCGTGGTCATCCGATACGAAAGAGGTCCTGTCTGATTGGTCTGTGGCCACAGAGAGGGCATGACTGCTAGTAGGCGTATCTGATCGTAGCTGCTGGTCAAGTTTAGAGCGTAGCGACTCGATGAGTTTGTCTTTCTGTTGTAGCTCCTTACTTAGCCTGAGAACAGACAAAAATGACATTTAGCATTGTTTGTAATAAAATGGAGCTAATTTTATGCCACCATGAGATGACAGTGATAGACCACTGTACGTCTGTAAGCCAATCAGAAGATATTTGATGTTTAATGTACAGTATAGTTAAGAGGAGCAGTGACTTTGGACCAATCAGATTTCACGGTGGACAGGGCTGCAGAAATAGAAACCAAGTGATCAACAAAACATTCTGTTGCTTATTGTAGTCATGGCTAGTACAAAAACAAACAATGAGCACGATCTACAAACACAAGATATCTGTAATTATATTGTCAGAATATAACCAAAATTTACAGAATTAATTCAAAACAGTAGTAAAGTCTTATGTGCCATACATCTGATGAAGCAATTGTGCCACGCTTCTCCTTTTCAAGTATGGAAAACTATGGAAATGTCAGGGTCTGATAAAAGTGAGGTTTGGGTTTATTATGCTTATGTGGATACAAATTAAGCATGTTGTATATGCAAATTGTCACCATATTTTGTTTGCCACGTGCCAGGTGTGTCCTGCATGCTGGGCATTAGGCTAATTTTGTACCCACAATTCATTCCAAGCTGGATTAATTAGGACCTGTTTTTGTTCTGTCAGAGCCAACACACACACACACACACACACTAACATCCTACCAGTCTGTACCACCTCTCTCACGTTTTTAATTTTTATTTATTTAACCTTTTTTTTTTAACCAGAAGAGACTCTGAGATTAAAAATCTCTTTCGCAGGAGTGTCCTGGTCAAAATGGGCAGCAATACAGTCAGTTTCATCACAAATATTACAACTTTATTGTGCAACTTCTCCAAATCTAATATCTTTCAGTTATATGCACACACAGTCACATGCACCAAATTTAACACGACCAACACCAATCAACATAGACACCTGTCTTCTACAACATCCTGATTGAGAACATCCTGAGACTGATTTTAAAACACATTACATATTCACCTACACTCCACATAATAGCGCACCTCATGTAAAATGCACAGAAAACTGTATTTGCTAAGATTGTTTTAAAAAAGTCAGTAAGATTTATTTATTTATTTATTTTTTGGAAGGAATTTTTTGCTTTTATTCAGCAAGGATGTGTTATCAAACATGAAAGTAAAGACAGTCTAAAATAATTTCAATTTCAAATAAATGCTGTTCATTTAAACTTTCTATTCATCAAGGAATAGAAAGGAAATGTAAGGAAAATGTACCCAATTTAAACAAAAATATTATGTACATTAAACATTGATAATTATAACAAATGTTTCTTAAGCACCAAATCAGCATATTAGAATGATTTTTGAAGGAACATGTGACACTGAAGACTAACAATGGCTGCTGAAAATTCAGCTTTGCCATCACAGGAATAAATTACATTTTTAAGTATTTTAAAATAGAAAACAGCTGATTTAAATTGTAATAATATTTTACAATATTACTATTTTTACTGTATGTAAACCTTTAAACGGTAGAGTACAAAAACAAAAATATTGCTTTAAATAGTTAAGTTTTATGATTTTAATTTTTTTAATTTAAACCTACACCTATAAACACCCCAAAGCTCTTACTTCTCCATCTGTCTGTGTAGTATTCTTTTCTCCCTTTCTGTCTGCTTCTTGAGAATGGCCAACTCTCTCTTCTGCACCTGCCATTCCCACAGAGAGAAGGAAAAGAGGGATTCGCGGTACAGGGGGCTGCTTTTGGACAGCATGGACCTCCATAGTGGAGCCATGGCCCCCTGACCTGCCTGAGCCCTTATGCTCCCTTGAGACCCAGTCACAGCCACTTCATCCTGACCTTCCAAACTCTCGGCTGGCTGGGAAACACTGAGGAGCAGGTCAGGGGCCGCAGAACCGGCAGCAGACGTAGCGCCTGTCAACTGAGTCTCCTATGTAACTGGGTTGCAATCATTCGCGTGATGAAGGCTGGGGGGTTTTCCCAGATTGCGAGTAGTGATGGGGGAGGAGTTGGGAATCTCCAGCAGGCAGTTGAATGACGAGCAATGCAAATCCCAAGTGCTGAGAGACAGATCTGATTATTCCCAACCACAACAGAGAGTTTTAATACAGCCACAAATGCAAAAATACCAACTGTTGTGACATCCAGCGTGGTCTGGACTTCCCAAACTTCTCTTCCTTTTCATGTCCTTGCTAGACAACAGATCAAACACATCCTTATGGAACTAATAATCACAAACTCAACTTGAAATTCCTCAAGTCCCAATTTCAAAGAAACAAAAGCCACTGATGTTGAATGTTCAGTAAGTCCTTCTTCTCGGAGACCAGTTGCTCTGTGGTTTTCTGTTTATTCCCAAAGGAGGAAAAGGGTAATCAGAGTCTCTTCGTGAAACGTAACGAACCCCATGAGCTCTCAAACACAACAAACCCTCATGGTGAAGTGTGCGTGTATGTGTGGTCCTTGCCGTTGGGCTGATGTGTTCCTCTGTGCATAAACAGGGTGCTTCAGTCAAAAGAGGCACATCTGTGTTCCAATAAACAAACATAAAGCATATCCAAACTATTATATGCTTATAAAATTAAGACATCTAAATCAACTTCTCTTGTAAATCCTCACAAAACAAAACAGAACATGTCCTTATTGTTGCTCATGGTAAAAGTTGCTTCTTATTTCTGCATGGTGTCGTATCCGTAACCATCCAAAAGGAAAACCAAACAGAAAATCCACTTGCATAGGCAGGTTAATATCAATATTCTGTCGTTCCTCGTCTTCTGGCATTCAGTCACGCTCTTCTTTCACATGGCCTCGCATGTGGTCTTCTCCTTGCACCATCTTCACATCTTTATTGCTCTCTCTTTCGTTCTCTGTTAGCTTTAGCTGCCACTGACCTATTTCACTCATGAGGTTTTAATAACTTAACCTGATTAGCGCTAGAGTCAACACCCAATCCAGAGCCGGGTGGTCACAGCACAGCTACCAACCATGTGACAGCTCTGTCCCAGGGCAAATGTTCACAAGAGGACACAAAAACACACATAAAACACTTAGGACATCAAACCGATGCAAATCCCCCTCCGTTTTCACTCAATTACAAGCCCCAGGCTAAATGAGCTGACAAGCAACAAAATACGGTTAAGTCCAGCCGTGCATCTGGTTGGCCATCTGCACACCCTTTCGCTCTCTTTCTCCTCATTAAAGGCTGCAATATTAGAGACAAACAGAGACATTTGCACAAGGAGATTACACACTGGAGATCATCCTTTTCTGGCTGTGAGCTTTCATTACGACAGAGCTACGAAGGAAATAAGGGACGAGCAACGTGACGTGCACTACCAGATCAGCGAAGAAGGCTTTAAACTGCAATTAAACCATTAGAAAGATGACAGATCGACTGCGATGCAAGAAGTGAATTATCATATTGATTAAATGGTCCCTTGGAAAATATTCACGATTTGGTGCAGCAGGGATGGGAATCATAAAGAACTTAATAGTTCTGGTTCCTCAACAGCTTCTTTAACAATTCCTTTAGTACTTGTTAGAAAAATGGGAAAAATGATTGAATGATAATTCATAATAAAGAATTTTTGTAGCGTTCGTTCTGTGTGCAAAACTCCTTTAACAGCAAAAACACAATCGCCTCCGGCACTCAAAAAAACCCTGTTTTTTTTATAAATGAATTCTAAATAAGAACTAGTTCTTGGTTCCTAAAATACTCTGAAAAAATCTGATGTCCAATGGTTCTCTCTATTCTCTTCAGCACAAGACTCTCTTCAACAAACCCATCCAGCAAACCAATCCATCTCAGCTTTGGATGATTCAAAATATTCTTAGGAACACCATCTCTACGCCTTTCCATTCAATATAAAGACAATCCTGTTAACAGGCAAACAGCGCAGATCCTCCCAGCTCATGCACACTCAACCGCTGACAACCGCTCAACACAATGCATCATGGCGTAAGAATATCATAAAAGAATATATAAAATATCATAAAAGAACATATAAAATAAGGGTCATCTCCTGTAGCCGTTCTGAGGGGGTACGGAATGAGGGCATGCATTTGCTGAAACGTCCCATGAGTTCTAAACATTCCAGAGACGCCCTAGAACCAGCGGTGACATTATGTAGCAAGCTTCTGACCGTTCACATTAGCATTAGCATATAGCATCGCTCAACCAAGCCTACGGGCAAAGTCAAATAAGTCCACTTCAGTGCTCATGAAAGGTAGAAATGAAGTGAATGAGTTACAGATGGAGGTGTAGGGAAAGAGATTATGAAACAGAAAAGAAAAGTCTACTGGAAACAAATGTCTCAAAACAACTACTCAATATTGAAGTGTAAAAATGCCATTCTCACCATAACAACATATTTGATTCTTATAAATTGCACAATGGAGTCGAACTTCACTGTTACAATAAAAATATATTGAAACACAACGTAACACATAAGCAGTCTGAGCATGTACAGTATGTAGGATGCAAATGCCAGTCATTGACTTCACAATGTCTCTTTACTGAAATAATCTCTCACATTGATCCATCCAACCGAATGTTTCCATGATACTTACTGGGTGGGAAACTCATTACAGCTGGTGTCCAAGTCAATAGGAGGCCAGAAAGCTCTATGGTCAGGCCACTAAATACATGCTCTGCTAAAACTAATCATTATATTACAAGCTGTTCTGCTTTATGGACATGCAAAATATACTTTTTATGTACAGCAAGCAATTACACTGCCCTCCAAAAGTTTGGAAACGCCCTAGAAAAGTGGGGTTTTGGACAATATTGGCATGAATCCTTTTTAATTTGTGATAATTTTGCACTGATAAGGGACAACACAAACTACGAAAACATATTTTATTACATAAACAGTTTATACACCAAAAAAAACTAAATTTTCCATTCATCAAAATATCCACCATTACAGCTATTACAGCTCTGCATAATCTGGATATCCGAGCTGTCAGTTTATTCAAACATTGACTTGATATATTACTCCAAGCCTCCTGAAGGATTGCCCAAAGATGATTCACACTGGTTGGACACTTCTTCCTCCCATAGTACAGTAGCTCAATTGGGTTGAGGTCGGGTGATTGAGGAGGCCATTCCATGACAGACATGATGCCAGTTTACTGTTTCCTCTCCAAATTGTGTGCTTGGGGTCATTGTCTTGTTGAAAGGTGAAGCCAAAACCACACTTTGCCAGGGGTGTTTCCAAACTTTTGGAGGGCAGTGTAGACTTTAGAGGAATAGATGCTGCGCTAAGGCTCTTTATTAGGAGTTTAAACTGAAATTTGTGTCAGTACAGTCCATCAATATTAAACAAATCTCAACAAATCAATATGGCCCATGTGCTATACTCATCACATGTTTTGGCTGATTTGGTGTACTGACAGCAAAAGGGAACCTGGTTCAGTTCTGAAGTGCTATAATGACAAGGTGTGATCAATAAAATGTTTAGCTGACTCACCGTATTGCGAGCAGCTCATGACCTGATTTGTCATCTGGGACTTCAGAGTGATCCCCTGTAATGTGATAAAGTAATTAATTGCATTGTTTTTGTTACAGAAAAACATTGAGAGACGTATGTTGCTAAGTATGCATGTTTCACTCACGGCCGCTGATTTTGGTGCTGACTCTCTGAGCGAGTGAGATGCTCTGGGAGAGCTGGTCTCTGAAGCTCTGTCCCATGTAGTAATCGATGTCATTTGAGCGCAGCAGCTCTTCAAAGGTCTTGGTGGTGTCTCCCAGGTGCTGAGTCAGAATATGGCACACACCACGACCCTCCCTCATCCTCTGACGCAGGTGAGACAGCTCACGGGCCTGTGCTTGGATCAGCGTGTCAAACTTACTGCAGGGAGAATGGTAAAAGTAGCATTTATGCACCACAATTACTTACAGTGAATATACATTATTGATTACATAATAAACTGTATAATTAAAGTTAATTAATCACAATTAACCACATTATATTTACAGAATTTTTTTCTGATAGAAAAATTTCCTAAGAAATCTGTAGTATATTTAAAATATTTTTAAGTGTATTTTTAATATCTGTAAGATATGTAATATTTAAATGTCATATTTAAAAAATATATTTTTAAATGAATCACTAATTATTAACATATATTTATACCAATATACTAATATATATTTATATATAGCATGTTCTTTAAAATATACATAGAAAAAGTAAAATGTATACATATTCGTATTCATTAAAAATATTACGAAAAATACTAAATTAATTGCTGACTAAACATGATGAATGGCAATTACTCATTCATTTATTTACATTATATTTAAAGTAACTGTAATCGTAGAATGTATTTTTAAAGAAGAAATATTCCTGTAAAACTGTATATATATATACAGTGGCCTCCAAAAGTATTGGAACAGTAAAGACAAAATTGCTCTATTGGCTGTGGAGTCAAGACATTTACAAATATGATTAAAAGATGAATATGAGACAAAACTACAGAATGTCAAATTTTATTATTGGGTGATTCAGCACATAGATGTTTTACCAGCTAAGAAGTTTAGCACTTTTAGAGTCCATCCCACTCATTGATGTGAGCATAAGTATTGGGACAGTTGAACATAAGGCAGATATAAAAGATTAAAAGCTATTATTTAGTTGCAGATCCCTTGCACACAATCACAGCAGTGAGTCTGTGACCCATAGACATCACCAGACTCTTGGTCTCATCCTTTCAAATACTTTTCCCAGCCTTTAATGCAGCCAATGGGTGATTCAACACAGATGTTTTACCAGTTAAGAAGTTCAGCACTTTTAGAGTTTCATCCCCCTGATGTGAGCATAAGTATTGGAACAGTTGCCTCACAGATCTTTCTAAGTGATCAGCTGTGTCCTGTTGCATTAATTCTTCAGATATTAAAAGCAGGGAATGTGTCTTATCAGTTATATCCATTACTTCTGCATTCTGAATCTTGCATTCGATGATGACACACACAAACCAGGGTGAAGATGAGGGAGCTGACTTTCAGAGAAAAGCAAGCAATTTGGATGCTACAAGAAAAGTCGTGGCCTAATGGTTAGAGACTCGTAATCCAAAGGTTGCGGGTTCGAGTCTTGGGCCGGCAGGGATTGTAGGTGGGGGGAGTGAATGTCCAGCGCTCTCTCCACCCTCAATACCACGACTGAGGTGCCCTTGAGCAAGGCACCGAACCCCCAACTGCTCCCCGGGCGCCGCAGCATAAATGGCTGCCCACTGCTCCGGGTGTGTGTTCAGGTGTGTGTGTGTTCACTGCTGTGTGTGTGCACGATGGATGGGTTAAATGCAGAGCACGAATTCCGAGTATGGGTCACCATACTTGGCAGTATGTCACTTTATGAACTCTAACAGTGCTGTTCTTTTTATTTGGTAAAACATATATGTGTTGAAACGGCTAATAATAAAACGTGACATTCTGTAGTTTTGTGTCATATTCATCTTTTAATCATATTTGCAAATGTCTTGACTCCACAGCCAACAGAGCAATTTTGTCTTTACTGTTCCAATACTTATGGAGGGGGCTGAATATATATATATATATATATATATATATATATATATATATATATATATATATATATATATATATATATATATATATATATGTATGTATACACACACACACACACACACAAAGATGTCAAATTAAATATATTTAAACATTTCAATAAAATCTATTAAAAAAAAAGAAAAAAAGGAACGATAACAATGTATTTAAATAATTTATTAATTGCTAAATCACACACACACACACACACACACACATACATACATATATATATATATATATAGAGAGAGAGAGAGAGAGAGAAAGAAAGAGATATTTAGATAGATAGATAGATAGATAGATAGATAGATAGATAGATAGATAGATAGATAGATAGATAGATAGATAGATAGATAGATAGATAGATAGATAGATAGATAGATAGATAGATAGATAGATAGGTTTTTATTGTACTGTTTTCTTCCAAGAATGTTATATGAATGTACTCACCCTGGCCAGTTCACAGCTTTGCCATCTTCTGAATGACCTTTGCCCTTCCTGAGCTGCTCCTCCAGTGATGTCACACGGGAGACGAGCTCCTGCAGCTCTCTGTCTTGCTTTGGCTGGCGGGGAAGAGACCCGAAACCGTCAGACGACTGCCAGCCCTCGTCTTCCTCAGCTGTGCTCTGTGCCTCAGAGTTTTCCAAGCCCCAGTTGACCTTACGAGGAGTGCTGAGTGAAGTGCGAACACGCGTTTGGGCCTGCAAGCTACGGATCAGAGCCTGAGATTGGGAGAGCTGACTACGCAGATCCTCTACCAGCTGCTGCAGGTACGTCACGTCATGTTCAGTCTTCTTAGAGTTGAGTGAGCTGGACGCACCCCACCACTGAGAGCCTCCATCACGATATGTAAGAGATGTGCACAGCTCCAGATCATCAAACTCTGCAGCGGAAGAAGACACGCAAATGTTATTTACAAGAAGTTGTGATACAGTATTTAGAAAGTAAAATTAGGCACCACAATTTTAAAATATAAACGCCCTCTAGTGGTGACACCAAATGAGATTACCAGGGCTGCTGGTGTCTTCTCTCTCTGCCTCGTTCTCACTGCGGCCACACGTCTCATAGCCCAGATCCTGGATGTCCACCTGGACCTGCTTATTGTCCTGCTGTACTGATGTTTCCGCTAAACGAAAGACCAGACAGATTGGTGTTTTAGGAACTGAAAGTTTTTATTTATGTTTGTGAGTCAGTGTTAATATTTATACAATGTTTTTTTACTCAGTCTTTTTAAAAATATTCTTTAAATTATTACAGCAAATTTAATTATAGTATTTAGTTATTTATCACTTACATAGTAAAATTAATTATAATACATAGTAGTATAGTATTATAGTATAACACTATTAAATACAGTATTTCTATTTATAGTATTTCATCAGATTTATTCATTTTAGTTGATTTTATGCAAACATTTTAAATCTAATTTAGTCAACAAAAATAACATAAGTTCTCACAAAAGTGTAAAATTAAACCAAATATTCAAACATTTTATATATTCATTTGAACAGATCAACATTTAACAAAAAACAACTTTCTTTGTTTTGAAAACCTCTCCTGAAATAACTAAATATAATTGAATCGTTTATTTTACATGCATTCGTTATTCATTGCATTTTTACAGAAATCAATACAGTAGGTCTAAGTTTAAAAAAGTATAAGTAACTTTAGCATTTGTGGCATTATGTGCGTTATTTGTTAACAAGCATTTCTGTCAGTAGTTTCATTGATGAGATTACTTACTGAGCAGTTCTCTGTAGTCTTTAAGTTGTTCGGCTTGAGCTTGAACTGTGGCCTCTGACACCATGAGTCTCTCCTGAAGCTCTCTGCTCTCCTGTTGGACCTGCTCAAGGTCAGACTTCAGTCGCACCGTCTGGTCACACACTGGCTGCCTTTCATTAGGCTGAAACACAAACATGCATTAAAGTTTGCAGTAAAATGCTATTTATAGATGCTATTTATCATCAGGTGTAAAGCAAACTCACCTCTACACCAACTGCATCCACCAGCTGTCCATCGCATCTATCTGATGTGCTCTTCTCTCCATCATTCTGAGGCTTTCTTCCTGTCACCATAATCTTGAGCTCTTCATTTTCAGAGCGTACAGTAAAGAAAGCTTTCCTGTTTTAGGAGTACACACACATACAAATAAGAATTTCACACTTTCTAACATTTATTATTTGTAAAATAGCCTTTTGTAGCTTTGTTTGTTGTATGGATAGCTGTACCTCATTTGAGAGAGAGAGGAGAAACCAGCCTTTTCCAACTGAGACTTGAGCTCCATCAGTTCTCTCTCTACTGCCCTCTTCTGCTCCACCAGTAGCTTGACCTCCGCAAAACCTGGACCCTCAGCCACTGCATCCTGGCAACCCCTGAGACCTCTATGCTGATCACAGCTCTATGAAAGGGAAATACTATAATTAGGAACCAGGACCTGTGCTATAGTGCAATATATATACTATGATGGTAGCTAAAGTATATAGTAGGGATGTGCCTGAATCCAAATACGGTATTTGGAAAGGTAAAGGTGTGTACTACAGCAACCGTAAAGGGAATAAATACGATATAGTGCACTCAAAACTATACTTTTTACATGGATGAATCCACACTTGATGTCTTATAGAAAACACTTTCAGATAAAGGATCCACACTCAATGTATTTCTTGTCATTTATTTTTATTTTGCAACACAACAATCGACAATCACCATGATACTTATAGAAAACAATGATTTTACCAAAAATTCAGATAAACTACACAAACTACAGTGAAATAAAATACACAACTAAAACTACACAAACTACAGTGAAATAAAATAAAAAATAAAATATTAGATGAAATATTAGAAGACGCTAAAATACATGTTTAAAAAAATAATTAAAATTAAACTAAAATTAAAATGAAAACAAAAGCTAATTCAAAATAATAATAAAAACATTTATTTGTATTAGTTTATTTGCATTTTTTATTTTTATTTTCTTATTTGTGTTATTTTTATGCTTTTGTATGTTCTTAAAAAAAATGTATTGACTTGTACATGTTTTATTTCTTTCTCTCTCTCACTTCATAGGATCAAACACTGAATTACCACTGTTTAAATGAACTTGCCTTGCCAATATTATTACGTAGTATAAGTCAGCATGGTTGTAGAATTGAATAGGTTTTTGGATTTGGGTTATTTTCATTTTTTTAATGCTGCATTGTACATAGTATAGTTAACTAGGATTTAAATCTTTGAAGCTCAATATAAATGCAAAATATGTTTCAAATGTGCTGTATATACATTATACCTTCAGACATAAACCTACATATACAAAATATATTTCTAACTATGACCAAAATACATGCACTATTATGCTTTCAGAATGTTGTCATACCTGCACGCTGACCAAAGACTGAGCTGTCAGTTTGGAGCGCTCCTCGTCTTCAGCACTGTCCGCAAACTCACTATTGCAGTCTTCATCATCCTCCTCTCCATCATCTGATGTGAATCCTAGAGGAAAAAGTATTGCATTGTTAGTACAGAAATACACCCAAATGCATTCACACACTAACACTGTGCACTGACTGTTGCATACGTCACTATAGAGACTAGTGAACATAATACTCTAATGAGACTCATCTTACTGATAGTGGGCTTCTCTGAGTAACCTCTCATCTGCAGCATATTCTCAAACTATTCTACCATAAAACCAAACTAATCCAGGATCATACTGACTCTCAGTGACAAATAGATATACCTCAGGCCAGTATACACACAAAACACAAGCAGAAAGACAGGAAGAGCAAGAGAAAATAGATAAAAAAAATACTAATTTCCTGAGTGGCAGCACTGCCCACTTCTGAATTCATTCCATTACTGTACAAGTAAACGATTTGTAAAAGTTAACAGAAGCCGGTTTTGAATACTATATTGTAAATTCAGTGGTATATTAATATTTTCTGCAGGTTATTTAACTTTAAAAAGGAAAGATGTTATGAATAAGTATAAGACTAATGGCAAGCTAATTTTATATTTATGTAAATACAGTGATACTGGATAGTAGAAAGAGGTTTAACTGTTTATAGCCAACAAGATTCTACTATTAATGAATATTAAAATATAAGCTTTATGAAAGGGAAGCTGCTAACAAGCTATCAATTTATGAACTAATGCTTAGTGTGCGCTGCATTTACTAATGAACAGAATAATGTGACAATTTCATGACATAGATATAAATCAGCTATTTTTAAGATTTGAGAACCTTGAGTGATTGACAGTATTATTCTGAATTGTGTCACAGGACAACACTGAGCAGTGAGCTCTATTGTGTATGTTGTGTAGTATCCAAATGGATCATATATAAGCAAACAGATATAAAGAAAAGGTGTTTGGTTAGGTTTAATGTGCAGCATTTAAACTTGGGTATTAATTGTGCTTGTGACTTTAGGAAAAGGGAAAGAATGGAAAGAGAAGAGAAACATATAGAAGAGAAAAGATCAGCCCAAAGGCCCAATATGTCGCAGTATAAATAAACACGTTTTCACCATATCACCACCAGTGTTTTTTCTTTTGATTCAGTATATTTCATCAAATAATTTACTGAGAGTCAAAATGATCATGGTACATACAAAAAAAATGAAAACTTATCTAACATGCACAACACGTATATCATTTAAATATCCATAAAGGCATCAGTTAGGCAGCAACGTGGTGTATTCAGCTCAATATTAAGTGCAGATGACATGCTACAAACATCAGTTGTTTTGCATGCAGAGACATTTATGTTAACATATATTAAATCTATGCTCTAAACCTATTGAATAAATCATTATAAAACAACACAGAAGCACTTAAATACAACCAAACTGTCATTTTGAAGTACTACAGTGCTTTTTTTACAGATTTCTACAGTAAACACAGCGACAGTGAAATAAAAGAATACCCACTTTTGGTAGCCCTCAAATTTATATATTAAGGTTTTAGATTTTTTTGCTTTAAATTAATAAATAAAAGTTAAACACATGGAATATTAGAAAAAAAAAGATCTCAAATACAAATGATTGCACTGTTGAAAATAAAACAGAACATTTAAAAACTTCACGCACACATGTAAGATGAAATATAAGTAAACATTATGTTGTTAGAATTCATTACAATAGTATCTACAAAACACTAGTGCAGGGTTCGGGAACCTATGGCTCCATCATCACGTGACTCGCCAGATCTCTCACCCTTTACCAACAAATTATCTATTACAAAAATTAGACATCACTAGGGATCAGCAATTTCTTTGTTGTAGGGCCTACATAAGCTGATAAAAGGTTTAAAATAATTGTACCGGCTAAAGTGCATGTTCAGGGCTATTTGTGAGAGTCACGACAGCAAACCACTGACGTGTCTATATGGTAACGTAGAGCTCCTGCACTCAGATTCATAGCTTGTTTGTGGTAATAGCAAAAATAAAGTTTTTTTTGGACAGCAGAAAAAGAGTAAAAGTATGTAAAAAAAAGTGACAGGACTGAAACATATACTTTGTTTCATAGAAGATGGTGTTCTCCTGTGACAAGAGCCAGTATGAAACATTTCACCAGTCACTTTTGCTTTTTCCGTGCAGCTTTCAGTGGGTGGGACTGTTAGCGTTATTAATAAAGGAACGTGAATGAATGAGAGAGTAAAGAGCGGGGCATGCTTGATATTAAAAATACAGACAGTACTAAAAACTCAAAGCCGCAAAACGGAAATCAATCCGCTTCTGAATGGATGTTTTCTGCACGCGAGGTCCGAGTGGAACACGGACAAGCATAGTATACTTTGTCTTCGGTGACATGCCCAAATACGGTTGACATGCACCGTGCATTATTCTTCACTCACTCAGGCTCTCTCTCTCTCACACACACACAGAGAGAGAGAGAACTCTGAAGAGAATTCATACCCCTGTAAATCAATCTCATAGTAAAAGCCCTGCACAATTTTCGTGTTTACGTTCGTGGTTGCATATTTGTGTATTTTAGTTTCCATGGTCCTAATAAAGTTACTATTATTAAAACGATATTGAAAAAATACATGCATTTTATATAATATTAGGCTCTATATACACATATATATATATATATATATTTATTTATTTAGTCATTTAGCAGACGCCTTTATCCAAAGCGACTTACAAATGAGGACATAAGAAGCAATCAAAACCAACAAAAGAGCAACAACGTGCAAGTGTTATAAGTCTCTGTTAGCCTAACGCAGTACAGATAAATATTATTATTAATAAAAAAATATATTTTTTATAAAAAGACAGATAAAATAAAATTAGAATAGAGAGAGCTAGGGTTAGAGGGTCAAGTAAAGATGGAACAGATGAGTTTTTAGCCGTTTCTTGATATAGGCTCTTTTGGAAAAATGCATTAACCAAAAATAAAAAACTGGATCTTTGGTCAAAAAAGGTTCCCGACCCCTGCTCTAGTGGCTTCAAATAACTAAAATGCACAGTTCAGTCTTTAGTTGTAACTAATTCAAACATTGGTTAATCTCAGCACATGCTTATCTAGTAGTTATAATTGCGATGCAATGCACAAGGCATCATTTGTCCTCTGCAGCCCGGGAGGCCACATTACAGACCAAACTGCAGCCCGTCCCCACCTCCAAAATCAACATGGGATTTAGTCGTCTGTCCTGTTTCCATGGACACCAGAGGATCCAAAACAGCCTGCTTAAAAAATAATAATCATACAGTATATGTATAAACAGTTGAAACTGTACAGTACCACACAAGTCATGCAGTTTAATGCTGATTCAATTTGTTTCGTTTAAACTCGTCTACATTTTTTTGTTGATATGCTTACCTTGTGATTAATGCAGGTGGTGTCCTGATGTTCCACCTTCTCTCTCAGCATCTGTAGCTCTTGGGTCAGTCGCTCTACCAGCGGTAAATCTGACGGATCCACCAACTGCATCTGTAAGTCCTGAATAAATCAAGACAATAAATACCCACACCTACAAAAACATAAAATTTTAAACTCAAAGGCTAAACACAAACCTTGATGATTTCCTCTTTGATGCTCAAAGTCCTGCTCAAAGCTTCTATATCTGAAGCCTGGGTCTGGAGTTGTTCTTGGTGGGACGCTAAGGTGGCATGCAGGTCGGTAAGCTTGTTCTGGGCCTCTCTTTCTCTGCGAAGAGTCAGTTGGAGCTCATCCTGAAGAGTTTGTGTGTCTGCTTCAGTCAACTGTGGGTTAGCTGACCTAAGTTGCCTGCGCAGCTCCTGCACCCGAGCGGTCTGTTCGGCCATCACCTGACCCACACGCCCTACAGAATCCTGGGAGATTGAGTGCGATGTTAAAAAGTGATTTAAAGCTCAGGAGGTACATTAGATTGTGCTACAATGCCTGTCAGTGGTAGAGTGTTACCTTGATGTACTGCTCTCTTGCACTGATGGTGTTAAGCAGGTCTTGGACCTGTGAGTGATGCTCTTGAGTCTGTCTGCTGCGGTCCGACAGCAGCTCCTGGAACAAACGCTCTTTGAGCTGAAGCCGAGACTTGAGCTCCTCAGCCACCTCAGTAGGCCCGACTGACACCTTACTGAGAAGAACCGCTGTCATCTCCTGCAGAGATGCATGTTGGATGGAATGAAGTTAAAGAGTTCAAAAGAACACTAATGTGCATTATATCTGAAGCGTGTGTTCACCTCTGCCTCTTTGGTGCGTGTGTGCAGCGACGTCTGCAGCTGGCTGATTAAAGTGTCTCTTTCTCTCAGACTGCATATGTGTGATTCTTCTCTCTCACGCTGAATGCCTTGAGTATTGCGCCAGGCCTCACACACCTGCTCCAGTTCTAAACCTTTACCACGCAGCAACAACTCCAGACTCTGTACAAATAAGCACATGAAAATAGTTTTAAGTGGAACATATTGCTGGTATTCATAATTTTAGCAGTATGTGAGTGAGACATCAGTACTGTGATGGTTTCCTCGTTGTTGGACAGCACACATCGAAGTTTCTCCAGGTCTCTTTCTTTCTCTCTCAGCAGCAGTTGGAGTTTATGCACTTCGTCTTCCTTCTGTTCCATGCACGTGAATTTATCGTCTATCGCTCTCTGAGACAGGTAAGGCAAACTTTTTTGATATAGCACATTTCATATACAACGGCAATTCTAAGAAAATTTAAATTATGACATACACTACCATTCAAAAGATTGGGTGTTTTTTGAAAGAAATAAATACTTCATATAAATGAATTTAGCAAAGAAACATTAAATTAATCAAAAGTGACTGTAAAGACATTTATAATTATTTTTATTTCAAATAAATTCTGAAACTACATCAAAAATACTGAAAAAACTTATATCATGGCTTCCACAAAAATATTAAGCAGTCCGTTTTTCAACACCAATTATGTTTTTTTGAGCATCAAACCAGCATATTAAAGTGATTTCCTGAAGGATCATGTGACCTTGAAGACTGAAGTAATGGCTGCTGAAAATTCAGCAATGCCATCACAGGAATAAATTACATTTTAAAAACATTAAAATACACAATAGTTACTTTTAATATTTCTCAATATTAATGTATTTACTGCTTTTGTAAAAAAATAAATGCAGCCTTTGTGAATATAAAAGAAAACATTATAAATCTTACCAACCCTAAACTTTGTAGTGTATATAAAGCTACTTAAAAATAGTTAAATAGGTAAAATAGCTTGTGTGATTATGTACCTCCAGCGCTCTCTCTCTTTCCTGAATGCGTTGTTTGAGCTTGTGGATGAGGTTGTCTCTATTCCCGACAGGATCTTTCTGACCATCCACCAGCTCACTGTAGTCCTGATCAAACAGAAGAGTATATTGTATGAGAGATTAACATACTAACAGAAAGTCTATCAGTACTAATACTAGGACTAATAATCAAAATGTTATTTGCATGTCTTACTTCTATCAGACGTTCTTTGTGCTCTAGTGAGGTCTTCAGTTCTCGGATGGTCCTCTCTTTTTCCTCAACCTCTTTCTCTCGTTGTCTCCATTCGTCTCTCCATTTCTCCTCCATTTGTTGTCCCTCAAGGCGAGCCTTCTCTAGAGCAGCCTGTAGATCCTGGTTGTGTCTTTCTCCCTCTTGGTGCTGTTGGAGGGCTCTCTGTAGGTCAGTCTGCAGGCGCTGGTATGCACGAGCCAGGTCTTCTTCTCGCCTCTGGCCCTGCTGCTGTGCCCTTTGAAGGCCCTGCAGCTCCAGCTGGGCTGAGAACGAAGAGCCCTGGAGGTCCAAAAGATCAGCCTGCATACGACTCGGAGCCACTCCAGGAACCTGCGCCAGCAAGCCGTTGGGAGATATAACCAGATATAGTCATTAAAACCTTTTGACATTGCACTTAACAGAACTTGACAATAAATAGAAAACTTGGAGGAGTGAGATCTTTCAATTTTAGGAGGATTCCCACCTGCTGCTGCTGAAGCTGGTAATGGTTGTTCTGTTGCTTCAGGGAGCGCAGAAGTTCCTTCTGTTCTTCTATAAGCCGGTGGAGATCAGTAATCTAGCATGAAAAAAAAGTAATCAATTAAGGATTGAAAATGGATTTAATGACACACAAACGAAATAATCTATAATGGGGAGTTTGAGCAAAATTAATCAAAAAGTACTAAAGTTATGTAAAGGTTTTGTCATTTCTGATCAAGTCTTTAGCATTTAATAGCTTTTAATAATAAATTTGATCAAAAATTTGTCACCTAACATTACATTTCCCTTATTCAATGTGCATAGCTAGAAAAGTGAACTTCAGAGAGTAGCATATCTGTAAAATGCTTTCTATATCTTTCAAATAAATATCACCATTTGAGTTCAATTTCTTAAAAAACATTTTATTTTTATATCAACTCCTTGGCAATGTCTGGAGCAGAAATATAAGAATTCTTACTTTACTGCATAATACTCAAAATGTATTTCTGGGTCAAACTGACTCAAAAAGATGACATATTAATGTGGCTATACTACTTCAAACCTACATTTTCCTGTACTTTAACTAGCAGTGCAAATACCAAACAGTGTGTCTCAAGCATGTGGAGAAAGCCTGATATTCCAGTCACCACTTTGAGCTTTCAGGGCAGACATACCTCACAGTCTTTAGTGTTGTGTGAGTCACTCAAGGTCTGTATTGTTCTCTCCTGACCACATGCTGCTTCTCTGAGAGAGCGTAGTTCACTTTCCATGTCCCCGAGCCTCTGTTGTAACTTCTATTCACACACACAAACAAAAGGGCTCAGAACAACAACGATTTAATGATTCCCATTCCTGCTGAGACATAACAACACCACAGCAACAACAGTACACCAAATGACTGTCAGATGCTTGATGAAACATCACATTTGATGTCAATAATACCTTATTACTGGCCTCGCTTTCTCGGATCTTGGTCTGGAGAGACTGGACCTGCTGTTGGGCCTTCTGCAGCTCGCTCACACACTGACCCGCTGCATTCTCGTACTCCACCAGCTGGCACTGCTGCTCCTCAATCAACCTCTGAAACAGACAGTTCATACAAACAAATATTTAAAACTCTAGGATTACAGTTACTTGTTTCAGAGACAGAAAAATGTATTACAATTTGATTAGATTTGAAATTAAAGTTGTCTTTTCTGCAAATGCAACCCTGATCGACAGGCCAGGAAAATTTTACATTAATCAATCTAATCAAGCCTTCATTATTTCCTACTCAATATTTATGGTAATGTAAATGCTATTTCATATTTTAAGAGTCAATAAATACTCTGTATGATATCTAAACTGTCCACTACTCTCCATTACAAGAAAAACGTATTATTGTGAGTGATAGGACACAAGTAGTGCTGAACAAACAGTTATGGCCATTGCCTCCCTCTACAACTTCCTCAGGAAGTCCTATTTTTCCATGGCGGCATGCCATTCACTTCCTTGTTTTTGATTATCACTTAACTTCATTTCTCTCTCTATTTACTGACATAAGTTCTTATAATGATAATATAAATATAAATAAATAAAAGAAAAATTATATAAATAAAAAATATAAATAAAAAATCTCTTTAATAAACAAAGTCTTGAAAAATAAAAATTAATCTAGCACAATTAATTAAAGGATAAAATTTCTGAGCCCTGTCTACGGTAGCATACAGTGATTACAAGTGGCTTTGCATAGTACAATCCTGCTGACTGTGAACACTAAATATCAGATTACTCATACTGCCAGTTGCTTTATCTGTCATTACATGGACTCAACATGGACACAACAGGGGTTTACCGATTAATGGATTAAATTAAAAACATTACATTGGCAAAAAAATTTAATAAATCATGCAACATACTTCATTCTGTTTTTTAACATATACACACTACTGTTCAAATGTCTGAGGTTGGTAAGATTTTTTTTATTGTTTTTGAGAGAAGTCTTTTAAGCTTACCAGTGCTGCATTTATTTGATCCAAAATACCGGAAGAACATCAATATTGTGAAATATATATATATATATATATATATATATATATATATATATATATATATATATTACAATTTAATATAACTGTTTTATATTTTAATATATTTTCAAATATAATTTATTCCTGTGTTGAATTTTCAGCAGTCAGTCAATGGAGAATATTTAACTCCAGATCCTTTAGAAATCATTCTAATATGCCAATTTGCTGCTCAAGAAACACTTCTTATTAGTTGCTGCTAAATATGTTTGTGGAAACAGTGATTTTTTTTTTTCAAAATAGAAATTTCAAAAGAACAGCATTTATTTGAAACTGAAATTGTAATTATTTTGCAGCATTTTAAATGTTTTACTATCACTTTTTAAAGAACTAAATGCACCCTTGCTGAATAAAAGTATACATTTCTTTAAAAAAAATCTTATTGACCCCAAACTTTTGATTGTTAGTGTAAATATAGAGCCAATATGTATTCATCAGAGGAGCGAGAATAAAATGATATCTTTAGAATTAGCCTGTGGCAGGAAGCACTGTTGCTCAAAACAACAGTTGCTAGGAAAGAATTGCTAAGAAGATGATGGGTAACCTAGTAATCAAAAGCAATCAGAGAGCTGGAGAGCTCTGGGAGGGAAAAAAGGCCTGAGGGAGTTTCTTCATCTACTCATCTAGTTTATGCTCTATAAATTCATCTTTCCTGTTTCTTAATATACTATGTACACAGTCCAAAAAGATCCTTTTCAAACAACCATTATTAATTTTTCCTTTTCTTCATTCTGATGGTTTTCTGAGAATCTTTAGGTCTTTCTGTGTACCTTCTGAAGGCCCAACGGCTTGCACTGCACATACTCATCCAACCACAGGTCTTCCATTTCTGCCAACTCAAACTGAAGCTCCTGCTGGATGCTGGAAGGAGCATCTGGAAGATGGGGAGAAATGGGACACTCTATCCCAATGGGAGGCACCTGTAGCAGAGGGTAAGGACTCTCCATGGGTGTAGCGTTAGGTTTGAGGAGCACAGGAATTCGACTGCCTCTGTGACTCTGGAGAGGGTGATATTCAAAGCTTTTGAGCAAGCTGAGAGCCATATGAAGTCCACACAGAGAATCAGGCCTCTTGATAGCAGATCGTTCCTCTTCAGACTCTTCCTGCCTGGTGTTAAGATGGACTTTTGGATAAGACTCTTGGGTGACATCTACAGCGGTGTCCAAAGACTCCACAGAGGAGGCAGGACTCACGCCAACAGGCTCTGGATCACTGGGGTGGCAAGTTTGGTTGTTCTCGACAGGTTCAGTTTCTGGTGGAGGAGCGGATGGAACGGTTTCCTCAGCGCAGTCCAGAACACTACCGGAATACCGTGTGGAGGGCCCACAGGAAGTGCTCCGACCCACTTTCCTGGGAACCTTGCAGACAGCCTCATAATCTGAATCTGCCACTCGCAGTGCAGCGCACCCTTTGCACTTCCTGGGACGGGAACCTGAAGTGGCGTCTGCTGCCGCATGGCATTGATGGTGAACAGGGCATTGGTGGTCTTGAACCTGCTCTTGAGCGCCTTGCTCAGCCCAGGACTCATAGATGGAGTATGTCAGATCTTCCTGCAGTAGAGCGTTGTATTCAGATTCAGCCAACCTGGAGAAGTCAACTACAGAAGAGTCCGCAGCACCGCTATCCACTCCAAAATCATCAGCGTTGTTTTTGCGATACAGTCCACCAATGCACTGTCTGAGCCTGTCTTTCTCCAACAAGAGCTTCTGCATCCGTTCGACAGACAAGGCCTCCACCCTGGCGATCACAGTGTCAAAGCGGTACATTCGGTCCAGCATGAAGGCACACTTGCTGCAGGCAAACTCTCCCCTGCCATCTCGGGTCATTTCCCTGCCCAATGCGTAGGACAGCAGCACCTGCAGACTCAGCTTGGCCGTTGGGTGGAAGATCCATCTCCGCTGGTTACCATAAAGCTCCCTTGCACAGATGCGACACACGTCCTTCATCTTTGAGTCCAACATTATAAACCTTCAACTAAATAATAACCTACAGTAGTTTGTTGAAAGAGCGAAAGAGAAAATTTCATGGCATTTATAGTTCCTAAATTTCTATTCTTCTCCAGTGCCGAGCAATGGAAAACAAGACATTTGAACAAATAAATAAAGCAAAGTGTATCTATTTAAAAATATAATTGGAAATTATTACAATTTCATGTCACTTTTTATCATTAATGAGATGATGCCTTTAATTCATTCCATTCAATTGATTCAATCTTAAAGTTGTGCTGTTTTATATCCTTATCGATCGTTCTGTAAACAGATATATCGCTGGAGATAAATGTAGATTTTGATTTCGATGTTGAGATGCTCGTCCTCAGCGGAAATTAAGATGCGTTGTCCTTCACTCTCGTGCTCCAGATTGTGTTTCATTCGCTCTTCTGTGAAGACGCCGACATGACAGCACATCATTTAAATCCCACCGCTCGAGCAGCTTTTAACAACGTGTCATTTTTACATAACCACCGCTACCCGAAATGTAGACGAAAATAATATCATATTCTGTCCCCGTTCGACCACACTAGAGATTGACAGTATTTCGTGTAAATAACCGGGTCTCAATGTACAGAGAGCGGAGCAGCAAACGATGAGGCAGGGAAGAATGGCGCGTTCCATTTTCTGAACAAAGAGGGGTGTCGTAAACATACGTTTCTACAATACATCTTACTTATTTAAAACGTAGTAACGGTTAATAACTTCTTAACACGCGCTTAAATTAAAACCATCTTATAGATTAATGTTTTATGGTCCATTGTTTGTCAACAGTGTTTTTGTAAATTCTTCAAACACCCCTCGGTACACACAGTGGTACCGGTCGAACATAGGAAACAAGCCAAGCAAACGATGACACTACTTTACATACTTATTTCCATTTTTGACAAAGCAATGCAGCTGAGAAAGTGATTTGTTTCTCCGACGCACTGGATTCATAATATCTATCTATCTATCTATCTATCTATCTATCTATCTATCTATCTATCTATCTATCTATCTATCTATCTATCTATCTATCTATCTATCTATCTATCTATCTATCTATCTAACATGACAATTTATTTAGGGATGTAATCATATTCAGTATTGGGGGAGCCCAAATGTAAAAAGCGGTCTAGGTCAGTACATCACTGATCTAAATATTCGTAGTTAAAATCCTGAATAGTTGTTTCTGTTAACATAATAAATGTGCAATTGTACTGGGCCCGGCTTGTAAATTGACTAAAACTGTCACTTGTTAATTTTACATAGATCAACCAGATTTGCAATCAACATTCAACACAGTAAACTTATGAGGGTAGATGGCTCAGTCTCATCACTTCATATTAATTCTATTGATTATAGATAGATAAAACTGAATGATGTTTTACGGTGATATTTGCACATTTTGGCAGTTGTGTGGTGTCTCTGTGTGGATTTTTCATTTGAATGTCTTTGGAGACAGAACACCATAACACACACCGCCCTTAATCAAAAACATATTTATCCTAATCAAGCAAATGTAGCATTATGTCATTGTTTATGTCAAACAGTGATAGTGATGGCAAGGCGTTGTTGAGAGACCGTAAAATTAACCGTGAGTTTTCATTACTATTCCGTGTACAGTGTGATGTAATTTAATGTTTATTTTTAAACCTAAACCCAAGTCAAACAAGACAGTGAATACTGCATATCCCTTTACTCCCTTAGTTGTATTATTTTCCCCATGTAATGACAAAACAAATATTTACCAAGAGCAAAGAGCAGCACAGAAAGTAAAATACATGAAAATATTAAAAGCTTGGATTAAGTGCTGGATAAAAAAATGACAAGTTCTTTAAAATACAAGGTTTATACTGTTAAATTAGTTGTAAATGTGTATGCTGGTGTGCAGTCTCAGCTTGCTATAACTATACACTGTCGCTAGATGTCGCTCTCAGCACACTGGTAATGCTTCTTCAGCTAAATTAAAGCCATGTATTATATTAACAATGTGCTAAACTTCAATAATAATTGTGTGTAGATTACATGCAAATACTTAAAAAAAAAATTAACTTGAGAGAAAACATAAATAGGAAAAGTCTTACTTGCATCTCCTGCTCTGTATTGCCTTTTCCATGAATCATTTCTTCTCTGAGAGTCTAAAACAGAGAAAATTATATAGCCTGCTGCCTGACACAATAAGCTATGTCACAGTTTAAAAATGAAAATTCTGTTTTGCTGTTTTACCCTGTAATATTAAATAATAGTCAGTATTTTTTAACCTTACTGGAAAAATGTATAAAAACAGTTTGCCTTTTTTTGTTGTTGTTTTTTTGAATATCATATGTAATACTTTGGGCTTTGGCTTTTTCATATTGTATGATTATAGTAAGAATGTGTAACTAATACACCTCACTGTTATCCAGAGGCCCGAACTAAGCAAAATATTCAATTTGGTGCAGTTGATATTTGTATGACCAAAAAGTAAGATGGAAATCTGATAGCTTACATAGTAATGTAATTCAATGAAATTGCAGACAAATTACAAAAAAATGCATATACATATCCCATGTTGGGAGATACTTAAGTCCTAAGTTGCCTCAGACCAGTAAATGTCCATCTTGAAATATTCCTTACAATACAAAAGTTATTGTTACATTACTTTATGAAAAATAAGTGAAGATTTCACAGCACAAGGACACATGTACCACGATCTGAAGGTGAACATTTTCTGAAATGTACTAAATGGCTTTTTAATAAGATTACAGAAGGCATGTAGTAGATTGTGTCTGCAAAGTTTTCATCATTTTGATAATTTAGAGGCCTTAGATATTTGCGTATCAAATACGATAGAGCAGGCTTTACAGGGTTAAACAATTTCCTTTGAATTTGTCAATTCCCATGTTTTGGTCCATTTTAGTTCATTGTTTATACTGTGTTAAACAAGTTTATCTACACACAGGCTTTAACAATTTTTATTCATCTCAGTTTGCATATGAATCTAAGGCAAAGTTAATATAAATTTCCCTGTGTATGTGATTTATACCCACACTGTAAATATACTAATCTGGGAGAAGTATTGAATCACTCCTGCATGTGCCATGGTGCCATGACCTATTTTCAATGGCATGACTGTGTGTGTGTATGTGTTTATAAATACAATCTGATATCTGAATCCATTTTCCCTTTAGGGGTTGAATAGGGGCCAGAGGCCAAAGTGACCTAGTTAGCTGCTGGCTTTTAACCACATTGAGGAGTATAGTAAAGCCAGATATTGCATGCACAATCACATTGATTTGAGTGTGTATGCTATTTGCCCAAAAGCATTATACTGTGACACATTGGCTGCTGCAGGGGCGACGCATTTAAAAAAGGTTACTCATTATCAGGGCCACATGAAATCTGTGTGTGCATTTTGATGGATGAGATCCTATACACGCTACCTCTGTGTGTTTCTCTTTCTGCTGGAGGGAAATGTTAAGGCTCTGCACTTGCTCTTCCAGCTGAGTTAGTTTTATAGTAAGGCCATCCCTCTGTGCACTCAGATCGGCTGCCTCTTGCTCTCTCCTGCATACGGTTTCATTCAGTTCTTCTATCAACCTAACAGAAACAAAGAGGCATCAGAGATTGTTTTTATTTTCATTCAAAAATCTCAGCATAACATTTAGCAACATATCTGAATCAACTTATTCAGTCCTGTAATGTTTACCTGTCCTTCTTAGCCATCTCTTCATGTTGTGCCATGGCAGACAAGCTTTCATTTCCCTCCTGCATTTCCATCATCATCCTCCTTTCTAGAGCCAAACAGCGCTGGGACTCTGAATCTGCCAGAGAAGCCATTTTTTCTGCTTCACTTCTTGCCAGTTGAGCCTCCTGAAAACGAAAATTACATAAAATGCAATGATTTTGGTTCTGGATGGAGTCTCTTAGAACAGAATTTGCTTCAGAACACACAAGAATAAGTAACCAAGAACAGCAAAAGCATTTCAAATTTCATTGTAATGAGGTCAGTTTATTGTGCATAGGAACCCAATGTGCACCTCCTGCAGAAGCTGGATCTTGGTCTCCAGAATCTCTTGCATTTGTCCGATCTCCTGCTGCCGTTCCTCACAGCGACGCTGCACCTCCACCTCATTCTGATTGGTCAGACTTTCTGCTGTGGTTCTGCGAAGTGACACAATACAAACAAAATAGTTTAGTGAACAATTCGGAAAGAATGTGTCAAAACAAATCCATCGATACAAATGAAAAAGGACGCTTTTGGCCAGAATGCTGCCTGTGCCATTGTGGATTTGTCTCAAAGTTAACTGAAAGGCTAAATCAGTGAATTACATCTTCCATGATCAATTGAAATGTACACTATTGCATCTTTTAAACAAAACTGTAGAACAGCACTTAATCTATAATAAGTCTTAATAACATAGAAAGGAAATGCTTTTGCACTGAAATAAATGACAGTTACTTGATTTAAATGAAGTGGAACAGTGCATTTTGTACCACCTGGTTAATTGTACTGTGGTTAGTAAGTGGATGCAGGAGTTTACAATGACATACAGCACCTAAAATGGCACAAATGTTCAGTGAATTCACCCCTAGAAAGTAACAGTTTCTGACTACCTTAGGACAATAATTGTTCAATAATTAATGACTATTTATTATCAGTAATTGTTCAGATTTTTATTATATGACAATGTAACTTTATAGTAATAATGCACATATATTGTATAAATATAGTAAATATACTAAAAAATATAAAAATGTATAAATTATTTTGATCTAAACTTCTAGATAATTATCATTTATAATTCTAAAAACAATTAATGCAAAACCTTTATTTTAAAAAATGTTTTAGGTAGATTTATCTGTGTCCTTTGGGAAAAAAGTCAGAAGATGAATTGCTGCGAGTGGTCATGTTTGATTTATTTAATCTTTGTCCCTAAGTACATACCTTTCAGACTCTGTAAAAGAGTTTCATTTCATTTTTCAATCCTCCAAAGAGTATTAAAGCAAAATAAGTGAGTCACAAAGGTGAGTAGTAACAATCTTTGCTCACGTCTCCTCTGGGATGTGTTTAGCAGGTCTTTGTGTGTGTGAAGGGTGTTGCTCTGTTTATGAGAGCCTCTCACTCAGTGCAGCACTCTAGAACCCTCTCGAGGACCTCGTAACGGCTTTTCCAGACTCCATTGCTACATTACAACGGAGCTGTTTTTGAACGTGATGATGGCTGCGGCACTGCCCCCACTGTAATTGTTTGATCCAGAGCAAACGGCTAACGGCACCTCTGGGTTTTTTGACTGCACCGCGCCAGGACATCCATTACTCCAACGAGCGATCTGAGCGATCGTCCCGGTCAGCCACTACATCAGTTAGTGTTAGTAATCACAGCCTACAGGCATGTCATTTAGCTTGGAAGGTAGTATCATTCAGTTCTGCTTGATTTTTAGTCCTCAGAGAACCAAATGTTAGTTCTGAGGCTCAGAACGATGGCTTAGAGGAAGGTATGAGGAAAACATGAGGAGAAATTACGAGAGGAATTTTTGCTTGATGGTCAAGACTCAGACTGAGGTCACTGGCAGACACATCATCAGAACTAAACAGATTGTGTGATGGAAATGACACATAGCAACCGACCCTTTCACAGAACAATGATGTCACCTGAAGAATAACACAAAGGAAGGGGGTCTCGTTTATAGGTGATTCCCCCCAAGGCCAATGGATCCTACTGTAAATTTAAACATTACTGACACACTTCCACCGGACCGTACAAGAAAAAGTCAAGCACGAAACTCAACCTCGCATTTGTGTGGATTGAGTTGCTCATTGTGTATTTTACTGAGAATGAATTAGCTCTTGGCGCACACACTAACATTCAAAGGTTTGGGGTAACTGACACTTTTATTCAGCAAGAATGTATTAAATTCAAAGGTGACATGACTTTACAATGTTTAAAATTCCACAAAAATAGTAGGCAAAAATTCCCACATATTAAGCAGCACAACTGTTTTCAACAGTGATAGTTAGAAATGTTTCTAAATCAGCAAATTAGAATGATTTCTGAAGGATCATGTGACACTGAAGACTTAATGTTTGCTGAAAATTCAGCTTTGCCATCACAGATATAAAAATAAAAATCTTACTGACCCAAAACGTTTGAATGGTAGTGTATGTGTGTATTTGTATCTAAAAAGGAGCTCAAATATCCTCTCTGTCAGCAAAAAGTGTTACAGGACCATGTGCACATTTCAAAGGGCATCATGGCACTCTGCTCTGTCCCCCAAACCTGATAAGTCCTACATGGACTTAAGGGCTCTGGCCTTTTACATTTGGCAGGTCAGCAAGATAAGTTGCACATGCATATGAGAAGCAGTTATGCTGATAGTAGTTGGCAGCATACCAGCGTTCTGGGTGAGAGAGAGGATCACCAGACTAAAGAACAGACAGATTCATAGAACACAGACTTGTTTTAGATAGTTTAACTCCTTTCCAGATTACGTTTGGCTTCACAATCTGCACTCTTAATCGCATGAAGACATAACGATGTCAATAGCATTAAAACGAAATATTTATCTAAATATTGTTTATTTTTTTCTTTATATAGCTTAACAATTAAAAGTCTACTTTCACATGGTTGGTGTTTTTGACTGAAAACTGTATTTTCTAAGAGATGTGATTTTTTAATTATACTGCTCATACTGCAGCACTCAAAATACAGGTTTAAGACTTTAAGGATCAGTTCATTTATACTAGTATAATTATAACTGAATTGTGTAATAACTGAACTGAACTGTGTAACAGAATTTAGCACTAAGGACTGACAACCATTTTCTGCTGTGAAAGTAGCTTAACTGTAACAGACATAAAGAATCTGTCAACAGCAACTATATAAAGATATAAAGAATAGATTTGTCTTGTTTGATACTCACAGGGCTTTGTCAAGCTGTTCCTGTCTTTCCTGAAGTTCTTGTTTCAAGCTTTCAACCTCAACCTTCAGCTCAATGTTCTGAAAAACAAAGGGATTTTTTTAAAAATCATTGCAATCACATTTTACTCTCCTCTTGCAGCAAATTTAGCTCTATAATGCAGAATCTGGAGAAAAATGTTTTGTTGTAGTGCTTTTGCATGTACTGCAAAAATAGGATTTTCAAAAAGCATGAAAAGTGTCCAGGTTTGCATGTTATTCTACCACATTTCATGTTTTTATTTCTGTTCAGTTATAATAAACTCTAACAAATACTCCATTATAAATTCATGCTACAATATTTATTCATGCTACAATAAATTCATGCTACAATATAACAGACTTTTTTCTGAAAATATTCATATGCAATTAATATGCTACATTCAAAATATTAAAAAGAAAGCTTTAAATATTTCATGGATCTTCTCTGCTGAGTCTGCAGATGCAGCTGGAGTCTCATGGGTGTGGGGAGACCTTAAAATAGAACAAGAGACGCCAACCACCTGCTGTTTCCCTCTCTCTGACATGCAATCAAACCTGATCTCTCTACTTTTTCCTTCCCACAATACACCAGGCCACAGCAACAGAGACTTTTTTTAACTCTCACCACCAGATACTCAGTGTAGCTGGCATGAGATCAGTGCCTAGTACTTTGTGTGTGTACTGGTTTTTTGTTTTTGAAATGATACATACACATCCCATTATAACCCTCAGGTACATTTGCCAGTAAAACTGTGTTTGATGAGTGACAGCACTCAGGAGCAGCTGTCATGTATCAGTCGTTCTTAATGATTTGTGTAGCCTATATGGGTCAGTGGGACTAATATTTTTTTATAAGGTTCATTTGAAAAGGTCAGACACAAAAATAGCCTAGTTTTGGCATTTATACTGCATCTTTGGGCTTTGTTTGCACACACAAACTTATGTTGTGAGTATCAGTTACCTAAGCAGAGCTATTTGAAGTCCAATCGTGCATAAACGCACCTTTATCTAATTAATCAAAATTAATCAAATTGTTCAATCAAGTCTCTGAAGACTGCTGGATCATGTATGCCGTAAAAGTGTGGTTTTCATTACAGTATAAATGCTACATGCATAAATATTATACCCACCACAGGAATAAGGAAATTCTTCTATTTTGCATATATATATATATATATATATATATATATATATATATATATATATATATATATATATATATGTGGTTACACTTTATTTTAAGGTGTCCTTGTTACAGTGTAATTATATATTTAAGTGCCAAGTAATATTAATTAACTATATGTACCTATATGGTTAGGATTAGGGTTTGGCTTGGGGTTACTTGCATGTAATTATGCATAATTTATTGTTATTATAATAGTAAGTACATGTAACATGTGTGACAAGGACACTATAAAATAAAGTGTTACCATATTTTTTCATTACAAAATGTTTTCCTTACATTCAAATCACAGTTTTCAATCTGTTCTCAGACTTTTGGACCTGTATATCACTCTACACTCTTTTTGTGTGTGTGTTCCATATTGGTATATTAGAATATGGACAACAGCTGCTTGACAGTGTCACCTTTACCTCCTCACAGTAACCAGACCCAACCAGAGTCATCCAGTCTACCACTCTACCCATAATACAGTTTTTCCAGTGCTGATAGTCAGTTTGTGACAGCTGCAGCAGACTGCTGATCCATATTAATGTTGTTTATTTAAACAGAACCACATTTCAAGGCTGCAGTTGTTGCACACTGCAAATGTATAGATGACTGGCAGTCTGCAGGCTATATTAGGCCTTTGCATTTGCCAAGCCAGCTAAACAAATGCCGCAGTACTAAAATATACCTGTGCAAATGCTTATTGTCACCCCTAACACAAAGAAATTGTACTAAAACAGGGGAAATTGACAGATATAATGTTATATATTTATTCTATGCATTCATTAATCTTAATATTTGTTCGACACAACAATGGTTTGATATTTTTGCTTGTTAACTTTTACAGTTGTTGCTTCTTTCATGTATTGTTTACATTTCATCATTGTTTAACTTTTGTTAAAATATAAGGAATGTGCTAAAAATCTATTTTCTGGATATACATTGGTTAATGATGGACATTTGTGGCTAATAATTGGTTCATATTTTCTTGACAATATGAACTGGTTAACTTTCCCTCAAGGTAACAGTCATGTCAGCAGCTTAATTCACAGTAGCCCAGTGATACTCACCCTGCGGTGGACATCCTCACTGCTGCTGTCCTCAAATTTCTGCTGGAAACGTTCCTCCAGGAAGTAGATGCGAAGCTTGAGGCTGAAGTTCTCCTTCTTCAGGTCATTGAGGTGCTGTGAAATAGTACGGTAGCCGTTAAACATGACCGTTCTTGTCACGTTGGGGTTCTCAGACCCCTCATACCTGTGCCATACTGTCTAAATGACACGCTCACTTTACATGCAATTAAAGATATCTAAAACAAGCCAACTAAGATGTAGTGGGATTTCTAATACTAGAACAACAACATCAACATAAACTGCATGAACTGCAAGTGACACAGTGAGGGTCCTCCTCCTGAAAGGGGTCTACCCCCATGCATGGTGTGTGCAGAAGGAGGGGTGTCAGATTGATATGGGGGGGGGGGGTCTTTTTTTACTTCAACAGCCACCAGAAGTATTAACTGTAAGGATTACAGGCATACTTGATGTGTTAACTGATCAGGATAATAAAAAAGACAGAGGGGGAAGAGGAGGCTTACGTGCTAAAAATCACTGACTGCTCATTCCATTCAACTAGATTCAACTGGATTTACAACTGCCATCCTTCATCTGACAATATTTACTCAAATTAAACCTGTTCCTCAAGTTTCTCTCAAACCGTTTTTGCTGTGAGCTTCAGTATGAATGTGAATATGCATGAATGCTGTTCTTTTGACTCAAAACCATTTGGGTCGACTATATCTGACTGCCAAGCACACCACAAAGATTCATTTGAAAAATATGCTGATATTAAAAACATTTTTTTAGATAAGTGATATTTCTATAGATTACTAGAATGTAAAGTGTTTTGATTAGAGCAAGAAAAATGAAGAAACATCTGAAACGTTTCTTAATATATTGACAGTTTTTCATTTTAGAAGTTCCACTTTAATTTGACAAGGACACATTAAATTGATCACAATTGACATTTAAGCCATTTATAATGTTACAAAAGATCTGTATTTTAATATAAACTCAGTTCTTTTGAAATTTCTAATTAAAATGATTTCTGAAGGATCATGTTACATTGAAGACTAGAGTAATGGCTGCTAAAAATTTAGCTTTGCCATCAGAAATAAGTTACTTTTTTTAAATATATTAAAACAGAAAATATTATTATTTTAAATTACAATGATATTTCACAACATTACTGTTTTGAATGCATTTTTTTATCAAATAAATGCAGCCCTTGTGAGCACAATTAAACATTAAAAAATTCTTACAGACCCCAAACCTTGGAACGGTAGTTTACATCTTTTTTATTATGAGATTAATACTTTATCCTATATATGAAAAACAAAAATGACCCACTTAGACATTTACTTTACTTACATGTTAATATGCACTTTATGTTTATTTGTTAATGTGTTTAACCATAGGAGGGCAGTATGGCTCTTAACTTAAAGCGAGCTTTAGTAAGACTCGGGACTTTTCAGGGTTATTTTCAGGAGGTATCCTGTACCAGCTGTCACTGAGGAATTCTGGAACGGGACTGTCTACCAACAACAACCTCTTCCAACCCCAACCAACATATACATTAACAAGCTGAACACTTATGTGGAGACACATTCACTATTTCTCCAAAAAAAAAAAAAAAAGAAATTTCATAAAGACCCACATGCTATATGCATCTCTGTTGGGAGCATCTGCCTTCTGTTCCTGTGGTTCACAATTCAAGCTACAAAAATTGTTTTTGTTACATGAAAAATTACTGCACAAAATAGCACAAATCAATAGATGGCTTAAATAAAGAAAGCTGAATATGACTGATTTCATTACGAAGGGAAATTTCATATGCACAAAAGCACAGCAGACTAAACTCCAAAGACTAGGATTGACAATTGGACCCCACTAAAAACTCAGGGGCTCACACATAAATGTATTGCTCTAGTTCATTTAAATGTAAGGCAAACCCTATTCTTTAAAATCTGGATTCAGTCTTACCGACAACTGCATTTGACTTTGTTAGAGGCAGTGAGATTGGATTACATAAATGATCGTGTTGCTCAGTCTGTCAGCGAGGGAACTTGAGTTCTGCAGGTCTGAGGTTTTCCGTTGTGGGGGGAAAATGGGAGGTTTGACATGTTTGTAAAGAGACACATCGGCGTCTGGACTCTGTCTTTGTGTCACTGTTTGACGGGGCAGAGGTCTGACATGAGAAGACCAAAGACAGTGAGCTTCTGTGTACTGTACTGAGGTTCATATGCACGCAATCTCCAGTGCTGACTGACTGACTGACTGACTGACTCTTATTGACTGCTTTGATATTATGAGCAAGTTAATGGGAACTGGTTTTGAAACAGTCGTTTAAAGGATTACACATGGCGAAAGAATGCAAATGAAGGGTTTGTCTTCCATAAAAGTAATACCAGATGACAAACTGTACAAGCGATGGAGTTCTGGTTAGAAATTAGGAATGAAAGTATATATTAGTCATTACTAGAAGCCATTAATCATTATAATAACTAGGCATAAAGACAATGAAGAACAAACATAGAAACTCAGTCAGCAGGTCCTGTGATATTTCCCAGACTCACAGTACATTTAAATCCAAGCCTTATTAATCAAATTCATCTTGCTATGATTACAATTTCTTAAAAATACAACAGAACAGCTATAAAAGAAATGAGGAGTTTGCAATGAAGCGCATCTAACGAAGCCAGGTTCATTCTTGTTTCTGTGCAGGAATGCATTCATGAACAGCTCTGTGTCTCCCTTATTTGCATTTACTGTAGACGGTTTAACGTTGCCATGGTGCCTAGTGCCTAGACACTCGCTTCATGAGTCCCAAATGTAGCTTCACTTCTCTCATGTCTTATCAGTATCTAGCAGGTTTTTTTTTTTTGCGGAATACTGCAATGGCAAATGGATTAAGGATTGTAATGTAATGTAAGAAGATGACACGGTGCCAAAAGACACAAACACAAATAATTTAATCTCTCATTTTTGTTTTTGTATTAACAAATGAGATCACTTTATAAGCCTATATACTATATGAGTCTCCTAGACAGCAGTAAGATTACAGACTATAGATTTTTATAGATTATAGACTTTTGCTTAAGTGTGCTGCATTTTATTTTAGAAAAAAATTTACAAATCTGATGCTTCTCCTCCAAAATTTCTATAGGCCAAAATAAGCCAATAATTATTTTTAATGTAAAGGCCAATAACTAACAAATGTCCAATATTACAGTACCATTCAAAAGTTCAGGATCAGGATCAGTAACATTTTTTTTTAGAAAGTAATACTTTTATTTAGCAAGGAAGCATTAAATTGATCAGACAAGTAGTTACAAATGTTACAAAATGTCTTTCAAATTTACTTATTTATTTATTTATTTTAAATTTAGAATTTGCTATTGATCAAGGAATCCTAAAAAAAAAAAAAAGTTAAAATAAATGAGTGTTAGTCAGCATAAGAAGGCTTTTGTCCAAAACACATTTGAACAGTAGTGCGTAAATCTATGCTATTTTGTTTAATTAAATAAAACACCAAAATCAATCATTTTAAATGTGACAAGTTAATTTAGGCATCACAACATTATAATGTACAGTATGAAAAATAAAGATTGATTTTTACATTACTTTGAGTGTTAGGTGGTTGCAAATGAAATCTAAATGTAAAAACAGGCAAAATGAGGCATTGTTCTAAATACCAGCTGATATATAATTCACCAGCTCGTATATTAATTCATTTGATAATTCTACGATCAATTAATGAGCAACTGCTTAGAAAAAAACTTTTTCTCTGGGACAATATTCAATGAATACATATATAAATACACACTCAAACAAAGCATAAAATGTGTCAAACTAAATCTGACACCCTTCATGTAGTGAAATATTTCAGCTATTATCAGAGACAGCAAGCACCCCTCGGCAAATGTGGTCTTTGGGCTCAATGGGGAAATGCCTTTAGATAATGCTATAAAAACATATTAAACAGCCTGATGTGCTATAAACACAATGAACAGCTACAATGTCTCTCATCTGATACAAATTAAATCCAGAACAAATTATTTTAACTACAATTTTACAGTTCAATAAAGACATCAATTATTTTCTGTGTTTATTTGAATCTTGTAATTATGATGACCGAAGCACATGGCTGATGTGTTTGTGTGAAACTCAGCATGACAGGCTAAGCCTGAGAGGGTTGATAGCTCAGAGCCTGCGCTCTATTTAACACAGACATAAATCAAGCAGAAAATCAACAGTCACGGCCACTCCGCACTACACAGCTGAGAATCTACAACTACTGTTGTATCATCTCATGTAATGATTACATTGAGTCACATTACATCTGACGGATGAGCGCAGCAACAGTTCGTTACTGCACTTTCATGTGTTTTCTGCCCTTAGAGGGTTTTGTGAAGCTGAGCTTACAGAGGCCCAGATTCCAGAGCCAATTCCACGGGACATCCTTCTTGTTGCCATGGAGACTGAAAAGATGGATGGAAGGGAGGTGGATGGGAACCTCTCTTTGAGTTGGATTCATGCTGTTGTTTTATGAATAAAATTTCTTCTCAATATGCCAAATAATTAGAGTTAGGGAGATTGTGCACCCAAAATGTTAAATTCTGTCATCATTTACTCATCATGTGTGACTTGCTTTCTTCTGAGAAACACAAAATATGATATTTTGAAAAATGCACATTGAATAAACAAAGAAATTCTGTGAGGTCCAATTTTTTTGCATTGTTTGGACATAAAATATTCTTCAAAACATCTGTGTTCCATGGAAGTTGAAAGTCATTTAATTTTCAGTCTTTTCTTCACATAAAGGTAGCATATGGCTTCAGAAGACTTGAAATATAGAATAAGAGTCAAGCGAATCACTTTGATGGGGGATATTTTGTTTTTCATGTTAGAAAGAAGGTCATACGGGTTTAAAATGACATAAATGAGGACTGAATTTTCAGTTTTAGGTGAACTCTTTCAAACCCTTTTTCAATTCCCCCTATGCAACCTCTGTTTTTTTTTTCCATTCACAACTCCCCCTCTTCCTCTCTCATTGGTAAATAATTTCCAGATGCAATGGCACAGGATGGTGCTAGTGGTATGTGTACAGCAGAGCCTCAGCCCGTTTGCCAGCATCATACTGAGGCGAGGGGAGAGCTTTTCCACAGTCTATGCCAGGCCCACTGAGTCTAACACGCAAGTAAAAGCACTCCCAGACAAACAAGAAAGCCATACGCTGGACGTACATTTGAAAAACACACACTCCAACACTGCTATACAGAAAGCAGGTTCTGTATCCAAACCAGTACCCCGGCCCCCCTACAGTGGGGAATAAATGTTTGTGAAAAAAATTGAGGTCCCTCATATTGACTTCAGCAGTTTATTGGAGGACCAGGCCTCATTTATGAGGCAAAGTTGCCTTGGGAACTAACACCCAAGGAGCTAATGGGATAAACGATGCCCAGTGCAAAGGTAAAGGTGTCAACAGATGTTGCAGAATGAAAATGTTCAGGTAGCTACATCACCCTTCAAAAGTCGGTAAGACTTTTAAAATGTTTTCAAAAGAAGACTCTTCTGCTCACCAAGGCTGCATTTATGTGATCAAAACAGTAAGAATAGCAATATAGTGAAATATTATTACAATTTAAAATAATAGTTATTTTAATGTTTTAAAGTGTAATTCATTCCTGTGATGACAAAGATGAATTTTCAGTCTTCAATGTCACATGATCCTTCAGAAAATTATTCTAAAATACTGATTTTGTGCACAAGAACTTTCTTATTATTATCAACAGTGAAACCAGTTGTGTTTCGTTAATATGTATTTAGAAACAGTGTAGAATAAAATGAATAGAAAGTTCAAAAGAACAACATTTATTTAAAATCTTTTGTAACATCTTTACTCTCAGTATTGTTCAATTAATGCATCCTTGCAGATTAAAAATATAAACTTCTTTAAAAAAATCTTTCCGAAACTTTTAAACAGTAGTGTATGTAGTCTAAGAAATCAAAAAGACCCTAAAAACATAAAAACCTTCAAGAGACAACACTCTGATACTGAGATACTGCGCAGCTCAGTTGGTTTCCCGCTGCTTTCTTTGCAGTAACTTCTAGAGGAAATGAAGTTAGAACATCACATCCTGCTGCCATTTACGCATCCAAACCACACATTTTAACAGTGAGATTACTTTTCAGCTTGACACTGAATACCAGACTAGAGCCTCTTGGCCAAAGATCTGATGCTCCTGCCAGAGATCCCCGGCCCTTGCAGGGTTGTGATATTTTACCCAGGGAAATGTGGACGTCCCTGGGCATGGAGTGTGACGGATGGCTCTCAGAGTTGAGCTCCAATCCACTCAGCAGACCGATACTGCCGCTGAGACCCTGGGCTTCGTTTCAGGCTTCAGCACAACAACGGCTGCAAAATGATCAAACTACACAAGATGACTTATTCTCATCTCCGACTTTGTCTGTTAATTTGTTTACTCACATCTTTCTTCTTTTTGCTAAATTCCAATTAAAGCTAAGTGACTCACAGGAAATACATCATACATAATCTCTTTGATGGCAGCACATATTACTTTCTGATTGAAATCGATTCATTATTTCCACATCTGTTTTCAGTAATGAGAGGAAAGACAGTAATCTGAGTTTTAAAGAAAGATATAGCTCCTCAGTCAACAACATAAAGCCATCAGAGAAAACAGGGATCGCTTCATCATCCTGAGTGAAGCGAGTCTCTGGTTCTTTCAGAGCATCTTAACATTTAAGCCTCACGCTCATGTTTGATGTCTCCGAGACCCCAACGCCCTTTTGCTAACTTAAAACATACTTCATACTTCAATACTTCATGACCTTTCCTAATCTTATGATAACCGATCATAAACTACATGTGATAACATGCTTTAAAATTAGGCCTACTACATGTTTTCTATGCCACATTGGTCATATTCTCTCCATTCTTAGGAGAAAAAAAAGTATATGAGAGAAAGAGAGTGCAAATTATAGGGAAAACAGAGAGATGGAAAGTTGTGCCAAGGTGTTACTGCACTGGCAGAATATCTAAAAACTGGCACTTACTCGCACTTATTGCTCTCTCTTTCCATCTCTTGTGTCATCCGTCAAAACACATTCAGAGGTGTGAGTTCTGAGTTCCTGCCAGGGGAGGAAGTGATATCAACATCTCTAGTGGAAACAGAGGAATGGAGAAAAAAGTGGATGCAAGTAAATTATAGCAGGCTTCACCTATTCCAGAGATTTACAGGCAGGTGCAACTGAATCAGCTGGTGAAGGTCAAATATACATTGGGACCATTTAGAATAGGAAACACTGAACCTTAGACCACTTTTTTTAATATATTGCTTATTGTGTATTATGATTGACTTTTTACAATTATTTGTATCATAAAGTTTTTTTTTTTGTCATTTTAGTTCATTTCCTTTAAAAAAAAAAGTACACTGTCGTTCAAAAGACATACTTTAATTTAGCAAGGATGCATTAACTAAAAGTGACAGTAAAGACATTTATAATATTACAAAAGACTTCTATTTCAAATAAATGCAGTTTTTTTCTGTTTTATCAAAGATTCATATACAAATTCATCAAAGTTTCCACAAACATATTAAGCAGCACAACAAGCAGTGATAAGAAGAAATGTTTCTTAAACAACAAATCAGCATATTAAAATGATTTCTGAAGAATCATGTGACACTGAAGACGGGAGTAATGATGCTGAAAATTCAGCTTTGCCATCACAAGAATAAATTCCTTTTTAAAAATACTACAAGTTATTTTAAAAGCCTTTTAAGCATTAGAGACACCTTTCAAAATCAATAAAAAAATGTACCAACACCAACAACAGTGTTTTAATATACTGCACCACATTATTGATTCAAATGCAATAAATAAATGCATACATACATACATAAACAAACTTACAGCATTTAGCATTGACGTCAAATCTGAAAAAAAGTCCTGACGCACAATAACGTAATGTAAGCAAACAAGAACAATTGTGAAGCATTAAATAATTTAAAATAAATAAATTAATTAAACACATTGTTTCTAATTCAAAGCTGTTACTAAGAGGTTCTCATCACTGCATGGTTTTGCTATATCGACAAGATTTTGCCATTTGTAGCTGAATAACAAACAAGCAATCAGCTTTTTACATCTAACAGAAGTATCTCATCTCAAATCAAATGAAAAATCACTTAGTGAAAGAATAATCACTTATGTTTATGTACACATAAAAGTCATTATAAAACAAATCAAGTCACTGTGATCATACCAGCCTTCCTAAATGAAGTACAACAAAAAGCGACTGAGATTGACTACTGTGTCACAAGCTATCCAGTGAGGCATTTTCCCAGAGCAAGCCGTAAACACAGCGAACGAGACCTCCTCTGCGCGAGCATTTCATGTTACAAGCTGAATTCTGTTTGGAAGAAGCAAAATAAAACACTGGTTTTTCGATCGCACTTCAAAGACTAAATCTGCCTTTAATTCAGCGTGTTTATGGTGAGGACTAAATGTTGGGATCAAGTTCAACCAGCTCCGAAAACCGCTGCCAATTGTCATGGACTTTTGCATTGGATGCCATTGTCCATGTGTGATGTACAACAAAAATTTCCCCTCGAACTCTCTTTGTTTTCTGTCTATTTCTGCTTAACATGATTGGGAAAGTTGTTTCAAATCAAACGGAGCTCAGAAACAAAGAGAGCAGTCATTCTTTAAAACCAGAGCATGTTACAAAATGCCAACAACCAGACCTCCACAGGTCACTGCAGTCTTCCAGCATCTGTCTGTGTGGATTCACTGACTGAAAAGAGAAATTACAGGCCTTTGAAATATAGACAACATAGATTTCTGCAGTTGGAACAAATGTGTCTTTTCTAGCTGATCTGGGTACAGTGTCAGTTTTGAGCTTTTTACAGCTGACTTTTAAACACTGAGACTAAGAGAACACATTGGGTTAGTTTAGAAGTACAATTCCTGGCTTTCAAAAATAATCAAATGAATACAGTTCATGCATATATTTGTTAAATAGTTATTCTATTCTTCAGTATAATTTATTCAAATTAGAATAGATTAGAATAAATTAAATTCAACCAGTCTATCTGAAAGCAGGGTCTAATATTGTGAAACAAATACAAATACAAACATGGGTTTGTGTTTGTACCAGTGAATGTACCAGTATTACTCTGTCCATACAAATCAATGGCAATATACAATCACAGACCTTGCTTTAAGGCACTTTAAGACCACAGAGGATTTATATAGAGAACACGCTGATGCAGAAAGGCTTCTGGAGTGCTCAGCACTCTCATTGTACACGTGTACATAAGCAAATCCAAGAGAGATATTGAGAAATATATGCACAGGATATGATGCCTGACATATTTCAATTATACTTGCCATATATCGTTATATATAATTACAGAGCGACGCTTGAGAGCACTACTGTCAAACACTGAGTACTCAACTGAACAACAGACCATCTCCATCTTTCGTGGCTTGCCTCTTTCAAGCTTTTATGAGAATCAGCGGTCAACACATTCAGCCAAGCGCTTCTTGCTTTTGCCACAAATGTCAAAGGCTTTTTTAAATTTGGCTTGTGAAATGCAACAATGCATACTTTTATGATGGTACGAAGAGAATCTTTCACACTTGCACTAAAAAACAATGTTTTCAAGAAGTTTTTATGTATTTAAAATTTTATGGTCAGTACTCCATACCCAGAAATGGTGCTGTGCAAATTTATATGATTCTTGTGAATATTTAAGCTTCAGGAAATAAAATAAAAAACATGGCAGACAGTCTACAAGTCTAATTGGACTGAGATTTAAGTAGTTCATTATTTTTTTTTTAAGTCTTTATCAGCATAAAACAATCTTGATCTGATTGATTCTGCCTCTGTTGTATGCTTAATTTAGGAGAAGTGGAAAAATAGTCTAAAATCCAATTAGACAGGGTAAGTCAACCCCCGGCATTTCCTGACCAGCTAAATGTTTGATTATGGCCTTAAAATATCAACAAGAATAACACAAACACACTGGAGCAGGAGAAGCGAACAGACTCAGTGCGGCTCCATGACTCTGAGCCTTGCTCTTCTTAATTTTACCTTCCTGACAAATTAAATAAACGTTCATCTGGTTCCTATTACTGGCGCATTACCGATAATTGGAGTGGTATTTACAAACACCGCTATTCCATCCTCCCAGGCCTGTCATGGCCCACCGTTTCTACAGATCCAGCCAGAAAACATAACGGCCCTGTGCTTCTACCGCACAGTATCATCCCCTGAGCTCTGAGTGCTTTAACAAGGGTTTGATGGTTCAATTCTTGTATTTCATAGGCAGTTAGAATATTTTCACAGGGGGTATAAGGGCACTCAAGTTAGCTCATTAAAGCAGACGTTAGGTATATTTTCAAAATCGGATTACGGCCTCGCCTGAGAACATGCAGGCCTGTGCGTTTGATGTCAAAACTGGACCGAGATCTCAAAATATGATCTCACGGCCTTTAAGTTTCCCTCAGGAAAGAGTGCCCCTGGTGAAATTAGTATTATTACCATTCCAAACTACCATGCCAGAGCGCAAGCACGGTGCAGACAGAGAAACTAAAGAACATTTGAGCACTGGCAAGATGTCAGAAAATGTAACTGCATAAACTGCAAAACCTGAGTGGGCCAAGGAAACAGAAGATGGAATGAATGAGAAAACCACCAAATACTGGAACAAAACAGAGCTGTTTGAAGAACCCAACAGCAAAACATCTGGAGAAGAAACGGATTTAACATTAATATTAAATACACTTTTATTTAATATTTTAATATTTTATTTAATAACTTTTTAAATACACAATTATTTGCAAACAGATAATTAATTAAATAATAATGAAGTTTAAATAATTAAATAATACATTTTCTGAAGAAGTGAAAGAAGTTATCATTAAAAAAAGCCCTGATAAGAAATACATGAAAAGAGCTGGTCCACATAATTAAACATTTCTTTGCGATTGATGTATGAATAGCAATACTGAAGTTGAATTAAAACCAATGCATAAACTGCCTTTTTTTTTTTTTTTTTTGCTTCAAAGCCCCGTTTGCTTTGTAGAAGAGACCCAAAGGCAGTCAGTGGGTCAGAGCACAGAGTTGTGTGTCACAGGCCTGGCCTAAAATACTCTCTCCTATTTACATAGTGACTCACTACATTGATATATGAGTGCTGGCATACATAAAAGACAGGTTACATTTAATTAAGAACAGTTTGCTTCATGATTTAAAAGCCTTTTTGAATATGGAAAAAAGACTCAGCCGATCTTTCTGTCATTCAGGAATCCGACCGCAGCTCATTTATCATCTGAGGTCTCATTAAATCTGTAAATTTGAATGTTTCTTCATTTTCTTATCCAGCTCTGCCATGCAATTTGGCCAGCGACTGTCAAGATTTACAGAGTACAGTTCGGTTTGCTGGTTCTCTGACCTCAGTTAATGTCTTTGCTTTATTGTACAATAATTGCGGCATTAGGTCTGCCACTAAGTGCTGAAGCAATTCATAAAAATATGGCCTTTGCCCCTCCCTGCATATTTTGTTTGTAATTGGTCCCATATGGCCTCAAGGAATAAAAATATTGAAATGGAGACAGGGGATGACTTACGAATTCAAAATGGATCGTTCACACTTATATACCTATAAATGCACACAGATACCATTACACACACTTCCTCGGGGAAATACACACAATACTCAATTTGTGAACAATGTGCATACAGCTCAAATACAGATGATTTTGAAATCAAACGTACAGTGGGATCCAAAAGTATGAGACCACTACAGTGAAAACGGATCTAATTTCATACAATACATTTTCATTACATATCATATTATTAGCATAACAATTTCAGTAATTAAATTTTGATTTTGAAAATAACAGTAAGTAAATTCATTCGGAATTTCTTAATATTTGGTTTGTCCTTCAGGTCAAATCCACAGATTTATTTATTTAATTAATAATCTAGAAATAGTTTAAATTTCCTATTCATTTTATACCACAATGTTTGCCTTCATTTTTTCCAAACACTTAAAACTTCTGTTTGCTTACAGCTTTAAATTAGATTTTGAATCCTTTTTACAAATAACAAAAAGAACCTCTAATATTTCAATACAATAAAAATGTATAAAGTAAATATGCATCAAAAAGATTAAAGTGGAAAAAGTACACAAACATAAAGAACGATAAGAATATATAAGTTTTTAATCAATATCTAGTTATCGTTTCTGGGCTGGCATGTTTTGGTCCATATTAAAATGTAAAAACGTATGTTTTTTTTATTTGGCATTGTAAACCATAGTGAATACAAAAATGTGAATAGTTGTTTGAGCAGAAAGTGTGTTATTGTTACATATTTTAGTTTATTATCGATTTGGTATTGGAACACCTTACTGCCAAGATACCCAATTTCTTTCTTGCATCACTTCAGTCTTTCTCATACTTCACAATGCAACCAAATACACAAGATATAGGGGTGAACTGTGAGGATTCAGCAAATACAGTAGAAAACCCTCAGTAAATTAACATGGTGAATCCAATCTGTAGACAGACATGGTGCAGATTAGATCCAACACTACATTATCATCATCAACCATGACTGTCTCCATAATTTACAAAACATGATGGCTCTGTCCCTCTGATGCGGACCACTGATTTACTACAAAGATTTGGCTTAAATTAAGCTGTCTGGCCTCGGTTCTCTCACTGTATGCTTGATAGTGCTGATCAGTGAGAGTGTGGGGGGAAAGGAAGAGGAAATGGGGTCAGGGGGGTGGATCAAATATACGCTGTAGTTAAACAAACCAGTAGAGGGCAGTGCAAGCCACTCATGGGGCTACATGTGCTTTCCACAGCCCAAAATTGAACAAAAAACCTCCCACACAAGATCCATAATCTTAAACGTTTCCTCCCGCCTCCTCCTTCCAGGTTCTGTACAGTTGCTATATTGGAAATGAAAGCAATTTAGAGAGACTGTATCACATATCACTCACATGTCAGAAAGTGAACAATCCAGATGAATTTGAGTGAGATGAGAGAAAGAAAAAAAAAAATCAAAAGATAGCTTTCCATTTGTACAGATCGGGAGAGGAAGGCCACATGTAAGCGATTATACCAGTTCTGACTAAGCAGATATGAACCAGGATGCTATGATATCCAGCATGCTTGGTAATAACACTGAAATGACAACCTAAAAAGCCAAAAATGCACTTGAACACACCATGTGTCTCAATTTATAACACTTATCTCCATCATTTTGTGTATTCCCTCTGCTGGGCTTGTTTTAGTAAGAATTAGCATTTAAACCCTCAGTCATTTTGCCTTTGTGACATGAATCAGACACGAAGAGCAAAAAAAGCATGAATACTTCAAGGCATGCGTTGCTCATCATGCAGAAAATTTTGACCTATTTTCTATCTAAATAGAACCTAAATGAAGAAGTGCTACAAAAAGCACAGAATCTCCAGAAAGCCAAAACCAGCTCTAGTTTGTCCGCTGCCTTCTGAATTTTGCAACTACTTGCTGAAAGGTACATGGAGGGCCAGGCCACAATGATCAAGTCTTGACTGAGCCTGTCAAAATCTCCACACTTCTGCCAAGTCTTCAAAATAAGGGCAAAATAACAGATTAGCAATTGTAATTTGTACTGAGGTTTTAATAGTGCACAAGCCATCTTTTTATATCAATTTAAATGGCCTTTGTGGTCGGTACAAAAAAAACAGGCAAACATATGCTTTCAATTTCTTAAATGCAGCAAAAAGGGCTTTTTGAAGAAGTGCATTTAGATTTTTTTCCCCCCTTACTTTTAACTCTTCTACCTTCCAATCACACCCCACCAAGTTGTTTGACAGTTACAAATTATATTTTGGCAGATTCATATTCCAAGCTAGTGTGGGAACGATTGGCTCTTCCAGCTGACAGATCTGCAGAATATAGGCTAGAGGCCGACTGTGTTCAATAGCATGAATGTTTCATCCATGGAGAAATGATCACTACTAGGCCTACTCGTTTAAATCTCACATACACATCGACACAAAGGTACAACACAAATAAAACACAAATGGTAGACAACTTTAGCAAAAATGTACCTGATAAGTAAAAACATTAGAACTCGGTATCAACACAGATGACCTGTGAGTACTTCTGATTTGAGTATATTTCTGCAATGCAGAAATGCATATTCTAACATATATAGAAAAAAAAAAATCTTTCTTTGTAAATATTGTAAATTATAGGCCTACTGGGCAGTATTTCAGACTGATTCAATTGGTTCAACAGTTTAAGCCATTCATTACAAGAATCAGACTGCACTGCTTGCGCTTTATGTTTTTGATTCACAAAGAACTAGCTACAGCGTTCACTGACAAAGGGGATAACATAAAATAACTTGTGATTCTAAGAATCAAGATTAATAATTAAAATTAAGAATTAGGAATAATACACAAAGAACCAATTAAGATCAAGATTATCCTAAAAAATATATATTTTAAAGTTTACATAAAACATTACAGAATATGTTAATGTTATATTTCAAAAATATAAAAAATATTAATAAGATTTTACATTTTCATCCACCCCCCAAAAAAACAGGCCAGTTTCAACTACAGCAGTTTTGGCAAGCATCACATGACATTTCTTCATTACGAAGCAGCAAATATGCAGATTTATGAAAATGAAGCTGCGGAAAAATCTGAGTAACTCAGATTCAAATTAAGTGGGTCAATAAAGTAATAGCTAACACAACTTTAAATTTTTGTCAAGCATTTTGTTATGGAGTACTGATATGTCTTATGACATTCTTATCAGTGGATTGTGATCTTATTCTTTGGTGTCTTCTTGAAAAGTTCTTCACAAAACCTTACACACTCCAAAACCTATCCCTTTCCTAAGTAAAAAAAACTATATTCTTTCACACAGGCCTCTCGTAATTGAAGGTAGCACGGCTGAAGTTATATCACAGCCATAATAGGCTGGCTCCCTTCCCAGATAGCATTTCACATACAGATAAACCACAGCAGCGTGTGTACAGCAGACATTCCAGATCCTGCTCTGTCCAGAGTGTGTTTTATGGAAATCACATAAAAAACACTACAAAAACCATATGAAGGTTTACTCGGCTGTGCGAGTACACATGTAGTTGCTGGGACTCTTGATGGATTCCATTGTGTTTACTGGACAACAGCATGAGTAAATCTGATTAGACAGGACAACGAGCTGAAAGAACATGTCAATAGTGATGTTGTTCACAGTCTGGCGTTCCCAAAATGAACTAGGACAGCTTGATGGCATGTATTAACATGTCAGAACTAGTACAAGGAGCAATTAGCTACGCACCAAGAGAATGGTTCTGATTCTGAGAATGGTTCTGTGTTTCAAGCAAGCCCTTGAACTAGTTCACTTGTTCACCATATCTGCAGGCAAACGCCAAAGATCCACATTCTTAACACAGTGAAAACCAGTCAGAGGCCTGACAAATGGCTTTCACAGGCTTGTAGTTGCATGCAGAAGCTAATTTTGAGGGAAACGAAAGTAGGCACCTACCTGCTCAAACTCTCTGAGGCTATGTGTCTGCAAAACAGAGCTCTTCTCAGCGTCATCACTGGAGGAATCTATTAAAATACAACCAACAGTTAGAATGTTTATAGAAGTAGATATATGATTCACTATTAAGTTAAAAAGTTAACAGACAAAACTTTTAGGAGGAAAGAGAGGGAAACTGGATGCTGTGGGCCAGGAGATTTAATTAAAAAGATATAATATTTTGTTTATACAATCAGACATTTTTATTATTATTATTTATTCATATTTTTAAAAAGATAATAAATTATTTATTATAAATAAATATTATTTTTTTATTTTATTGCCATGACAGCATTAAAAGGTTAAATTAGTGTCAAATATACATGATCAAATATTATATTATATTATTTTATTATTTATCATTATTATTACTGTTATTATAAATATTATTTATTTTATTGCCATGTCAGCATTATAGGTAAATAAACATTATTATATTATATTTATTATACTATATTATATATTTTTGGTTTTTTGCAAACACATATCTGATCTATCTTACACAAACATCCAGATACATAAGAGCAGAACTGTGCCAAACCATTACAAAAAAAGTTCCAGGAACAGGGCTAAAATTATGTGTTTTTTTCCCCAGCATGAGAAGAGGAGAGTCCCTACAGGGTATAATCACAGAAATACTGGCAAGGCCCAATCTTCTTGCAGTTCTTTAAAACCATGGCATGGCCTCATTAAAGCTTATTAAAGGACTTTTATTTAATATGTGCCAGTGATGTGTATTGGACGTGTGCCTGGGGGTGTATTGGAGACGAGTGCATGGCACAGGCCTGCAGTACTACACATTTACTGTGCCAGAGAAATGTCAAACACGCTCACAGCGAGGTTTTGTGGAACTTTTACTTAGACATAATGAAGCCGTTACCTTTATGTTTTTATTAGCAACTCATAAATATGTCCAGAAATAAACAGTATGTGCGTTTACCTGGGGGGGGGGGGGGGGGGGGGGGGTGATTTCATCTCCTCAAAAGAGCTTGAGTCATTTAATATCCAGATAGAAGCAACTCAACAAAACAGACCGACTCCATTTTTCAGAACGTCACTGCCACAAGTGTTTTGCAAACTCAGGTTTATGACGAAACAAGTTGTTTTGGTAAAAGTTGGGCTTAGTCTATTAAAAAGTGATTTTACTGCAGGAAAGAGCTATGAACTAAAAGATAAGAAGGATAGTTCATCCAAAAAAGAAAATGAATCATTTATTCACCCTTAAGTTGCTGTAGGATTTTTTTCCTTCTTCAAAATACCTTGCTTTTCATTTAACAGAAGAAAGAAATTTATAAAGGTTTGGAACAACATGAGAGTTAGTAACATTTTTGGGTGAACTATCCCTTTAAGCACATCATAAAGTGACATTTGTGCAACTGTATTGTGACATACCTTTAAAAATAACTACACATTTACATATTTAGTGTAAAATGGAGGATCTACCAATGAATTTAATATACTTACCGCCCATGTTGATCATGCTCTTGGGCCGGGCCGCTTTATGTCCATTATAGTGTCTGAAAAATATAAGAAAATATTCATATTTGTCCTCTTATATTGGTTTCTGAGAACATACTGCATTAAATAAGTTCAGGCCCATATAAGTTTTTGAACAAAAAACAATGTTTTTAGGCTTCAGCCATATTTAAAGAAGCAGGCTTGTGAAAGTTGTGCTAGTAATTTTCCTGATAAACAATGACTGTCTAGTTTGTTACACTTCTATTTCTGGAATTAGTGAGAAGGGTAACAATGCCAAATATATTTTCATTTCACACACGTTTTCCATGCTAAAGACAGTCTTTTCATGTTCACTGAGTAATGACAGCACACCTGATCACTTTTACCACCTGAGTTTGGTCTGCATGTCTGTAAACCTAACCTCTGCTTCACATTTGTTAATAGATGACAAGTAGTCTAGACTTTTATACCATCTTACACAAAACAACAAAGAAAAAACATAAATTGGAGGAAGTAGCTTTCTCCTTAGTCTGCCCCATTCTTACAAGATCCTAGTGCTCTCTGAGTGTAGTTCCTCTAAACATTAATATTTAACCTCCTAAACACATTCTTATTGATTAGTTCCCACAGACTCTAAAAAGCTGCTCAGATTACAAATCATCAGCACAAATGGACACAAGGACATTTAAGACTCATCTTACACATGCACTCAGATCTTGAGTGCTTGGCTTATATTCGAATTATATCGATTTTGTAATTGTATATTCTAGCAGTCTTCCATCTTTTTCCAGGCTAAGCAACCCTTGGTTTTAAGCCAAGCCTAAAATAACATGCATATAGTACCACATTACATTGATGTATTTAATAATAATAATAATACATTTTATTTATAGGCCCCTTTCTCAACACTCAAGGACACCGCACCGTAAATTTATGAACAAGACAACAGAAAACAAACAAGAAATGCCATATAAAAAAGACTAAAACTGAGTAAAGTGGGATTACAAATAGGATTTAGGTGAGATATGCAATCTTAAACAAGTGAGACTTAAAGGGTTACTCCACCCCAAAATGAAAATTTTGCCATTGATCACTTACCCCATGTTGTTACAAACCAGTAAAAGCTTTGTTCGTCTTCGGAACACAATTTAAGGTATTTTAGATGAAAACCGGGAGACTTGTTAGGCTAGTCCATCTGCCATCATTGGTTCAATTTGAATTTTATGAAGCAACGAGAATACTTTTTGAACACAAAGAATATAAAAATAATGACTTTTCTTCAACAATTTGTCTCCCCTGTGTCTCTCCGCATGATGGCAGATGGACTATTCTGACGATGCTTTTCATAGTTTTCTGGGCCTTGACAGTGTTAATTACTTTGCAGTCAATGGGACAGTCACAAGCCTCCCGCTTTTCATCCAAAATATCTTAAATTGTGTACCAAAGACGAACAACATGGGGGTAAGTGATTAATGACAAAATTTTCATTTTGGGGTGGAGTAACCCTTTAAGTCTGGATTTAAAAAGAGATAGAGAGTCAGTATTTCAGATGTCTGGTAATAGTGAATTCCAGAGCAGAACAACGAGAAGACTATAAACAAGAATAGCAGTAGTATTGTTATGTGTCAGTTTCTGTTCAGTTCTGTGTTTACCTTATTTGGTAGTTCCTGTCCTGGTTTAGTTAATTAGTAATCATCGTTTAGTCCTGTCACCTGTTTTGTGTTAATTATCTCGTTTGCACTTTTGTTTCCTGGTCTTTATAAGTCTTCAGTTCAGGTCGCTGTCGTGTCTTAATGTTATGTGAAGCTATGCTTACGTTATTTAATGAATGATTTCTTGTATCCTGAAACTCTTATTTTATTAAAGATTCTGTTTTCTACCTACCCGTTGGTTCCTGCAGTCCTTCGTGGAGCATACCGTAACAGAAGACACGACCGAACTGAAGATGAGGAGGCGGCTGGTTTTGGTTCCCCGCGGGGTAGGTTCGGGGATGTTCCGCGGGCGGGATGATGCCGCCGCCCACGATGTTTCCGCCGTCCAGGGCGATGATGATTCCGCCCGCGGCGAAGATGGTGCCGCCGTACGAGGCGATGATTGTGCCGCCGTCCGAGGCGATGATGGTTCCGCCCGCGGCGAAGACCGTTCCGCCGACACAAAACAAGGGGCTACTGGATGAGGCTCTGCCCCTGGAGTTCTTGGCTCCCGTACTCTCTCCACTGCCTGCTCCTCGCCAGTGCCCTCTAGTGCCTGCTCCTCGTAAGTGCCCTCCAGTGCCTGCTCCTCGCAAGTACCCTCCTGCGTCCTCGCTGGTTCCGCCCAGCTCTCCTGCGTCCTCGCTGGTTCTGCCCAGCTCGCCTGCGTCCCCGCTGGTCCCGTACGGATCCGCACTCTGAGAACCCCCGAGAAGTCGCACTTCCAGAGCACCCCCGAGAATTCGCGCTGTCAGAGCACCGCCGAGAGTCCGCGCTGCAAGAGCGGCCTCCTGCGTCTCCGCTGGTCCCGTCCAGCTCTCCTGCGTCTCCGCTGGTCCCGTCCAGCTCTCCTGCGTCTCCAGAGCGCCCCACAGAGCCCGCTCGTCCAGAGCGCCCCACAGAGCCCGCTCCTCCAGAGCGTCCCACAGGGAACTTCCCCAATAAATTTTTTTGGGGGGGCTATATAGCCAGTGGCCAGGCCAGAGGCCATGGCCACCAAGCTCCTTGATCCGCCATGGCCTCCCGTGTCCCCGGATCCGCCATGCCCTCCCGTGTCCCCTGATCCGCCATGCCCTCCCGTGTCCCCTGATCCGCCATGGCCTCCCGTGTCTCCTGATCCGCCATGGCCTCCCGTGTCCACGGATCCGCCATGGCCTCCCGTGTCCACGGATCCGCCATGGCCTCCCGTGTCCCCGGATCCACCATGGCCTCCCGTGTCTCCTGATCCGCCCTGGAGGCTTCCCTGGTCTCCTCCCTGTCCTGTCCTGGCCTGGCCTGGCTCCAGCCTCCAGAGCGCCCGCCCCCCCGCCCGTTATGTGTATGTTGCGGTGCGGGACGCACCTTCTGGGAGGGGGGCGATATCTGTTACGTGTCAGTTTCTGTTCAGTTCTGTGTTTACCTTATTTGGTAGTTCCTGTCCTGGTTTAGTTAATTGGTAATCATCGTTTAGTCCTGTCACCTGTTTTGTGTTAATTATCTCGTTTGCTCTTGTTTCCTGGTCTTTATAAGTCTTCAGTTCTCCTCATGTCGCTGTCGTGTCTTAATGTTATGTGAAGCTATGCTTACGTTATTTAATGATTTCTTGTATCCTGAAACTCTTATGTTATTAAAGATTCTGTTTTCTACCTACCCGTTGGTTCCTGCAGTCCTTCGTGGAGCATACCGTAACAAGTATGAGGTGTAAGGGAGGGGCGAAGGTGGTTAATATTACGTAGATGAAAATAAGTGGACCGGGCGACGTTATTAATATGTGATTGAAATGGCAGTGTACTGTCCAGGATGACACCCAAACTCTTAACCTGAGGAGAAGGGGAAACAGAGGAATTATCAATTGAAAGAGAAAAACTGTCAATTTTGGATAAAGCTGATTTAGTGCCAATTAGATGAAATTCTGTTTTTTCACTGTTTAGTTTGAGGAAACTGGAGGAAAACCAGGATTTAAGTTCATTGAAACAGTCGGTAAGGGAGGAAGGAGAGAGAGAGAGGACTTAGGTTTGCTGGAGAAATGGAGTTGGGTGTCATGCGTGTAAGAGTGGAATAGGATATCGTATTTACAAAAGATATTGCCAAGAGGAAGAAGGTAAATAATGAATAGAAGGGGTCCCAGGACAGAGCCCTGAGGCACACCAGTGTTAACAGGGGAAGGTTGGGAACTAAAAGATTGTAACTGGATGAACTGAGTGCACCCTGAAAGATAAAATTTCAACCAATCTAAAGGGGTGTGAGTGATGCCAATAAAGATAAGTGTACTGAGGAGGATGGTGTGATAAATAGTGTCAAATCCCGCACTTAGAGCAAGGAGGATGAGAATGCTGAATAAACCAGAATCAGATAAGGAGGTCATTAGTGATTTTTATAAGTGCAGTCTCTGTACTAAGTGTTCGTACAGGTTATTACAAGTTAAATGAGAGCGAAGTTGAGTAGCAACTATTTTTTACAAGGATTTTTAAAAGGAATGTTAAATTGGAGATGGGATGGAGATTATCGAAATGATTAGGAAATTATTCATTTTAAAAATTATATTGAAATTATTTTGAATATATTATCCTATATTATATATATACCACATAACCTACCATTCAAAAGCCAATTACATTTTTAAAAATGTTTCTGAAAGAGGTCTCTTTTGCTTACCAAGGCTGCATTTATTAATTTTATTTAACTAAAAGTACAGTAAAAACAGTAACAGCGTAACATATTACAACTTAAAATTAACTTTTTTAATATACTTGAAAATATAATCCATTCTTGTGATGCAGACCCAAAAAGCCATTACTCCAGTCTTCAGTGTAACATAATCATTCAGAAATCATTCTAATATGCTGATTTGCTGATCACAACACATATTATCAATGTTGATAACAGTTGTGCTGCTTAATATTTTTCGCAATTTTTATATGACATACACTGTTGTCATGAGACAGCTAAGAATCAGCTGTTTGTTGCTGCATCAGTAAAAGGCTTATTTTAAATTAGGGACAGTCTAATAGGATAATATGGTAAGATGATGCTCTCCCATGCTCACATGTCCCAAATATCAGAAACGTCTGAATGCAATGCAGTTTTTAAATGGCTAATTCACTAAGATGTAAATTGAATTTGATAAATATCAACAAATGCATGCTTGTCTGAAAGCAACATGCTGTAAATGCAAAAATGATTTTTTTCAACCCTTCTTTCTCATGTTCATTGAAGATTTATTTTATTTTTTGAAAATAAGTCTCTTATGCTCACCAAGGCTGTGTTTATTTAATCAAAAAACACAGTAAAAACAGTAATATTATGAAATATTATAAAAAATGTTATCAAATGTTTTCATATACACTGCCCTCCAAAAGTTTGGAAACGCCCTAGAAAAGTGGGGTTTTGGACAATATTGGCATGAATCCTTTTTAATTTGTGATAATTTTGCACTGATAAGGGACAACACAAACTACGAAAACATATTTTATGTTTTTATGTTTATACATAGATTTTTTTTTAAAATTTTGATTCATCAAAATATCCACCATTAGCAGCTATTACAGCTCTGCATAATCTGGGCATCCGAGCTGTCAGTTTATTCAAACATTGATTTTGAATTGGCAATCAATTGTTGAAGCTACAGTATTAAGGTGTGCTGACCCAAAAATCTTTTAAAAACCTGGGCCAAGTTCAAACCAGTAACCAGGCATCACAGCTGGCAAAGGGGCATGTCTGACTTTGACATGTATATATTGCCATTATTATGTTTTATTGCTGGTCTTCAATGATAATGTCAAGTTACTTTAATGTATTTGCACCAAAGAATGATAAGGATTTATGCTGATATCGTCCAAAACCACACTTTGCCAGGAGTGTTTCCAAACTGTTGGAGGGCAGGCAGTGTATGTTTTAATATATTTTAATATATCTTAAAATATAATTATTCCTGTGACTGCAAAGCTTAATTTTGAGCAGTCATTACTCCAGTCTTCACACGATCCTTCCGAAATCATTCTAAAATGCAGATTTGGTGCTCAATAAATATTTAATTTATCACTATGGAAACCAGTTGTGCTGCTAAAGGTCTTTTGTGAAAATAGAGATTTTTTTCCCAGGATTCTTTTGAACGGTATAGTGTACCCCATCAGGCTAATATGCTGTTTTATTGGCACCAAATCAAATTACTTCTATACTGTTTTAAAGTTTTATCAAAGGAAAGAAAAAATCTCAGTCTGTGACCTGCTTAAGTACCCCCTGGGTTACGTCTACCCCCTGCTGAGGAATCACTCATCTATTTAAAGCAAAAAGCTCAAATCTATTTGAAAAACAACCATTTCAATAAATGTAATACACATCCTTATTGCTTTGGTTTGAAAACAAACCATACATCCAGCGAATGTTCATACATGTTAGTCTTCCTATTATCATATATTTTCAAAACCACATCCAAACTCTATATCCCTGGCTATTTCCTAAAGTCCCATTAGATGACGAGTGTCACACATGAGCTCTTAACACCTATCAGATAAATGGGTTCAGACCATAATACAAGCCAGACAGTAGTGTGATATATATGGAGCCGGTTAATTTCCTCACTTTGATGTGAGAGACAAAGAAGCAGGCACCTAATTAACATGATCCATATCAAATCACTTAAAAGATCTCAGAGTCTCCTAAAAGCCAAAGAATATCCATCTCACATCACATTATTGCCCCACTGAGAGCGACAGACAGAAGGGTTCAGCAAGCAAAAGGAACTCACACAGATGGTCTTCCACACACAGCTGATTGAGTGTGTCAACACCATATCAGCACGATCCACTCATTAAGGTGCGCATATCATGGGGGATGGGCCTATGCTAATGAGTTTCTAACGTTCCTCTTTGTTTCTCTAAACAGCCACCATTGCAGTAAGATTTTCCATGGAGAAGCAAACATTACAATTCAGCTTCATCGCATACAGACAAAACATGCCCAATAGCTTCAGATACCAAGACAATCCCTGAGTCATGACCACCTGCCCTAGGTTACTCATAATCACGCTAGTGGTCAGCTGAGAAATCAACTCCCCCACACTGACAAATGGTGTGCTCAAATGTGAATGCTGTTTAAACAGTGGTATTGCATAAACGGAGGGGCATAGTTTAGTATTCCCATGCGTTCGGAGTTGCATAAACATAAATAACATTGAAAGAACTTTCTGTACTTCATTTACTACCAATGTAATGAGTTCAGCCTTATGATGAGGTAAACCAGACATTGTACCACCACATTTTTCAAATTACTGCAAGTTATGCCTGGATTCAAACTCAGCAAACAAATCCCAAACACAATACTGTGTAATACAGCAGTAAATTCCTCAAAAACAGAAAGCAAGCTGTCTTCTCTCCTGAAATATATGTTTCCCACTTTGTTAGAGGTGAATAGCTTACCTGCCACGATACAGAAATCCACTCATCTTTGCGACATCCAAAGCACACGAAAGTTGAAAAAGAACAGACTGGAACAAACTCAGCTTCTAAAGAGGGAAAAAGCCAGACTCTCTTCTGTGGCTCTGATCTCAATCCAGTGTTTTAGTGAAGAAATCTTCATTTCCAAAGACCAGGCTGGTCAGGAGTCCAACCAAACACAGACACACACACACACACACACACACGCAGGGCAAAGTTGCTATTTCTCTCCGGACGGCAGGCTGGAGACGGTCATTTGACGTGGCAAGGCCAGACCGGGAGTCAGCGAAACACACACATACAGGGTTGGTAAGTGGTAAACAGCATAGAGGTGAGGGTACACACACACAGAGCGCCACTGGCTTGCCCTGAAAGAATGATCTGTTCGTGCATGCTCAAAGACAGGTTTCTCTGAGTATGTGTGGGGAGGAGGGTGTGTGCATGTGGTTTTCAACTACAAACCACATTGGGCCTTCCTGCCCAGGCTTGAGGAGCATCCTTTAAGTTGTAAATGGGCTATTCGCCCCTAGCTGTTACTGTCTATGAGCTGAGAGGAGGGGCGAGGAGAGAGGGACACAAGCTCAGACAGGTCTGTAAGTGAAACACAGCATTTAAGAAGATTATCGCTTGCTGCTGAAGATGAGGAATCTGATGTTACTAAGTTCAAAAAGACTTTGAAAGTTAAGTCAGCTGTAAAAGACAGACAAAAATAAATATATATATAGCACAGACATAACTGTGAGGTTCTGTCTTGATCCGTGATGATTTATAAAATCCCTAGTGTGTGTGACTAAACTCAAGGAGACTGAAATGGAAATTGCGTCACATGTTTTCCAGGGGAGTGGCTGATGAGTTGCCTAACAGTTTAGTCAGAGAAATATTCACATTTTCTTTCTACATGCAATCTCACTGAGAACTTGAGTGCTATAGTGCATTTTATGGAGGTTAGAATGAATACACACACACTGCTTTTAAAGGGATAGTTTAGGCAAAAATTAAAATTTTGTCATCTATATACTTATTCTCATAAATGGCCAAACCTATTTGGCTTCTTTATGGACAGTTAAATGCCATAAATAAGAACAGGGACGAAAGCTTTCAAGCTTCAAAAAGGACATAAAAGCACCAAAATAATATCTTAAATTGGTCCATATATGACCAGCCATTTTTAACTTTAGTATTTTTACTTTAGTTTTAAAAATTAGTTTAGTACGTTTAACATAGCCTTGTTTTATTTAGTTGTCAAGGTTGTTTACATTTGTCATCTAATAGAGATATTTAATTTTATTGTAGATTTATTTTAACTATAATTTTTAAGGTATTCTACAGTGAAACAATGAAAAACAGGCCAAAATTAAGGTTGTCACAGAAAATGTTTACTTCCATCATAATTCCCAGCATTTATGACAGTTCATGACAGAATTAGAAATGTCCAAATCATGAATGAATCATTCTTAAAGTCACAAAAACAATCTGAATGATTAGCTCACAAAACGGGCTGATTAGATTCTCACGTTCAACTTGGCTTAATGATTCATCTTTAAGGTGATACTTCATCCAAAAAAAAAAAAAAAGCTGTGATTTACTCACCCAACACTTGTTCCCAACCTGTATGAGTTTCTTTCTTCTGGGGAACACAAAAGAAGATATTTTGAAGATCGCTGGTAACCAAAATTTGACAGTAGCCATTGAGTTCCATAGTATTTTTATTTTTTTTCCATTTAATAGATCACTGGAGGGGAGGATTATCAGTAAATAATGACTTAAATAATTATCTGTGTCTATCACAGAACTTAAAAAGGTGCTTATAAGGTTATTTGGAAACTTGGAAGCTTCAGTCCCCGTTCACTGTAATTGCATTACAAAAAATTAATAGCACAAAGTCTTGAATTTCTTCTCCTTATGACATCAATAAATGATGACAGAATTTTTATTTCTGAGTGAACAGTCCCTTTAAATGAAGCTTCTCTGAACAGTTATGTCACATTTTTTTCCAAGGTACAGAGTGACTCCAAGAGCAGAGCGAGAAATGCCATTCAGGCAGGTTACATAACTGCAAAATCTTCCCCCCAAAATAATTGGACATTGGAAGAGCCTGCTAACTGCTCATCATGTGTTCATAATCAGCTACATTTTATTCCTTATTAAGCCTGCCGTTAGTCTTTTTGCAGGCCTGGGAAATGGCAAGCATTACTCTTTCAAGACAAGCCAACATGCGACTGTGTTTGGACTCTGTGAGAGGTTTCTCCTCAGATTGACAGAATGATTAAAGATGCTTTGGCATTCAAGAAGAAAACAAAACTAAAGATAGATAAAGAATACGAAATGTACAAAAGGAATCACACTAAAGCTAAGTATATTTCCAACAACAGCGAAAGAGGTAGTGTATCTAACCCAGGAGCCACGATGACCCTGTAATTACCACTGAGACTGCACTATGTTCCCACCCTTCAATCTGAAATCCCTGTGTTTGAACAGCTGCCCAGGACCAGCTGCTGGGTGTACGATGAACGAAGAACCACAAGTCGCACAGGACTCTAGAACTAAACCACAAACAGCCCATTTCATATCAGAAAAATGGATTCTGTCATAGTGAGCACTTTGCCTAAGAGCAGGTGATCCTAACAGCTATTACATCACTACATCCAGTATTTTTATAGACCATAAACATATAGCAACAGAGCACCGTTTTATCCCATAATATTTTTGAAACATAATGTGGGTGAAATTTTTCAAGCATTAAGACGTCTATGACCTCACATGTTATGGTTACATTTACTGACCATTACATGCTATGTAAGCAGGGCCGGCTACGGATATTATTATTTAATCATTTCACTGGTGGAATTGTTCATGCTTCTATGTCTTGTATATAATGAATTTGCACCACTGACAGGGAAATTCTGGGTTGCCATATGTGTAGAATGAATCCCAGGCAATCCCTGTACTGGCTGATTAGAAACAGGACATGTCCTTCATTGTATATATACGTCTGTGTGTAAGGGGGAGGGAGGCGATGGACTCCGTAATTAACTCTGTCACATTTTTACAAGCTGTTAATGAAGCTGTATAACTCCTACAATTCCTTGCTACGCGTCCATCTGAGAATGTAGAATTAGAAGCAGACACAATATTATGTCAATTACAATTAGAAAATCATTAGTAAGCAGATACAATGCTAAGAAAGTCATTATCAGAGTCATTTTAACAGTCCTACTCATCAAGCACTGAAAATATTAACAGAAGTAAAATGATATTGAGATAACATCAAACAGCTGCTTGCACATATGCTGTAGCATTTACCAACAATCTTGAGAAGAAAACGAATGTGCCTGAACACAAATTTTGACTACGAACATAATGTCCTATAACAGCTGTACTTTACTCCTAGTTTACATCAGTAATGTAATTTAGATCAAATCTAACTGTTAGATACAAACAGGATAACTGGCATAACAAATGGCAGTTAAATACAGTTAAAATATGTTTTACTGTTTAAACTGAATCTTAATTTAAAACAAATACTGAATAATTAAAATTAAAATAATATATTTTGCAGCCTTCGAGTTGGAAATATATTTACGAGTTCTAAGCACATGAATCATAAAGCAAAGTCATACTGAATATGACATAAACAATGTAAACTAAATAATATTATTTGCACATTTGTGTTCTTTTTCCAAATTAAATGCATGATCTGATGTAATATAAAAATGCCAAAATTGTAAGCAGGAGCTTCCCGGGTGCACATGAAAGCAGATTATGTCATCTATCATTTTAATAGTAAAAAAAAGGTCAAGACCTCTGAGGTGGGATGGACCAAAACACACCTTTGTATATAGACATACACACATTTGATATTTAAAAAAAAATAAAAAATAGCGTGCCAGGATTCATTTGTGTATGTAATGGTCTAAAAAGTAACTGGACACAAATACTATTTTCTCTAACATTTGGCTACACATCCCTCCTCCCTTCATTCTTATGCCACTTCAGTGGAGTAGTTTCAGCGCCCTAGACAAGCATCAATGTGCTACAAACTGACAAGGCAACACATGGTCCAACGAGGTCTTGTGGTCATTGTCCTGTTCATTAACCCTTTGCAGCTTATAAAACAAACAAGTCTTGAACTGTGCCATGGACACATATGAAAAACAAATAGGTGAGACGTAACAGCCGTTCGCCAACAAAAACACCTTTTTATTATACATACCTTGATATAAAATAAGATAAACCCAACCACTGCATCTCAAACTTGTTTTTATACACTGAGGACTCGCAGACATACCTTTCAGCATCTCTCTGGTATCGCTCAACAGACGGTGTCCAGTCCATATTATTTGTCCATCTCTTATGCGCCTCCTTGGATATCCACAATAACGCGTGGGATCACCGTCAAATTAAGGTAAATTAACCTGTCATTGTGTCGCAGATGTCAGAAAACCAGACTCATCGAATGCAATATGAGGATGCGCAGTTCATTGTCATTGGTGTAGAGTCGGTGAAAGCAAAACACGCCGCGGTCCAATACACTGCTGGCAGCGCTCCGGATATCGCACGCGTCAGGAGATGCGCGAGAACCAAATCAAAGGAGTCTCGTGCTGATTGTGCCTTCATAACTCTGCAATTAAAATAACAAGCGTTCGTTCACCGTGTGCTTGTGTTTGCCCGTTAATAGGGTCACTTATAACAGCAAAAAATTTTGTTTTGGTCAATGGGATTATTTTGTAGGTTAAATACTGATATAGGCTTATTAATTGAAACAACGACGTTATTGACTAACCTGTAAATTAATAAATGTTACTAGTTATTATTATACGAAAACATAACCTAATTCTGTTAGACTCAGTTTCTTTATTTGTTTTCAAATAAATTAAACAATATGACTGGGGCCTGTTTCATAAAACAAGTTTATCAAATAAACCAGGTTTATTTCAGTTAGTCTGACGCACTGTCAATTGATTTGGTTCAAAATAAATCAGGCTAAGTGAAATAAGCCTGGCTTCTTTGGTAAACTTGTGTTATGAAACAGGCCCCTGGTTTAGTAGGCCTATCGCAAAAGTGTTTTCAAACAGGTTTCAAACACAGCGTCTACCATTGGTAAGAAAAACATGTAGTTCCGCCCCAAAGCCACGCCATTGGTTGAGCGGATTATCATTTATTATCTCCAATCCCATAAAGTCACTTAAACCTCAGAATAGATTCAAATCCCGGTTGTTGCTGCTAGTGTGTAGTGTCGCATTTAAAAATAGATACTCTGTTTTGACAATACAATTAACAAAGTGACAAAAAAGTCTAACGTCGTCATCAGGCAAAAAAATCCTTTATTTTCCTTTATTCGCTATTTAATTAGCTACAGTCTGGAAAAACATATTCAGAACCAGCTCTTTCCTATGGCTGTGCTAAAGAAAGACGTGGACAAATTTAACACAGTTGGTCATTTCTGGAAGTATTTTGAGGATGAATTAAAGGAAAAAACCTTTAAAAGACTTATAAATGTAAGCATGATGTATTACATTCTTGTTACATAACTGAAGGAACAGCAGAATGAAGTACCACTTCTCTCTCTCTCTCATGAATAGTGGAGAAAAGAAAGACGAAGAAAAAAGAAGGGAGAAAAATGAAGGAAGATCTCACATGGCTACGGGATTTTAACAAAGTAACAATTATTGGCTTGGTAGAGGTGAGTTAAAGAGTTCTGTTCAGGTCACATGTGGCACATCTTTTGTTTTTTACTTTAAACCCTCAGATTTTTAAATGCGTTAATATCCTATTTCGAAGATAATTACAGATTGTTGCTTCACATGAGTCCGCTGAACACTGAGAAAAGAGATTTTAGCATATTTTGGTTCTCTGTTTCTCTTTTTGGTAAGCAAGGAAACAATTTTCACTACTGGAGCAACACTTAAATTGAAAAGCATTATTATGTGTTAGTTACTAGTTCATTTACCAAACAAGCCCAACCATCCTAAATTTACCCACAACAACATGGACATAAACAAATTGTTGTCAAATGTTTTGGGGTGACGAAAAACACATGGGACCTCTGCCACCCACAGCCATCTAAAAGTCATGCTGGTTGCTGCTTGCTGAGCATTTTAAGGCCGCCTTGTGGCCATGACTTGTTAAAGCACACCTTTAGATTCACAGGAAGACAGCCTCAGTTTCATTGATCAGACTCCCTGAAAATGATTTCAAACAGCCAATTTGTTGTCAGTTTATTCTGAGGAAATACACTGTTATGGAGGTGAGCACACATTGTATAAGAAAAAAATTGGTAGAAAAATTGATAAATTCCTGGCAGAAAAAAATAGCAGTAGCCTTACTGTCAATTTTTAGACATTTCCTAAAACACAAGTCAATGCAATGAGTAATTCAAAACACCTGGGAAAAATCCATACAAAACATTCCTTTATATTAACAAAGTACATTCTGCCAATTTTTTTTTCTGCTTTTCGAATTTGAGTTTTCTTAGATTGCATAAATCAGTACCTTCAAGTTTTCAAATATTTGTACAAACATCTGAGACCACTGGAGATAAATAGGAGGTTTTTGGTTTATGAGAAATTAATAAAAAAGAAAGAAAGAAAGAAAGAAAGAAAGAAAGAAAGAAATTGAGGAGAAAAAGAAAAATGAATTGAAATATATAAAATTTATAATAAATATTTAAGATTCTGCACTATTTTTTTAGGTCACTGAATAATAACTGTAATTACTTTTAAATTTGTATGCTTATAATATTATTTATAATACAAAAATATGAAATTTACTGAAAAATAAAAACAAATTCACCAGTGCTGTCAGACATTTGACCCTTCTGGATATGTATGTAACAGCCTTACGTGTATAAAGAACAATTTATGACTGAATGCATGAGTAAGAGGGGTTTTGGGGTGGGGTGTCATTAACTGGCCCCTCCCTGTCTTACCCAGTCATCATCACTCAGTCCTTCAGTCGTCCCCGGGTTTGTTTGGAGCTGTCATAACAGCCTGTGATTCATCAGCCATTCCTCAATGTCTATGTTAATATTACACTCTCCCCTCCGTGTCCACAGGCTCCCAGTTTTGTTTTTCTAATTATCGATCTGCTCGCTGTCATGGTGACCCCTAAGGGAAGAATCCATGTGGAGGCGAAATGGAGCCCAGAGTTGGCAGCGAGTGAACAAGTCCAGCGCACGAAACAGGGAAATGCACCAAATTCCACTGTGCTCCCCTCAGAGCAGCAGGGCTGGAGCGCAAGCTGCTGTTCCCAATGCAAGAAAAGCCTCATCTGGACAACAAAGCACATACATGGGTAGTTTTTATTACAATGACATCCACGGGAGTCCGTGAGTTTGTCTGGCATCCACACGCTAAAACACTGATTCAATTATAGAAGATATAGTGATGATTAGTTATGAAAAATGAACGCTAACTTGCTGTGGATTATTTTGTCTTATAAGTATTTTATTTGGCATATAAATAGTTTTAATTAAAAACTATATTTGAAATTATATATTTTCAATTTATTTTTTAAATAATCTTAGCCTATTTTGTTTTAATATTTGAGCAAAGGGTGTCTCTCTTTCTCTCTTATGTTGGAAAGTCTGATTCATTTTAGTGAATCCTCTCTCTCATGGTTGACAAGTCTGATTAATTCTAGTTTAGTCAATCAATTAATCCTAAATGATCCTCTCTCTCTAATGTAGTGTTGGAAAGTCCAATTCATTCTAGTGAAGCAGTTCATTCAGACTGTTCATGTAAATGAACAGATTCATAAAAGTGATTCATTTATTTGACTCTCTGTACTATATGTCGACTTGGTTGTTGTATTTAGCATGAATTTGCCTGTTCAGGTTTGATACTACTATTTAATTGAGATTCAATCAGAATCCCTCATTGTTTTTGTGCCTACAAAATATAGCTCTGATTAAATTATAAATATTATATTTTAATTTATAAAAGCAACTGTCATCATTATTATAACAGCGATTAATGTGTATAATAGAGATTAAGCTGAGAAAGCACATGAAGACATAAAAGTTACAGTTGGATTTCCTTTGTTTCTGAAACCAATGATTCTAGGGAAACTGAAGAGCTGCACCATCCCTGGAAGCCAAAACAGGTCCACTGGCGCATAATTCCTGTTTAAAGACATTCTTGAACATTGCAGTGTAATATTTCATTAATTCGAAAGGCGGTGGAATGCTTTTCATTAAATGCAGACAGATGGTTAGGTTTTCCCTTAAAGTTGAATATGAACCAAGACGTCATGCTCACCTGTGGCTTTTGGGGCCGCTTACTTTCAATGAATGCCAATATAAAAACATCAACAAACTGAGTTTTAAATACTTGCGCATATCTTTATGAGCCAAATGATTTACAAGCCTCACTGGATACGTGCTTGAAAAATGTTACAATTTATTCATAGGCCCTTGTAAAGAGCTAGTCTTATATAAATATACTTTTGATTAATAATGTTAAAGCCTAATATCTCAAGTCACGTATCGTCTCTTTAAATATTCAAACAGGCTCCAGATGTGCTGTACATGACTTCAAATTTTTAATAAACACGTTTGATATAATATACAGTTACAGACTTTTATGTTCATTAGTGTACGTGAAAGTGGACCCACTTTTACCAGTGCAGTTCTGTACATCTGCACCATACAGTTTTTAAAATCCCATCAATCCCTGTTCTCACATCAAAGCCTGCAAGCGGATGGCTGAATGTTCTTACAATAACCCTGTTGATCATAAATGATTTCTTTGCTTGTTAGTCTGCATTTGTGGAATGTGTATAGGCAGTGTCAACATGCACTCATGATGACTGTTCCAGCTCAGACAGGATCCAGAAACATTATGCCCTATAGAACATGAAATTACTTAATTCAAATTTAGGTTATTTAGCACTGATGTGCATGTAAATATGGTGTATTGAGCCAATTCATTCTATATGGGCACCGAAATGAATACTTGCTTTGTGAGGGCATTCACATATAATGCGTTTTTGCATTCCATTGCACTGCTTTTCATTGTTTTTCTATATAAATGTGCCAGATGAACATTTTTACGCATGACATGTTCTAAAAACATGGAGCTCAATTTAAAATAAAAATGCATCTCTAGATTTTCTAATGTTCTATGTGAATGGCCCCTAAGATGTAAAAAGGGCCTGTTCACGTAACGCATTTTGTATTCTTTGCTGCTTTGTAATTGGTTTTCTACACAAACATCTGCTAGACAAGTGTTTTGATGGTTTTGCTGCCTCCCACTGTTTTTAGCATATAGCACATGCACACTGAATTCTTAAGATGCTATGTTATAAGTTCAAGTCGCGTTTTATAAACCATAAGAATGTGTTTTGTGTCAACGTCCACTAAATCAGTGTCGTAGAGTTTCTATTAAACACAAAGGCTGAAAAGGAAATCAGTTTCACCTTTTCTTCATCAAAATAAAACCAAGCAGTTGTGGATGATTAAATTTATTTTTACAGCATCTCGTATAGACATTAATGCATTTGTTTAATAAAGACCCCTAATTTCCTTTCACCGAGTCTCATGACAACCCTACTATTTAAATCTGACAACTGAGCAGAATAAGTGCATACATTAAGTTTGCTTTTGTTCTGCACTTGCTTCTCCCAGTATCTCTTTCTGTCTTTCTTCTCTCTTTGCAAGCATCTGTATGTGTGTGTGTGCATGTGCTGTGTGCGTGCACATGTCAGTGTGTGTGCCAGTGGAGAAAATTAAAGGCAGACTTTCCGTGGCAGGCGTCATCCCCAAATTGCACATTTGGTGGGGAATTTGACCTGGCTCGAGATGTGACAATAATATTCATTTCAGCGTGTACCCCCTGCACCCCCATTTACACACAGTAGAGATCGTTTCTGAAACAGAAAACCCCAAACTAACAGAGAAAGAAAAGAAGAGTGATTGAGAGAGAGAGACAATTATTTCTCTCAGTTTTGACAGATAAAAACCACTGGTAAGCAGATCTAAGCATTGGCTGTTTGGAGAAGATATGAAAGATTGTGGCTTTTTAATAAAGATTAATGACCATATTATTTCCTCCCTGTAAAGTTGAAAGAATAGACTCTACTATGGAATATAAAGCTAACTGTTACTTAAAGTGGAGGGGGATTCTTTTGACCTTCTCTTTTGATGTGTATATTTGCTAAGGGTCTCTGGCTGACCTCATACCTTGTATTTCTATCGCTTATGTCTTTGATTTCTTTTCCTACTCAAGTTTGAAGCTGCATAGTGTTAGTCATCATAATCCTAATGTAGGACCCTTGATGAAGAACTGATCATATGTCTGAATTAACATCTTCAATTATCCGCTCCAGAAACTGATCTTTCTTTTAAAACCTGAGGAAATGGTGTGACACAACCTATTTGCGTTGTCCTGTGGTTTTAACAGGCACTAGGGGGATTTAGGTGCACGGTGGATGTTGACCTTTGTGTTTGATTCGGGCGCCGTTGTCACAGTGCTGCTTCCTCTCCAGCAGCCCGGCGCCGCTGGGACTTTCTGTCATCTCGGCCCTGCTGGCAAGAGTAATGAAAGCAGGAAGTTATCCAGCTCAAATTAGTAATAGTTTAAACACCGAGGTCAGCCTAAACAGCCCGTTCCACACTTCTTGAATATATCAGCAAATGTGTGACAAGGCCTCAGATCCTGTCAGCAAGGTAAAGTGGGAACTTCTGGTTTGATCTTGTTTGTGAAATGCTTGTTTCTTCTCATTTTGGTGCTTTGCTAACATTTTGGTGAGAAGAGCAACTTTTATTAGTGTGAAAAGGAAATGTGCTTGTATTAGACTAGGTATCTTGGAATGGACCTTGTAGTTTCCAGTCAAGTTTTCCTAGTGCTGGCAAATCAAAGCATAAATAAATGTTATTTCTAACCACTTCCTTTCAGTGAAAGTCTACTCATTCAGATGAATATTTTGGCTAGCATGAAAGGACAAAATGCATCTGTAAATACTCCACAGGATGGTGCTCATTAGCTTGTCATCTGTCATGTGCTTGTTGAGCTTATGAACACATTTATAGAAATTTACATCCGTCAGGTGACAGTAGTTTGAGATATATCTCAGTTTATATCTCACAATTCTAAATTCTGAATTTACATCTGGCAATTTCTTGGAATTTTAAGTTACATCTTGGAATTTTGGCTATTTTATTGTGATTCTGACTTAACATCTCACAATTGTTTTAATAGTTTAAATTTTGCAATCCTGTTTTTTCCAGCCTCAGAATACAAACTACAAATTACTGGGTAATTGTGTCTTTTTATCTCTATTTCTTCTCACAATTGCAAGTTTATATCAAGATTAAAACTTTATTTTGAGATAAAAGTTGCAAATACCATTTTTTTTTCTGTAGTGAGAAACAAGCCTCCATAGCACTGCTATTCAGAAGCCTTGAGAAAAATAATAATTCTCCACGAGACCCTCACTCAATATTTAGACATCCTAAGAATTAATTTTGCATCACATATTCTTGTAGCTCATACGGAAGGCCTGCTGTTATTTATTGACCCCTTCAAGGACAACTAAATGGTTAACTGTTTTTCATTAGAAGGGTTTTTATTTTTTTAAATGTAATGCCAAACCACACAGAAAGAAAGACAGATTTTTACTGTAATTTGGCAAGAGAGAAAGATGTTTTGGTCTGTATTTCTTCTCCATTCCTCACTCCAGAACAGGGAGAGTTGAAAGCTGTCACCAGGCTGGGCCAGCTAGGGCTCACATGTGTTTTGCTCTGAGCCATGTAAACCCAAATCTCAATCCACTTCTCCATTGCCCCATTTATAAATAAAAGCCTTTTAACAGTGCATATTTTAAATAGTTCAGCTGTTTAGGGAATAGATGTGACTTTTCGTGCAGGGGGAAGCTGAAGTTGATTATACAGCAATGATGAAGACTGATGTCACATCAGCCACCAGCCTTGTGCACGCTGGCGGTTTGTTTGAGAGATAGAAATGAAAATACATAATCATTCAAGTCTGAAACGTCCATACAGCCAGTTAACATCCCACAAATGTCTATTGCATAATAATTAGTATCCTTTGATCTAGTAGAGACAACCCGTAATTACAGACATGGTGAAAGCGCAGCAAAATAGAAAGCTATATGGCTGCCACTGGAGAGTAGGCTATCTATCTTTACTTTTAGCAAGTTTGTGTAAGGTCAATATTTTTTGAAAAGGACTATATATCATTTTTAGTAAGAGTAAAATATACTGAAAATAATTTGCAGGAACACAATGAATTCTTCTTGATAGTACCATTCAGTTGCAGAACTGATTTTGAAGTCACACCAGCAAGCTTCAGGGGAATTGAATTCATGCAGTTTCTAATTACCTTATTAAGCGACACACATTGCCAGCATGCACTTGCCATTTATTTGTTTTGTTGTCACGTTCAGTGACGTGTTGTTTTGCATGTAATGAATTGTAAAGTAATTATTTTAGAATTTTGTTTTAGTAAATTTAGTTTTTTAAGTGTCTGTATGATTTTAAATTCCACTAATCATACAGCTATTGCCTTTACTTGGGATTCACATATTTCCGAAATAATACTGCAAAAATAATTTCAAACGAGTTATGCTCTTACATACATCTGCTAGACAGTCGTAAAGGGCGCGCGCTGCTGAGAATGGCGACGCGTGGCGATGGATGGGATTGCGAAAAATTGTTTTAAATTCACTGAACGGAAAAGTTCTTAACATTTTTGTACGCTGGACATCGAGGTGAAATTCAAAACTTGGGGCACGGGTCTGTCATCTCAGGTAGGCCTACTGTAACACTGAAAATAAATGTGGTAGATTCTAAATCATGGCAACTTTAAGTTAAATCACGACATTTACTTAAAACATTTAAGCACATTAATTGAACGTAGCAAACTCCTGCTTTCATATTTTTTAAAGCTCAAGGAACAGTTTGTTTTTACAGTGCAGTGTTAACAAAGCAGCCAAGTAAAATCCCACAAGGGAATTTCACCATACATTTAAAATGCCAATCAATCCATCTGAAAGGCCAAAGTGCTGTGTTTTTTGTCACAAAGATGATTGTATGTTCCTCTGTAGCTGAACCCAGCAGGTGGATTGTGGTCTGTGAACTCTGCACGTCAGAATCACATTTCATTCAACTCCATTCAGCATCAGGCTATGTCAGCACACACAATGCCGTCTTGGCATTCGCTTCTACCGCACACTGTAAACAGCTGGACTGCATTTTACAAAAGACAAGTAACTTTTAGTTTTGTGCAAACCCCAATCCAAGCACTCACATGAATAAACTGGCTGCGGCCACATGTTCTCAGCGCCTTAGCCAATAGCCAGAGGGCTGACATGGAAGGCGGTAGATTTGTTATGGAGCAAAGGAAAAATGACAAGGGAAACCTGTGATTCACGAAACAAAAAAAGTCACGGGAAGTAAGTAGATGCACGCACGCTCAAACTTTCTCCAAACATCTCCACCTTATCATACATATATTCCACACACACGCTTGTTCAGACTCTTCCCCCCCATGCTCACTTTTACTGTCTCCTCTGTAATAGGCTCCAGATGTGGTGCTGAGGGGGTGAGGTGTTTGTATGTCATCTGCTCGGGCGGCTACGCGTACACCCATCCGAGGGGGATGCTGTCAGCCCTGATGGAGGGGGCCTGGGCCCCAGGCCTGAGGTGATGGGATTGGGGGTGGGGCGAACGGGTCACAGCCTACACACATCTGGAAGCACTTCAGGTCAGCAGGGCCCGGCTGCCTGAAAGGTGAGATGCTTCGACCTGACCTGAGCAGCACAGCATGGAGAGCATGCAACAGTCTGGACGGAGAACAAGGCACTAGCATACATACACACACACACACACACACATATACACATGAGTCATGTCGCTAATCAACGCCCGTGGGTGTAAACACAGGCCTTGGAAAGCATTTTCAATAGGTTGGGCTGAGAATAATGTTGGGAAATAATTACAATCTCATCCCCTGCCGTTGATTTAGTGAATATCTCTGAATTGCTAGTGTTTCTAGTTATAGTCTTGCACTTTCTGAAAGTGGGTTTGACTATACTGAATAGCAGCTGAAAGTTTCAATATATGACATCGGCAGGTTATCAATAAAATAAGTAAATGATATAGAGTAAATTTGTTGCATAAAGTAAATGTCACAAAATCATTTTGTGGATCGCCATTTCAGTTTTCACATACACTGACATACATTATATTTTAGCTGTTGGAACTGTTGTTGATCATTATATATTGATAAAGCCTTTAATTATGTGTCTCGAATACAGCAGTCAGTACATCATGTATACAGCATTCTTGGATTACTGGGAAAAAAATCTTATCAGACTCAATCAGTTTGTTTATTTTAGATGTAATTAAATCTGCAAAGCTTTTGTTTTTAGTGATTCTGCAACATCTCTTATTTTGTCATTAATTTGCTTGTAGTCATCAACAAATTTTCTTTTTATGCAATTAGTTTGGTGTTAATAATGCGCTTTAAGATTTTTTTTTACCCTTTATTTTAAGTGTAAGAAAACGTAGACATATTTTCTTCCTGTATTTTAATTCCCCCATAGAAATATAAGGGTAACTGGGATTTGCTTCCCATCATGCTGTGACATAAAAATGCTTACTATTGTGGCTGTCTACTCCTATTATATAGGACATAATTGGTAACCAGATTTCAAATGAAACACTCTAAATTTCCCCAAAGTGAGCACGTCATACACACGTAAACATATAGAGTTACAGATGTTGCTGCGAACTGTGCGAGTGAATGTCAAAACTGAAATTCATGGTCAAAAAGCAGTGTGTATCAGATCTAGGCTCTAATCTGTTCTTAACATTTTGAGTAACACATGTTCAGTACAGATGTTAAAGAAAAATATAACACTACATGATAATGCACTGAGATTCTGTCAAAAAAAATATTGAATTTGCAATTCAACTGAGATTAAATCAATTGAAACATGGGGTAATTATTGTGCCTAATCTTCACTCGCTGCAAAAAATAAAATAAGAATAAAAAAACAGTACATAAATTGAATTTGATTTGCAATTCAATTGAGAATAATCAATTGAAACATATGGGTTAATTATTATGCCTAATCTTCACTCAATGCAAAATAAAATAAAATAAGAATAAAAAACAGTACATAAATTGAATTTGGTTTAATTAGTGGGGCATGTTCTTTCTTTGTACATGGGCAAACCATGAGGAATCAACATTTGCTAAAATAAAAAGTTCTGAGATGTTTAGACAGGATCAACACTACCAGATAAGCATAGCTTAGCGGCATTGCATAGTATCGTATGATTCTCTAAAATTGTTTTTAATAACACAGGTGTGTTGCCTAGTGTGTTCTACAAAAATACTTAACCTGCAAAAAATCTGAACAGTCAGAAATAATCTAGGTGTATCGTAGGATAAATCTAAAAACCCATATTTCTTTCACATAGTGTCAGACACAATTGAAAGCACACTGATGACCATCAAAATCTATTAATATGAAACAATTCATTTTGGATTATTTATTTTGTAGCGTTGGTGTTTTGACTAACATAATGCAAGAAATGTTACATACGGATATATTTTGTAAGGTCATGTTGAAGTAATACTGCTGCCTGCAACAGTTTCTCAATAATGAGCATTTAGCAAAAACATATATGCGTGCCTCTTCAGCTGCTGGATTCAACACAATAGTATAAGATTTATTGCTTGAAAATGTTTTATTACTATATGGTTTCCAAATATAAAAAGGAAAATATAACTGCTAAAAAAAATCATCACCTTTGGAAAAAACTGAAACATAATGTGTTAATGTACTGTGAGCGGATACATAGGTCACCATGGGGCACAGTATTTACCTTAAACAGTGGCATTAAAAGATGTAATCCGACCTCAATGCTTCCATCAGCATGGATAGTTTTAAACATCTCCTGTTTACTGACTAAAGTCCACAAATGTGTCTTTATTCTACTGGATGTAGACATGGAGACATTTTGGGTCAGTATTTTGCCAAATCTCAGCATTAAACGTTTTGTGTAATTTAAACCATTCAGTGGTGAATGGTGAGCAACAGTCCTCCATTGTTTGCCATGAAAGTGTCTTTACTTTCCGTCTGGTCGACCCAAAATAAAGGCAAAAAAGAACAAGGAAAGAACAGCTTATAGCATCCAGACGCTCCGTCTGCCACTTCTTACAGATTTAGCGGAGCCCTGCTTGTTGATTTGTTCTCCAAAGAGCAGACCCTGCGCTGTTTTTACAATCTTTGGATCAGTACAAACTGAGATTAAGTTTCTCAAAAACATACCTTCATCTGTGATGAAGAAAAAAGCCAAATGAGAGGGACAACAATGCAATTCCATTGTTTTAAGAGGGGGCGAAAAGTCACATCCACTTTGCTCTTGACACTGCAGAAAGCCAAACTAATCCAGCTCCTCTGCGTTCTTCTCTTCTCAACGTCTCTTGCTTCTCTTTGTCCCCTTATCTTGTCCCCTGTTTCAGGCTTAGTTGACAGTGGGCACCTGGTTGAGACTGTACTCTTTGGCCTTCAGTCTCAGGTTAGCAATGCTGTTGGCCATATTCATTCCCTGGGTGGAAGTGGTGTTGGCACAAGTGGGTGGGTAGGTTGCCATGGTGCTGAAAATAAGACAGGAGATAGTCAATATAAATTTTAATGTTAAACGCATTTCAAATTCAATTGATGACAAATAAACCCCAAATTAAATAAAAAAAATGCAAATGGTTATTGTCTTCATGTGAATTCAAAATATAGTGCTTAATTTTTCAATTTAAATGATAAACCATAAAAATAAATTAAAAAAGTACTTGCTTTCTGTGGGCAGCATTTTCTGTGGCATTCGCATTGGCCCTCCCTCCGGCCTTGGGTACCAGCTTAAGAATATATAAATAGTTAATAATTCTTCATAAATACTGCATTAATATGTATGCATTATGCGTGCACAGTAATGCGTTAGGTGTGCGTTGAAATTGTGCAAGCTCGTTTTACTGGCATGATCGCTGGTCAAATGCGTATCCATGCAAAAAAGTGTTCCCGGTCGAGTTGCATATTTCAGCTGCTGGGAAAAAGGTATTTGGCCGGAGTGGCAGGGTTAGTTACTCTATACGGCTTGTAAGAATGAATATTACTGTAAATCATAACCAAAGTGTAGCTAGAGTCACAAAAAATCCTGCCCAATGGACTTTTCTCCTTCTGAAAGTCAATTTGTATCCTATGGCCCAAAGGTCATGAGGGTCACAGGCGGATTTAATATGGTTTGTTTTCAGATTATCACTTCATCATCAGGGGATCGGCCCACCATCACTTTCACAAAGAGTGGCAGAAAACGACCTGCTAGCCAGTCCTTGTGCTACTTTGGACCATTTGGACCTACACAACACTGCTGGGAAAAGCAGGGCATTGCCGTTTCGGCTTATTTGCCAGCGCGGCCCTCCGACTCCACCAAAATTTTGAAGGAAAACAAAAGAGCTTAAGAATGAAATTGTACAAAAAAATCTAATCTAAAACATTTGGAAGAAGAAAACATGGGCAACCTGGAGAAGATGAAGTCACAGCGGGAGAGCAGAAGAGACATACAGAGAGGAAATGAAATGAAACCAGAGCGTTTTGATGAGAAGGATTCAGAGAGTTACCTGTACGGGGCTGCGCTCCCCCAGGACAGGTAGTCATTTGGACGGGGTGCGGGACGGGGGACGATAGGCTGCTCCACCGCCGTTACGTCGCCTGAGTATGATTTGAGAAGCGAAGCATTCTTACTGGCCAGCATCGCCCGCTCGTTGCGCCGAAACTTTGCCCGTCTGTTTTGGAACCACACCTATGAGAGCACAAGCCGAAATGACACAGTATGGTGGTTACTCTGGATATTTAGTGCACAGCGATGAAAGATAAATTGCAGAGCAAAGCAGATTCTTAGACTCAAGATACAGCTGCCTGCGTCGAAAACAAAAAATGCTAGATCAAAGCTATAACGTTTCAGAACTTTTTGTGTTCTGTGACCTTAGATGATGCATTTTTCTCCTTGAAATAATTCCTGATTCACATGATTGGCTCAGCTGTGATCAGATTCAGAAAACAAGAGTGTGAAGATTGATATTATATCTATCAAAATGCAATCATTTTTTTTTTCTCAGTTTCAGGCTTGACATAGCTCTGTAGGACAATATTTTTCTGCACTTTTTTAAATTCTTCCTGATCCGCTGGTGCACACATGTACACCTTTTTTGCAGAGGACAGATCAGAGGTTTGAAGAATGAGCAAACGTGCTTGTGAAACATGGTTGGAGACAGAGCGGGAAGCCCAGATCTCGAAGCTTTGGCTGCAGCACCAGGCCTGGTGGAGGCACAGTATCCGGTTACGCAGCGCCTGAGGAATGAGCTCAAAGTCTCTTTTATCAAAGCATTTCTGTATTGCTCCCTTTCTGGGACACATTAATTGCAGATGTGTTTGTTCTATTTCTTTCCTTTCGTTCTCCCCTTCCTTCTCTTGATCTATAAACGGGAATAATCCCCATCTTTCTACAAAAACAATCTCATTACAGGAGAATGTGGAGACTGGCTGCGGCCTACAGCATGTGTGCTGAGAGGCAGAGTGATCGGTTGAGGATTTTTAAACAATCATGCTGAACTCTGACGATAGGGCCGATGACAACACCAAGCTTCAGTGTTACCATCACGTACATCTGTAACTGAATGTTTGCTGAAACCTTGAATTAGGTAAGTGTTAAATCTTTTGATTTTGGTCATTTTTATTTCTAAACGTATTTTAATTTTGAGGTATTATGCATAAAGTTTCAGTCCGTTTTGTATTAAATTCTCAAAATTGATGCATTCTCTAATCAAGTAGTAAACTAAAGACCTGATTGTGGGGTGTTAAGTTTACCTGAACTCTAGCTTCGGTGAGATTGACTCTGCGTGCCAGGTCTTCTCGAACAAAGGCATCTGGGTAGTGTGTCCGCTCAAACACTCGCTCCAGCGCTTGCAGCTGGCTGCTGTTGAACGTAGTTCTATTCCTCCGTTGTTTCCGCTTCTTCTTTTCTTCTGAGTTCAGCTGTTCATCTGGTAAAGCACACACATAAATTTATCTCAGGAGATGAAGCTTTTAGATATTTCAAATTTAATCTCCATCGGCAGGTGTTTGGTTCTCATTATGTTACTATTATAGCCATTTTTTATTATCTTGTATGCTGTTGATTTAGAAATAAAAAATAAAAATAAAACAAGATTTTTCTGGGATTAATATTAAAGGAAATCATATATATATATATATGTGTGTGTGTGTGTGTGTGTGTGTGTTTGTGTGTGTGCTTATATGTATATATGTATATATATATGTATTTAGATATTTTTGCAAAGCATAAATCATAAGCAACTATTTATTAAAAGATATTTCATTTTTTTTTGCCTTTGTAGTGTTTTACAATGACTTTAAAAATAACATTTAACACAAATTTACACTGCAACCAGTAAAGTGATCCCAGTTATTAAACTAGTAATCATTACTGTACAATGTAACTAATGAAAAATGTTTTGTAATGAGCCTAGACATTTCTCACAAGACCATAAACCCACAAGAGGGGATAATTTACATTTTTTCCCCCTCAAGTCATTATAAATATAACTTTTTTGCTTTTTGTCATGGAATTCTTTAGACAAACTCTGTGTGCGATCCCAAAAACAGAGCTTTTGTTCTTGCTCATGTTTCATCTTCAGTTTGCACTGAAGGAGAGAATTATAAACGTACAGAAACTATTTCTGCTGTTTTTTAATCTGACCAACAGCAAATGCAAAATGTCCACCGTTTGTTTCACTGGTACTTCTGCAACCACGCAAATAAATAAAATATAGAAAAGGAATATTTATAATAATCAAAACAGGAATATTTTGAAACAATGTTTAAAGAGCCTATTCCCATCAGTACTTTACAGCCAAAAACACAGAAGTAACTTAGACTCTCATGAGACTCGATAATCATTCAACTGACAGCACAGACAAACTGCAGCCTATGGGGTTGCCATCCCTTTGCTTTTCATGACAACAGTAGTTCCACACCATAATTTTCCAAAAGGATCACAAGATGAACACTGACATTTGACCTAGGCATAGCAGGGGGTATAGGCCCTTTAGGCCTGTTGGAAAGATTGTTAAATGCCAGCATTTTATTGGTTCAATTTCAGATTGTAAAGGTCAGTTTAATTACTATTTCAACTTCCTGTTTGCTATATTTAAATGAAAACTCAAGCGGTTTAATGGGGCATTGAGCTTGTTTTGGGAAATGCTTAAAAAAGCTTCTACAAAATGAGTCCAAGAGTTTTAGGAAAAACACTTGACAAATAACACACGAGTGAATGGATTCTTACAAAATATGAAATAAGACTATTACATTGTGTTTGAATACCTCATTCTGATTTCCGTGTATTTGTAATTTCTCAGTATCTTGGAACAATCCTCATACAATGATAACGATAAGAAACGAATAGGCCTACATTTTGGGGGGAAATTTCATCAAAATATTGTCCTTAAAAAACATAAAATACTTAGTTAATATGTAAATTATAATCCAAAAGCAAACTCACGTTCTCAGAGTTTGAAATGATAGTTTTGTGAGTAGGCCTAATGTTGATTTGTATTTAAGCTTCTACACGCGCGCAGGGGAATAAACGAAAGAAAACAACAACATGCAGACTCATGTCAAACAATGCAATAATAACGACAAACGTTTCATACACGTAGGCTACATGACGTTTTATAGGTCGAAAAAACAACAGAAAGCTGGCAAAAAACTTTTTCTTTTTTTATTGTGGATTTCACTATAGCCTACATATAATACTAAAAACGTATAAGAGCGGCAATAATAATAATAATTAATGTGATACGATTAATAATACTTAATAATAATAAATAAATAAATAAAAAATTGAAAGTGTAATGTAAAAAGTAGGGCCTATAGCTAAATTTTAGGTTAATAAAATAATTCCACTGTAACATAGCCTAAGTTTGAAAGAAAGCAACAGGCCAAAATATTTTTTCCCGCAAAACACGATTTATATTTGTACACATAAATAATGGAATAATGCAGGATAATGATGACAAATTATAGTGTTTAAATGAACTGAAAAGGTCCAGAAAGTAGATTTAGGATTTTTCTGTAGGATTTTTCTTGCGCCCTTTTTATCTTTAATATTTTCCTTAGACCAAAAAAAATGAAAAATTACAGAGACGTGCATGTTATTCATAACTTTTTTTCACCGTTCCAAATGGTCTGATAATTACTGTATAGGCTAAAGCAAATTATAAAATAAGGTCAATTTCAGGAAGCAGTTCTACTCATAAAAATGAACAAATGTCGCGATGTTTACGGGGCCATATATTCAGTAATGCACAACGGGCTGGAATGTCAGCAATCATAAATTATGAAAATGCGTTCACGACCCATAAACTTTTCTCATGCGGAATTATTTTTTCTGCTAGTATTATTTCTGGAGAGAAACTTTGCATGTCTACACATTTGCTAAACTGTGTAGTATTAGGCCTGTACATTTAAAAATCATAAATTCAATTTAATGATTAATCCAGTTTCTTGCTACTTTGGGCTACAGAATCAAATAGACTATCCATTAAAATTTGACAGTAGCCTATTTTTGTAGGCAAAATGTAGGCTACCAGTTAATTTTATATTGTGTTAAATGTTACCGATTCTCTCTATAGCCTATGTCTACAACAACACTTGATTTTCCAAGGGAGTGTGAGCAGACTTACTCTCCTGTTGTGTTGTATCACTGCCGCTGGTTAAACCCGGAGATTCCAGCATAGTCCTGCCCGTTTCGCCAACACTTTCGTCCGCCTGAGAACCGACCATTTCTCTAGCCTCCTCTAGATCCAACAGGTGGCTCACCGAGAAGTTCTTCTTGGCTTGCAGGTTTTCCAGGTTGGCTGTAATGGGACTCTCCAGTCTGCTGGATATGGTTGCTTGTCTGTCCATTACATGTGCATAGCTAGAAGTCATGACGCAAATACGATACAAGAGGAATAAAAAAACTGGGCAAGTGTATTAGGTTAACCAAACAGGTCCTCCTTGCGTAAATTTGAAGACAACCTCATAAGGAACAGCGCCTCCAAACCGATGCCTTAGCTGCCTTTGCTCACTATGATAGCTACTTATCCAGGTGGAGCAATGTTTCAGCTTGATCTAAAACTTTGTGGAACTTAATAGGACTATAAAGACCACGAAGTCTGTTGAATGCGTCCATTCAAAGCCATATAATCTCTTTCTGCAAAGTATTGTCGGTTCAATAAGAAAAAACTCCCAGAGCTCCACTGAGTTGTTGACTGAGCGCTGATCCAGAAATGCTGATGCCTTTCAGATGCATGTGTGTAAAGCAGCGAGAGGAGGCAGGACACTCCACCGCCTTCCCGAAGCTGTTGTCTCTCTCCTCTGCTCCACGCCGTGCTCTCTGCTCACTCACACACACACACACACACACACACACACACGCGCGCGCGCGTTCTGGCACTTCAAACGGAGCGCTCACTGGCATGCAATGGAGTAGATTGTAAATGAAAAATTGAGACCCCTGGGAGAGAAGATGGAGCTGAAAGGCTCTCGTAATTACGTGGCAAAAGACTTTGTGCTGTCTTTGACGTTTAACAGCCCTCTCCCTCCTCCATCACAGCTTCCCTTCGAAGGTTAACCCTCCCCAAACGCCGAATTCCAGATATCTGTCACTTATTATCATTTCGCTCAGAACATTGTTCAAGTGAGTGGTGGCACAAAGACATTTGTAAAGTTTGAAGGAAACCTCCATTAATGGTTTAGTTGAATTAAACTGTAGAAGCCTAATTGAACTAAAGGTGTAGTTAGACTCCATCTTTAATTTTTACGAGCATGAAAACTTGGAATAGGAAAAACTCCTCGTCTTTAGAACGCTGTTTCATGCACAAAACGCTACAAAAAAGCTAGATGTGGGCTCAAAAGACGTCAGTTTAGTGCGTGTTTACATAAAAAGAAGAAAACAAAACAAAAGCAGCTCAGTAGAATACAGACCTTTCTGTGTGAACGGCCCCTTAAGGTCCTATGACATAGTCATTTTTGGGAAGGCATATTTGAGAATGCATTCAGCGTTTTCGTTGGCTTCCTTGCATAGCATCCTTTCCACTAGCTAAATGATTATGTCTACTCTGCCAATTGATTTGATCATTGAGTGCCCTAAAATATAATGATGGTTGAAGTTCTTTCAAAATAATTAAAAGACAATTTAATTTCTCTGAGATTTTTTAAAGATTTGTAGGCCCATTGTAGCCTACCACGTAGCCTATAAGAATATTCAGATAACCATAACAATGCACATTGATGTTTAAACACTAAAACATTTTTAAAACAAAGTTTTGTCATCCAGACTTGGGCAAATATACGTTACCGGTCAAACCAAAAACTGGAGAAAGTTCTGGTTGCAGTGGCCTACACATCTCCAACTGGGACGGGAGTAGTGTCAGACCACTTGGTGAGTTATAAGTGGAGGCTTTCATAAGGTAGATGTTCATGTGTTTCAATGGCAAAAGTCTATAGGCTCCTCACTGCCACAGACATCCCGTAGCTTCCAGCCCCAGATCTGGGAAAAGAACACTTGATGCCATCAAAGGAAAATGGATTGAAACCAGATGTGCTGCTTTCGTTCTTTCCATGTATTTAATTAAGCCGCTGTTGGGATGGAGTAGACCTTTTTCATCATTAGTTTTCCTTCTACATTCCCTCAGCTGCCAGCTCCTCTACAAGCGACTTCTCTCAAAAAGGCCTACTATCAGGGTGAAGGATCGTGCAAAAGAAGACAGTCTGTAAAACCAGTCCTTTCAACCACAACTAGCAAAACGTTTTTCAGTCCAATGTCAGATCCGTGTGGCATATGTCCATCATCGCTTGAACGCAGAGATTATTGTTTAAGGCATGTCAAAATCGAACCTTTGAAAATTTTTTCCCCTCTTGTTCCTGATGACTTGCACTGACGGTTTAAATTTAGACAGATTTATAATTTGGACCGCTACCATAAAGTGTGCTTCATCAATTTCCATTTCCATTCTATTTTAATCGAATTCCATTGATTTAAAATCCAAGTATATTTCATCAATTTAGTTCCATAACTTTTCAATGAGTTCCATTCATTTGATATTGCTGAGATAAAATATAGGCTAAAGAGACTGCACTGGAGACTTTTAGAGCTGATCTAGAATAAATTAGCCTATGTTTTTTAAAAATTTATTCATCTCCATTTTCCAGGCCAGTTCTCCAGGCCTGAAAAGCACAATCTTCCCGATATCCTTAAGTTTTCCATGACCTTGGGAAGTCTGTAGCCTAAATAGATGGACAGAATAACGACAGGCTATATTTCGATTAAAAAATGTAGCCTAAAATAAACACATTAATAATAATAGTAACAACAGTAATAATAATAATAATAATATTTTATTGATTAAAAACGCCAGCGGACAAATCATCACTGAAATAGGAAAAGTATTTCTTGCCTGTTAGGATTTTTCCACAGATGATTTTACCTACGTGCGTAATTGAAAACATGACTCATAACTCTGGATTGACTTTATGGCATTGTGATAAACACAGACTCGACAATCCAGCTAAACTCATGAATTACAAAAGGAGTTAATTAGTAATCGAAATAAAACCCAGGACAAGGACAATACACTTCAGTTCATGTCTTAGAATACATATTTTGTATTTTGTATAAATCGTGTAATGGAAAGCCCATGCATATTCCGATTGTTTAAAAATATCCAGTTTACAGTAGTTAAAACAATATACACAGGAAAATATTAAAGAAAAAGCATTGAGCAATTTGTCAAGGAATCTGTACGACTATTTTAATGCGCCTTTATAGCCACACTAATATGGGAAATGGAACTTTATTTGGTTTGGTAGTTGGCTATACGCAATCTTACAATAAGCAGCATTCTCGCATCAGTAGTGATAAATTATTTGTTTTAATAAGACACAGGTCTGAGTAAACCAGCACAGAATTTTTCAGCCATAGGCTAATGTCTTAAAAAAGTGGTCCAGTTATTGCTCACGACACCATTAACATTATAGGACTTTAACTAGTTTTAGATGGAAAGTTGAGCGACAGGCACAGTTTGAATTCCCCTGACTCTATCATCAGAGCGCGCGTGCATGTCTGCGCAGGATATGAAGCGCGAGCACAGAAGGAGGCACTTTAATTGTAATTAGCGAAATAAAAGCTCGCGGTCGTCTAATCAGCACCAGGGGTCAATGGACAGCACTACCGCACTTGATCGTGTTTAACAGGAGGAATTCCGTCGACATAGTTCGTAGTAAATCATTTTTTTAGACCACATTTACAAATATGGTCTAACAAAAAGTTTTAGGCCATGGCAATATTGTTCTCAGTGTTAAAATGTTCTGTTAAATCTGTCTGATTTATCTCACGATTTAATGCAGTTGGCTAAGCACTTTTGTATTGATTTATGATATTAACTAGCGTTTGTACCTTAGGCTATTTTAATCTGCTTACAATATAAAACTGTAAACATTTTAGATTAGGCTTCAACGATTTTGTGTATAACGTTATTTTAAGTTTTTTTAGAAGTGCATTTTTGAATGTAGATTAAAACATATGTTGTTATGGTTACAATAAGATGATGGAAGATGACTTTAACACAGTGAATTTAAAAAAGAAATAGCATTAACAGTCGTTGCTTTTCATTTTACAATATGTTGCATAAGGGCAATCATCATGATCAAAACCGGATAACTTGCCAGAAGGCAGAATGTTTCAGTAAAAGTTGATCTCGTGCGCTTTTTTCTTTTTCCCCTCGAGTTTCTCGGGTTACGGAGTCTTTTCAACCTGTCCCGACGGACGGAGGGCACATAAATCAGAAATGCGCTCTCACAAACTGAGCTTCCCGAAAATCTCTTTTCCTGTATTTACTTCCAGGATTTGTCAGTCCTTGTTTTATATACTCAAATCAGAATAGAAAAGAATATAATATTGTATTTCATATTGTGGTGATTTCATACAATGGCTGTAATTAATACATTTTATTAGTATTAAAATTAATATTAGCATCAAAAACTTTGCTTTGGAGTGAAAGTGAAATGTTCTATTAAGAATTTAAGTCTGGCTGAAAAAAAACGTAAAAAAAGTTAATTTACAAATACATTTCTGTGTTTCTCAAGGGCTATCCAGACATTACTGAATGGCTGTAAAGTTTTAGGTGGATATAAGGAGCCTTAGAAGTCGAGAGACATTTAAATGGGGTTTGTGGCTTTCCTCAAATTCATTTATAAAGTAAAGCGTTATAGGAAAATATGAGATCAACAGTTTCCATATTCTTTATAAATAACGAATGCATTACCACTTTAAACAATGTTTAAAAGGCAAGAAAAAAATGCTAACAGATTATTTCAAACATTCTACAAGGTGTGCAATAAAAAGTACAAAACAGTTTAAAATATTAAAACACTTTATTCACCGAGATCATTTAAATATTGAATTCATAGCATACTTTATAGTCAATATAATGTGTCGAATATAGTCAAATGCATTACATTTACAATACATTTTAAAATCTCTTTGAATAAGCTATAACCGTACTGTTACACAGTGTTATATGTTTTTAGTGTTGGTGTAAAGATCTGCATGGTTTATTAGAAAAGTATAAATTACATACAACATATGCATTTTAAAAAAACTATGCCATTCAACTTCCCACACTCCAACAGTTTTTCTCCTCTACAGTACGAATAAATTGTTCTCTGCTGAGCAAACTGTCAGCTTTGTATGATAAAAAAAACCCTGCTGTTATTGATTTGTTAACATTCACAAGTTATTTTTATGAGACAAGCCACATACAGATAAAAGATTCCACCATTCACTTGTGCACATGTGAAAAATCCCAACTACAAACCACCAAGCTATTTGCCACTATTCTATTTTGAATGATGTCAAAGTTATAAAACAATCAAGTTAACAGTATTTAGTCTTTTATAGTTATAGTGTTTTTAAGATGCACAATGTTTTCAAGAGATTGGTACTCCATTTACTTAATGGAAGACAGATTAAATTGTACAAATGACTGACCACAAATACATAGCACTATTTTAACTGCCACATGTAGGATTATGTAGCACCCTCAATTAAAATCAAAAACCGAGCTTAACTGATCATAATCAATATTTCAGCCCTGTAATGTTAAGGCATTTTTAATGCTAGTAGTAATGGAATAATGCTCACAGTATTTGGAAACTTGATACCAATATTAGACCGAGGCTGCCTTTTATCCTCACAAAATGCAGGATTGTTGGTTTGTTCAACACTCTCACAATTTCTAAAGCTGGTAGCAAGTGTTATGTAAACCGTCATACAGCCTCTATTAAATTGATGATGTTTGGAAGCTAGCTCAGCACATCTGTAGAAACATCTGTTGCTTTGCTATCCTGATTGTCTTGGCTGATCGTTGGTTCTGTAATGGAACTGTCTTTGCTCATACTTGAGCCATCCACTTCTGTACGCCCCTCCGTGTCTGCTGCAGGACCGTTTTCAGTAACAGGCTGGGAGTTGGACTCCTTCTCTTTGTCCTCTAGATCTGTTTCCTCTGGGATGAGGATGTCTTCAGCATTAAGCTCTAGCTGAATCATCAACTCCTCTAGTTTGCGGGCCTTGCGCAGCTCATTCTGTTGGATGATTGCACACAGGTGCTCTGTCAGCTGCTCTTTCACCTCCATTTTCCCGTGCAAGTCCATCTTAGCAGCAACATACTCAGCCTCAGCTTTCTCAAAGCGCTTCCTGTCAACGATAAGAGATTGGCAGTGACAGGAGAGTTAGATGTATAGAAATGCATATTTTAAGCTTGATGTGCACAGGATTCGCAACCATTTTGCTGTTCTCAAATACAAGTACATGATCAACTGATCACAGACAGCTTGTAAAATAAATAGAAAGATTCCTGCCATGGTAAATATTAAAATATAAAATATATATATATATATACACACATATACACACACATATACATGGTCAGAATCGTTGGTACCCTTGGTAAATGATCAAAGAAGGTTGTGAAAATAAATGTGCATTGTTAATCCTTTTGATGTTTTATTTAAAACAAATAAATAAATCTAAGCTTTCATTGGAAAATAAGAATTTAAAATGGGGGAAAATATCATGATGAAATAAATGTTTTTTCTCAAATACATGTTGGACACAATTACTGGTATCCCTAGAAATTTTTATGAGTAAAATATATCTGAAATATAATCCCATTCGTATTCACAATTTTGAGCACAACAGCGTGATTATGAACATGAAATTATCCAGCCGTGGCTCCCTGTTTCACAGAAATATAAATAAGAGGGAAAACAAAGGCCAAATTCCAAATTAATCATCCATCACAATGCGAAAAAACAAAGAATATATGTCTGATGTGCAGCAAAAGACAAGTGAGGTTCACAAATTATAAAGTGGCTTTAAGAATACAGCTAGAGCAGTGAAAATTCAAATTTTTCACCATCAGGGCAATAATTAAGAAGTTCCAAACAACAGAAAATGTTATGAATCTGCCTGGAAGAGGACATGTGTCTATATCGTCCTAATGCACGGTGAGGAGGCGAGTTTGAGTGGCCAAATACTCAAGGATTACAGCTGGAGAATTGCAGAAAAAGTTTCGGGGTCAGAAATCCTTTTAAAAAAAAATATCAAACACCACCTACATCACCACAATTTTTTTGTGGGGCTTCAAGGAAAAATAAATGAAAAAAAAAAAAAAATCTAGAGCAGTGCTTCCCAAACCTGTCCTGGAGGACCCCTAGCCCTGCACATTTTGTATGTCTCCCTTATCTAATACACCTGATTCAACTCATCAGCTAGATAGTAGAGACTGCAAGACATGAATCAGGTGGGTTAGATAAGGGAGACATATAAAATGTGCAGGGCTAGGGGTCCTCCAGGACAGGTTTGGGAAGCACTGATCTAGAGCATATTCAGTTGTCAGACATGACTGAATCTTCAACTGGGACTAGCTTCTATGGTCAGATGAAGCAAAAAAAAAAAAAAAAAAGTATAAAAAGTACCGCATGTGTACAATGAAATATACTTGTGCTGGACTTTAAACTTCGGTTTCAACAAGGACTTTTATTTTGTTACTTAGTTTTGGGTTTTCCTTAGTTTTCCAATGATTTCCTGTTTTAAAGAGGAAGTAGGCCATATTTCTTCAGTGGTTTAGTTGTGCAAGGTGCTCCATGTGGTTGCAGAGATCCATCTTCATCTTGCTTATCAAAGCCCTTTGAAATGCAATATCTGTAAGTGACTGTTTGATTTTGTTAAGTGAGCATTGAGTTCTTTATTGTTGTGCTATGTAATGTAGCATTTAATTCAGTATGTTTGTTACCTTTTTCTACTCAAGTTTGCAAAGTATTAATCTATGCTGTTGATACCACTGTATTGTTGTTGGTTCTTTGCCTTGTGTGTTTGAGAATGCTCATTTATTTAATGATTTATCTATAAAAAGTACCGCATGTGTACAATGAAATATACTGCTGTATTTTTTATGTTGTGGGCCTATATTTCTGCTGGAGCTCCTGGACATCTTGTTTAACATGGCATCACTGATTCTATCAAATATCAACGGATAAAAAAAAACAAAAAGTCACAAGAGTGTCTGTTAGAAATCTTATAATGGGCCATGTTTGGATCTTCCAACCAGACAATAATCCAAAAACAAACCTTAAGAACTACACAAAAATGGGTCACTGGGCACAAAACCAAGCTTCTGCTATGGCCATTTTAGTTCCCTGACCTACACCCTATAGAAAATGAGTGAGGTGAACAGAAGAGGAGGAGCACAGTCATGGAGCTGGGAATCTAAAGGGGCTGGAGTGATTCTGGATGATTACATACACATATACATAAATATACTTTTTACAATATATAGCGGTTAAGTAAACGGAATAACAAAACTAGCAAAATGAATAAAAACGATGATAATGTTCTGCTACAAGTAATAATTCAGATGTACATGCATTTGTCTCTTTTATAATTTGGCCGAATTAATATAGAAATGCTACAGAGGGCAGTATTTTCACCCCTGAGCAAACAGACTTCTAAATGCATATATTGGATGTACTAAGTTAGTCTATTACTGTAGATTTGCTACTTTAAGGTGACAGATCTGAGATCTAAGGAAGTGGCACATAAAACAAAGTGAGAGCAATTTCAACAAGAAACTATTGTGAACTTGATTTACTTTACACTTAGAATGGACTGTAAAAATGGGCCAGAAATGAACATTTACCATGCCAGGGAATAATCCATGCTTGATTGCTCTATCAGTTTTCTAAGAATCCCGATGTCGCTGGACACAGAATCATCCAGTAACTGAAGTTCTCTCTGGATCTTCTTCAGTTTCACAGCTTCAGCCTGTGTCTGTTTGGACCTGGGAAACGGGAAGTTATGTTTTCAGCACTCTGCTTTTATATAACACCTTTGGATTATCATGCACGCAAAAGGTTATCTTACTCCAGACAGACAGATTTTGATAATTGTTTAAAATTATCATATTTATCATCGTAAATAGACATTTGCTCTTACTTTTCAGCAATGGTTTTTGTAAGGAGAGCTTTTCTTTTTTTATTCTTCTCTTCCATTATCCGTTGCTCCCACTGCAGCTGCTGCAGACGGCTCTTCTCCCGCCTGTTATAAGAAAAGTTTGGTGGAGTCTTATATTCGAAGCCATTACAATGCAAAAATAACATATGGTCATCTACTCTGATTTCTACAAATTCAATGTATATTACTTTAATACAACCAGGGTTTTTGAAAACATTTAGAGTTAGCATTATTCATTATATATAACAGTCCTTAGAGGTTTCTTGAATAATACAAAAAGTGTCCAATTCCACAGAAAAGACATGGCAACCCTTGTCAAAATGCAAAAAGAGGAAAATAAATAAATATTAATAAATGTTGGGATAAAATGTGATACAAATGATCTTGTACAGTAATATAAATTAAAAACAATATTTAATAGAAAATATTATTAATATCTAATATAAAGTATTCTGAGCCGGTGTTTGCATAAGAAATAGACTTACTAACAATTCCACTTCCTGTTTGTCCAGCTCCTTGATGACTGCTGGTGGTGCAGACTCTACAGGTGATTCTGGGTCATGTTCAACCAGTTGCGATTCCAGCTGTTTGGGCTCGTCCTGTGGTTTGACAGGAGCGGGGTGGCTGACAGCAGGCGGGTCTGGGGGCTTGGTAAGCTGTTGGTCGGGTGGAAGAGAGTGGCTGTCCTCCTTCTGTTTGGCTGCCAGCTGCAGAGCCCTTTCCCGCTGCAGCTGCTGTCTGCTCCGGTTAGTCGGAGCGGTTTTCCGGCCACGACCCAAAGCGACAGACACCGCCTGGTTTACTGGATAAGAACACATTGGAGCAGACTTATCAGTATTCACAATTAGAGCTAGTGGCTGTGTCTTAAAATCAAGAAGAGGATCCAAACACGACGTCTAGAGGCGCAAGTCGACATATACGATTTGAGACCTTTTCCGCACTTAATAACTTACACAACAACAATCAGCATCATTATGTGTGCTGTTCATTTCACTTATAGGCAGACTGCACGAATGAAAATGTTTCTGAGTAAAGTTTTAACATTTGTACTCACCAACTTCGCCGTTGTGTTTCATTCTTCTCAGTTCTTCCTCTGAAAATCCAGCCCACGCAGCCATTATTTTACTTACTTGCAACTAACTTGCAAATCAGTTTTATCAAAAACAAATATATGTAAGATAAAATGGTATTTTTCAACATGCACACACGGAAATTCACTTAACTTTCTCATCTGGCCGCCATATTTGTGTATAATGACTGCCACGTTCAAGACCCTTTCCGTGTGCCCTCGGAATTTGCCTGTTTGCTTTTTAGACACGTATATTTTAAATACTATAATAGTGTATTGTTATAAAACCTTTTTATTTTATATAACGTTGCTATTTTTTATAACTTTTTGATAATGTAAAGTAAATGAATGCTCACATGCAATAGTTTTAGATTATTAAACTTTACAATTTCTTTGGGCACATATTAAAATAAACCGGGTTCTTTCTTGTGCTTAGTTGTTATGGGGAAAAATAGGCGAATGTATCCAGTAAACCGTAAGCAAACACGATTTACATCTGCTGATATTCACAAGTGTGGATTTGATTAACTCTTTCCTATCCGTTGAGTTGGTGAAGAACTGGTAGATAAACGTTCTATTATTTTCAATGTTCATGTACCAAGAAAGCTGTTCTTTTAAGAAAACATCTGCTAAGTTTACATAAGTTAGCAGCCGTCAAAAAAAAAAAAAAAAAAAAAAAAAAAATCAGCACTGGAAAATGTTGAATATTAGGACAGGCTTTGGGATTCTTAGATAATATAAAAACTAAAAACCTGGTCACAATGATAGATAGATAGATAGATAGATAGATAGATAGATAGATAGATAGATAGATAGAGCAGTAAATTAAACCAGCTAGGCTGTATAGAATAAAAAGTTTTGAAATATTGTATTAAAAATATTTATATTATATTTTTTTTGCAGTCATCCAGACAGCTACATCAGACTATTGGAGTCAATGGCTAATTTTGTTTATCCTCCTCTTCTTGCTCCAATTACCCTCTTCACATTCACTGAGCCATCCTGCACTCCTCGTGGTAGAGAGGTCAGAGGTTAATGAAAGAGCTTGCTTGGTGATAAAAAGCATGAAATCCACAGAGAAAAAAACGTCAAACAGTTGTATCAAGTTACACTTTTGTTTTATTGCCAGAAGCACCCATGATTGTGGCAGGAGTAAGCGCAGAGCTCAGGCTCTCTGTGGGGCTATGAGAGGCCCTGTCATTTCTCTGGATCAACTGCTTATCTGAGTGATCTGGCACGTGTTGCCAAATTAGTCCTGAATGAGTGAACTCTTGTCTGCTACTTTAGCGGCAACACTGATGTCTGATTTCCCATTATTACCATTAGCATCAGTGAGGCTTTTTGGGTATGACCTCCATTTCTGGTGGGTGGTTTGGTAGCCCAAGTGTGTTGAACTGCCAGTGTTGGCGAGTAGAAGTTCTTAGATGTCAAACACCGAGAGAAATAAATAGACAAACAGACAGACAGATAGACAAGCAGATAGATAGATAGATAGATAGATAGATAGATAGATAGATAGATAGATAGATAGATAGATAGATAGATAGATAGATAGATTTAATATTAGTATTGAAAAATATATAGTATTTAGACTAAATAAATAAATTGTAATTTTTATGCAAAAAATATCTTATTTTTTCTCTTAATATTTTTTTCAAACATACAAACACTACATGCAAATTATATAGTTATAATATATATTTGTATTATACTATATATTATTACTCCTAATTCATATACTCTCAATGCTAATTGTTGTGAAAATGCAATAAAATACATTTTAAAAATATTTAACATACAATATGAAATATTATACAAAATATAAAACATTTCAATTGTTTAATTATGCATGTGTGTGTACACATATATGAAGTTAATGTAAAATTAATTAATATTCATTGCATTGCATTGATATATCTGTCTGAATGCACTCTTAAGTCTCTTTTATGTCAAACACAACAGTCTAAATGCTTCACGTACATTTTGAAATGTCTTTTAGTGTGATTCTTCACAAATATCACCTAATAATTCATTTAAATTGGCAGCTATCTTTGACAGATTTGATGTGATTGGCCCATTGCCCTCAAGGTGCTGTGTTGCCATGACATAACACTTCACCCAGACAGGAAACCATAAATAAAAACTCACAGCTAACAGCTCCCTTAATTCTGTAGTCTCTCTTTCTGAATTCTGCTCCCTCTGTGCTTTTTTCTGTTTCTGTGTGTTGTATATATATATGGGTCTGTATGTCAACGCGTAGAGGACAAATATGTTTCTGACCCCCCAACCATTCTTTAACTGTATTTTGTTAAAAAGTCAAGCTCTGTTAATTGCCCTACACAGGGCAACCAAGCAATCACTACAACTTCATAGCAGCTTTTTAAAGGCAGACTCACATCTTTGATCCATCTGGAATTATTTGTGCACTTTAAAGGAGAAACACCTCAGGAAAGGATAAATGGAGACTTTGAGAAGACAGACTGATGCGTGGGCTCCATATGGCAGGCTGAGTGAACACGAGCTTGTGTTAAATTAAGATGGAAGATTTTTTGGCCCATGACCTGACCATATTCCTAGTTACAAGAAAAGCCTGTGAGCAACGTCTACCATCACCCAAAGAACACGCAGCCTGAATTTGCAGTTCATACGTTCAAACATTAGAGCAAGGATGGCAGTGTTAGATTGTGTGCCATACACAGCCTATAGGCAGAACAAATCTTGCACTTTTGTTTTCGTTAATGTTCAGATGTGTTGAGTGAAACTCTTAAGTGACTCCTACATCTGAGTGTAAGACAAGAATGAACTCAGAACAAATATGGTTTTATTAGATACAAGTCGTCCCCATTAATAAAACCACATTTATTGCAGGATTGAAGTAACATAATAATCTTGGTATGAGTAGTATTGACCATGTATGTCCTAAATGAGAAATTTGCCATCACCCAACACCTTGCTAACAAGTTCTGCTTGGCTATTGAAAATTAAACAGGCAGATACAATTTCTTTTAGACAGGTACATATGAATCATATGGAATGATTTGAGAGAGAGAAAAATCATAAAAAAATGAATGATTCAGTATGTGTTATATCATAAAATAGCTTTCTCTTTGCTGAGATAGATATATATTCAACAAAACTACAGCTTCACAGTCCAATATGAAGAGATATTTATTTTGTGAGCATAATGAATTTGCAAATTAATCAAGTTTTACATTTTAGACCATGTAAGGGAAACATGAAGAGCTTTGGCAGCCTTCCCAGAACTTTGGCTAACGTTCTGGCTAAATTGTATTTAAGTTGATGAACAAATTTTTTTTTTATGTTAAAAGAACATTCTTCATAGTTATCAGGTATTTAATAAAGTTCTCAAAATTTTTATTTTGACACGATTTTATTTGTTTATCTAACATTTTTTTTAAATGCTATCACTTGTTTCAGAACATTCCGAGAACATTTAGAACTAACGTTCCCATGTTTGCGAAATTATAAAATGTATTGTTCCCTTAATGTTTTCATAACAATAAAAAACATTTTAAAACATTACAAAACTGGACGTTTTAAAAAAATTCAGAGAACATTCTGAAATAATGATTTTATAACTTAACGGAAACATTAGCAAAACGTTCTCAGAACGTGATTTTCTTAGCTGGGTAACACAGTTGACAGCCATGTATAACTTATGGGCAGTTAAGTAGGAATCAGTGCAGGAACAGCAAGTGCACATCATGGCCTCTCTGTGACTTTTAGCCATCAATAAAACGCACTTCCCTTAATCAGTCAGGGAACGGGTCAAAAAGACAAACAGCCAATTGATGGTTGACCTCAAGGAAGATTGAGGTCAATATGGGGATGATTAGGGGTCAAAGCTGTCAAAGACTGAACTTTAGGCAGATGTAATGGTTTCAGATCCCACATGTTTTGACTCTCCCACATTTGTGTCCGTCACAGAGCGGTCCTTTTTGTTTATGCTGCGAGACAGAGTTTCAGTTTCCAGTCATGGCCATCTGCAAAGAGTTTAGGGGACCAGAGACAGATCTGTGTGATGTCATGCGCTGATTAGAAAAGACAGAAATTATCCTGTGATCATTTGCTGTCTCTTTCACTGTATGTTTAGCATAAAACTCTTCCACTCTTTCTCTCCTTTAACCCACCTCTTATATTTCTAGAATGTTTGTCATGTGCTGCAAACAATATTTTTAGTTCAAGTAAATAATGCTGAAAAATAACCAAAAATTCAATGGTGAGTTTTGAAACAAATGACACATTCAAATCAATGAGCAGTGCAGGAGAGTTGGATTAATGTTGTTTTATCTCACATTCATCTTTGCTGTTGTTAATATTTATGTGATATTTTCCAAAACAAGGATTTCGGTCTCAAAGATTTACACGTCTAATAGAAAACAAGATTGAATCACGTAACATTTTATAATAATGTAAATTCTTTCTTAATACTTAATGTTAATGGGTTACAATAATTACAGATTTTAAGATTTCTATCATTACAATTCTTATGTGAACGGTGCCTAATTTTTATGCACTGTCCCAACTGGCATGATGTGGCATTGATTGACATAATTAACCTGTGTCTTGTGACTTAAGTTATTAGAGGTTACCAGAACAAGAAGATTTTGGCATGTTTCCTGAATCATGTCTCCTGAATCTAACTCTACACTCTATGTGTGCCCAAACCGCTTGCATTAGCAGTTTTGCTCAGAGACCAGTCCAGGCTCTGATCCAGGACTTCACAAGTCTCCTGTAGGCTACAGCCACCCACAGCACATCTGGCAGAACCTCAGACATACAGCATAACAAATATCAAGATGAAACAAGGGTAGTTTGTGTAAGAAACTTGTGACAATAAAGATAGTTCCACAGCAATGCTTTGTAGGCAGAAATAGATGGTAAATAGTTGAGAAAGGCCTGATTTTTATAGAGAAAATGGATGCGTATATTAGTGTAAGCACATTTTAGCAGTCATTTCATAGGAAATACTAGATGAAAGCCCTCCAATGCTTTTGCTCAAATCTTGACGTAAATAATAAAATAATGTCAATTCTGTCATAATTTACTCACCTTCATGTTGTTCTAAATCCATATGATATTCTTGCATGGAGTACAAAACAAGACATTTGGAATCCTTACACAAAAGGGAATTAATTACTTCAGAAAACAAACAATTTAAGAATTATACATGATTCATTTTAAGATTCTAATCTGCATAAATGGTCTGAACAGTTAATGAAAAACATTCTAAAGTGATCATTTAAGTATACTGGAGTGATGTCTGTTTTTGTTTAACTTCAAACAGATGCTATGAATCATGAGCCATTTATTGTTTGCACAGATCTTGCTGGTACTAGTAGTAATCACAAGGAATTTAACAGTTCCGGTTCCTCTTTCTGATTCTGGTTCCTTAACGATTCCATTACTGATTCTTTTGAATGTGAAGAGAGTCAGTACTAAACTAATTTACAATAAATCTTGCAAGCCTTAAGTACAAATTCTTAATTCATGGAGTCGGACATGACAGAATTCTTAACTTGCAGTTCAGGACTTGAGTCAAATTAATTGAAAAACTGCTCCAACTGATTTGTATGTATTTGTGATTCACTAAAAAGAACTGACTCTGAGTCTTTTGCACAGGAATCAGACTTCACTGGTTGTGTTGTATGTTTAGAAACAGTTCATAAGACTAATTAGCTTGGGAATTGTACTAAGTACATAGCAAGACATCAGTAAAATATTCCAGGTGACATCATGGTTCAACCGTAATTTTACGAAGCTACGAGAATACTTTTTGTGCGTAAAGAAAACAAAAATTACGACTTTATTCAACAAACCTCCTTATCCCTGCTGTGGCGCACTGCCATTGTGGAGAGATTATAATGACGTATGTGCTTGCTTCAACAAAAAGTATTCTCGTAGTTTCGTAAGATTATGGTTGAACCCCTGATGTCACATGGACTATTTTACTGATGTCCTTGCTACTTTTTCTGGACCTTGATCATGGTAGTAACCTTGGTGTCTATGGCAGGGTCAGAGAGCTGCCGGATTTTAGCAAAAAAATACCTTCATTTGTATTCCGAAGCTGAACCGAGGTCTTTCGGGTTTGGAATGATTTGAAGGTGAGTAATTAATGACAGAATTGTCATTTTTGGGTGAACTAACCCTTTAAGTACACCGCTCTGAAAAACGGACAGAACCACTAAAATCACTAAATCCTTAGCTATATATGTGTGTATATTTGGCTTGCATTTGTTAACATTTCAGCTGCAAAAAAAGCCCAGTATGTATATAGTTTTAGCACTATTTGTTTGTGGTCCAACATAGTTCTTGCATTTGTTCTCCATCTCTCCCAGTGGTCTTCTAAAAGTTTATTAATGAACATCTGGTCATAATTCTTGAAGTGTACCCATCAGCAAGATGGAATTGGCCCACCCTGAGCCCCCATCAGCAGCCACTCTGTGCCTGCAGCCCACTCACCCCACCTCAAGATGCACTCAACACCAGCCGCAAGGCCTAGAATAGTTTATATGGGATTTTTAATGTATTTACTACAGGAGAAACTGGCACAGTCACAGACACCTTCTTCCATACAAGCATGCCACTGTTGAGTTTACCCTACCCAGCCGCAGCCCCCTAATGCGAAGAACAGTTACTGTAATGCATTTGTTCTGTTGTTATATTACACACATACGTCTGGGTGATTTACTGCCTATATCTACTTTATGAATGTAATTAAACATTTACAGTTATTTTGCGTTGGAGGAAAGTGCTGCCTGTGTGTTTTGTGGAAGGTTTACAGCAGCGTGAGATGTTGTTGAGTTTTAACAAGAGGCCACAGGCTTTCTTTGATGTGTCAGAAACATGCTGAGTTTGTCCATCGCAAGACAGCGGTGTTGATTATGGGTTTGCTTTCCTGTTTTTTTACCATCTGAAATCATTTAATTATCCTCACGTAGTCGAGTCGTCCTTGTATGGGACAAAACAAAACCATAACCGCTGTAATAAAACACTTGTTTGGTTTAACCTTCAGCAAAGCAAATGAGCTAAACAACAGCTGTGTATGCAGTTTCAAAACTTACATGTCTGTATGTCAACAGGTTTTCCTCTGTCGATGATACTTAGTGGTAGTTTATGTTAAGGACTAATATGTTTGAATAAGGACAGAAACGACTAAATCAAAACATGTTAACAAATGTTAGCTGTACTTATTGTTTTATTTCTAGTGGCCTGTAATGCTGAATAATATGAGTACATAATGTCTAATATTTCCCAGGACACATTTTACACATACTGTCAGTCACAGTGGATTATATTTAGTCATTTCAGTTATTCTAAAACATATAAAACTAATGATGGCAATCAGTGTAAACTTTTTATCAGACTAACTGCATGATAAGCTGATAAATTTTTTATATTGTTTTCTTGTTAAATTCATTTTATAGAAATATGAAACATTTATGCAAACAACTTAAAAGGATTCCATCCCTTAGCAAATCCATGGTGAATTTAATCCAAAATTGTGTCCTCTGTAGAGTAAATGTTCATATATGGGTCTCCTTAAATTGTGGGTAAGTCATAATTATTCAGCCCTGGCAGCCATGACAGACATGCTGTCATCAGTACATGGTACAGTGTGGAGGATACATGTCAATCAGCCTCCAACCTCTGGCAGTTCTCATTATGTACATTTGCCTGACACTGTCAAGAGACTTTGTGAAGGTAAACTAGTTTTTTCCCTTGTTAGACACTGGAGAGTTAAAACGACATGCAGCCAGCGAGGGATCCTGAAAATGTGGTTTTGCTTTAGCTCAGCTGAATTCGAAGAGAAAGCAAACTAAAAGCATCTGTCTTTATTTTAGTGTAAGTTATATGTATACAAAACATGCCTAACTTCACCAATTTTCCTGTGACGTTCTTAACTGGTTTAATTTGTTACATATTTATGGCGTGGTGTTAGAGCCGTATGCTTAGTGTATGATGCACATAGCAAGACTTTAAAAGCCATTGCTAGTAAATTCTCTATAGTGATGACACAATGAAAGCTGCTATGGGGTGGTGATGGCGCAGTGGATAAGACACATGCCTTTGGTGTGAGAGACCCGGGTTAGAATCCACTGTGAGACACCAATGTGTCCCTGAGCAAGACACTTAACCCCTAGTTGCTCCAGAGGCGTGCGACCTCTGACATATATAGCAATTGTAAGTCGCTTTGGATAAAAGAGTCAGCTAAATGAATAAATGTAAATGCTATGGGAGTTTCATGTAGCAGTCTAGTTTTTCCTTTTGCATTATCAAACAGAATAAATAAAAATAAAAGCAAAAGCAAAAGAAACATATGCTTGAAAAATGTAAAAATAAAAAAAATCTATTATTTTTATAATTGTTTTATTATTGTATTTTTTATTTTTAAACACGTTTTAATTATATAGTGAGAAGAGAAGGGAAAATAATAAAAATGCACAAAATGTAAATTAATTGCAAATTAATATTTGCTGAATGTCCCAAGACTAAGACAAAAACATTCAATTGACTTTATAATTAATTTTCTCACCCATGCAATTAATTGCATTAAATTAAAGTGGTGAATTAATTTTATATACATTCAAAACATTTATTGCATGGCCACAATAATGTCAAATATGGTTTGAAATTGCGCTACGGCCTAATATTGCAACATCTAAAATAGTTTCAACAGCACAAACAAGTCAATACTAAAAATGGCAAATGAAGCACATTCAGCAACACACACACATTCAGTAAACAAATTTTGACACTAAATAGGTAAATCATTTCACAACTGACAGTGTGCCCTGAGGGTCCTGTCTATGACGATTCACTTGGAAAAACTTCATTTAGGCACTAATGGGAAACAAACCTCTCACAGAGTTAATGAGGTTAAGTCACTATTTTCCTTGTTCATTCAGTCCAAATAAAAAATAACCAAGAGTGATAGAAACAGATGGAATCAGATCTCAGTGGCCTGCTGATGAACTGTCACTCAGGGAAAAAAACACTCAATTTTCACTTCCCGCACTTCATTTTTTTCCCCTGATGAAGATCTGTCACACAAAGCCTCAAAATCACGCTTTGAGCATCAGAAGGTCTGTTTGCATGAGAGCAGGCGCAGAGCATGTGTTTGTAGTCGAGTCATATTTGTGTTTTCAGTTAAAAGAGTGAACGAAAGCATGCAAATGTCCATGGTGTGATATTCAAGAGGAGAGATTTTCTCATTGTTTGCCATGTGTGATTACGTCAAAGTAAACTTTAGAGTCACTCAAGAGCCTCGAGGAGTCATTTTTGGGATGTCTGTCCCCTGAGATGTCGGATTGAATAAGATGTCTCCCTGTTGCGTCTCACCACAACAGGAAGGAGATACTATGCTTTTGCTTATGTTCATGGGAAAATACTGAGAGAGAGCACTAGATCTCCAGCAACCCACGGTTTTCACACTGCATGTCTGTGACAGCTGTATTGGATTAACTGATTGACTCATTACAGTAACTGCCGAGAAGTGACGGAGTCAGCGAGTAGATAAACAAGGCTCTCTGGAATACTTCATTCTGATTGGTCAATCACACCATGCAGCGGCCTGTTTTTTTCAAATAAATTTTACCAGTGATCATGGCAACGCTGTACAAATTAAACCAGTGCTATTTTCAAGCAGTGATGCGAGAAAACTCGAAATGAATTCAACCAACTGCTTTGCAAAAAGATTCACCATTTAAAGCACTCAGAATAACCAATTACGTATGTTTGTAATAAAGTATAACCTATTTAATGTAATCTGCAAATAAATAAATACTTTATATTAGGCACTGCTTCATAAGTTTACCACATCAACGCCCTTTAGCAACGAACCATCAGAATTCAAGCTTCGAAACCTAGAGATGAATCTTTATCTATAATTGAGGATCATTCTAATTGAGAATAAGGAAGTCCGCACCACAACTATAACGATAATAAAACCACATCCTTGGAATCACTTTCCGAATGATTTTCTCTCAACATTGACAGACAATCAGAATTTAGTCAACTTTAAAGGGGCCATGAACTGAGAAATCAAATCTCTAAAAACAGCTTATATTGAAGCCAAATCTGCCAAAAAAACAGGTTGTGGAATGTACAACTCTATGATGACATAGCGTGGCTAAGCACCGCCTCCGCAGAAGAAGATCAAAGCCTGCTTCTACATAACTGCACGTTTAGCCCCGCCCACTGATTCACGCATGTAGTGTAAATAACAAGAGAGGCAAATGCAGGCCTACACAGAAACTAAAAGATAAACTTTATTCGACGAACTTCACTTTTAATGAAGTTACAGACTGTGTCAGTAAGAATTAATTTGGTCTTTTGTCCACTTCATGTTATCACAGATTCGTTTACAAATAAGACACAATCCCACACGGAAATAACCTATATAAACATATATGTTTTAATATATGTGACATATATAAAATTGGCCGTTTTCCTATAATATATGTACATATATGTACATATATGCACATATATGTACACATATATGCGTACATATATGTACACATATATGCGTACATATATGTACACATATATGCATACATATATGTACACATATACGTGCACACATGTACCTATATAGGTACATATATGCATATATGCACCTATATGTTTACCTATATATTAGTAAAATTATTAAAATCCATAGCTGCTAGACTACATAAATAAAAGCCCAAAATGTCGAAATTTACATTTACATGTACATATAGGGCTTATATGTGGATATAAAGAAGCAATACAGGAGACCTATATGGCCTTTATATGCACATATATGCACCTCAATTTTGCCTATATGTGGCATATATACGCATATATGCAGCATATATGTTATCAGATATGTGCATATATACTGCATATAGGTTTCATATATGCGCATATATCCTCATATAGGTTCTTTCCATGTGGGATGTGACACAGGATTTTCAGAAAGATTGAAACTAAAAGACGATGCTGTGCCGACTATATTAGATCTGGTCCGTATATATTTGATTCATTGTTCACTATTGCTTTATCTGTTATTACAGATAGTTTGATTTGAACTGAGTATTTATGCATTTTTAACCTAAATTCCAGCAGCATCCATCTATGAAGGACATATGTCAAATATGCACAACTATTAGCCAGTCATACCAGTGGACATTTACTTCCGAGTCTACAATCTTCCATGTCTATTCAGAGAGAGCTCTCTGATGAGGGGGGTTAAAAACAGGACAGAAAATAGCCTATTGCTTCGTAATTATGGTGTTTTTTTTTTTTAATATCTTGATAACATTATAAGTGGACCTCAGAGAATTGTACAAAATAAAAAAACAAAGGCAGGTCATGACCCCTTTAAAGAACTCACGCATATGACTGCCTCTGGTGTGGACGCTAATATAGTTATCGTTTGTAATCTTTATAGTTATCATTCTTGAATGGGCCTTTTTCACATTTACCCTAACAATCTCTTTCTCAGCAAATAGCTTCATTTAACCCAGCGTGATACCGTGTAATTCAGATCTGTTTACTTCTGTCAGCTTTGCTTTGCAATGATGACTCCTGAAGGTCTTTGTCACAATTTACCCTCAACAGCACTAAATGATGAGTGATAAAAATATTTTCTCCTACCACGAGGAGGCTGCCCAGTCGTTGTTTGAATGGTCTAATATTTTCCAACCCATATGTCCGGCACTTTTTACAGTTGGCGTCAGTGCGTGGAGAAGGTCTAAGTGCAGGCACTTTGAAGTGTTTGTGGTGTCGCCACATCTGCCAACAAGATGTGTTTGCGTGGGATATGGAGCTGAGTTTAAGCCTGGGGATTCAGGGGTTGTCGGTATTCTTTAACGTCATGTGACAATGAACAACATCTCTTTCCTGGTGAGAGAGACTCATAAACTATAACAGTTTATGTTAAGAATCTGCAGGGTGTCTGCATTTTAATTTGTGCTAATATGGTCATTGAACAAGATAATAAGGATTACATGGAAGTCATTGACGGGAAGTGACTACATCCATTTTCCTGACATCATTTGGATTAACTTAATACATCCTGAGTAATAAACCTAAAATTGCTCCTGTCAAATTGTCCTAAAACATGGGTACGGAAAAAGCAGAGAGCTGTCAGTGCAATTTCATGCCAGTGAATGTCCTACTCCTTTCACACATTCCAAATTTGGGATAGGAATAACAAAGAAATTGATTTCAAGGCCGCTTTTAAAACTCCAGGTTCCATTTGGATCTTTAAATATAGTAACTGCCCGAGACTATGTCTGAGGTTCACTAGCGCCAGGCAGGGCCATCTCCATATTCCTGTTAACCTCTGCACCCACAATTATGACTACAACAGAGGCTGTAACACAGTTAAATGATGGCAAAACCACAGAAACTGTAGTTTAATCAGGAGTTTATAGAGCCAGTTTCTGCTGTGCCCATATCTGACACACTGCAAAGCATTTTCACAGTTCATTAGAATGACTTCGCCAAAAGCGGTTGGCCTTGGGGTGTTATTTTCCTCTATAGCTTCAGTCTCACTACCAAGTGCCAATCCCGACAGCAGCTCTGCCATTTTTTACCATTATTAAAGTCATATTTCTCAGCTCGGTTCATAAATCATACTTGAAATTGGTAAGCGAGCTGCCTGCTCTCTCATTAGCAGGGGCTTTGCTGTGGCCTGGAGACGGCTGTTTGCTTAGAAAGATTCTGCATTCTTTGGTTGGAGCCAACCAATGGGAAATTAATGAAACTGAATCAGCATGTTGTGAGCTGTAAATGTAATTTCATTAGGTTTAAATGTACTCAGTGATGTTGCTAACATGAGATTTTTTGTTGTTGTTGTTGTTGTTGTTAACCAAAGTGACTTACAGTACATTAAAAGTACAAATAACTTTGAAAGTTAAGACTTTTATTCAGCAAGGACATATTAAACTGATTAAAAGTGACAGGAAAGACTTTTATAATGTTACAAAAAATTTATATTTCAAATAAATGCTGTTCTATTGAACTTTGCATTCATCAAAGAATCCTTCTTTAAATAATTATTCTTTGAAACCATCCTGTTGTGTATTTTTGGGTCTAATCATTTTTTTCACTATTTTACTGTGGCAAATGTAAGCGTATCCATACACATCACAGGCATTTCTTAACTAGTAAAATAACATTGAATTTAAATGTATATATCCAAAATTAATTTCCATTCTAAACATTTTGATCACCAGCCGTATTTCCAGCCACTTTTTTTCCCCTCCGAACTGTTTTCCTCCCAAAGAAAAATGAATAATAGACAGTTGGCATTATCCCACAAGTTATTATACAAACCAAGCCTGAACCCCCAGTGGGGAAAAATGAGCTCAGCTCCAGAAGATCAAGAAGCAGGAAATACCTGCTGCTACATCCACTCTTTTTTGGTCCTGTTAGATTTAATGGCTCTCTCAGGCTTTCTCTATATTTTGTTCTCTTATTTACTTTCTCTCATGGTGATCTGTTCTCACGAGCCAAGCTGCAATACAATGTAGTTCACCACAAAACAATCTGAAAACGAAGAGACTGTTCTCAACAACATACCCCCCCCCCCCCCCCCCCCCCCCCCCCCCCCCCCCCTTCTTGCTGTGGAAACCAATAGTGAATCATGAACCTAAATAGCTTTGGAGGAAAATGGTTCAGGCAGGCTCAGTGTGCATGTGAGAGTTATTTTGGCTCATTATTGTGTAATCTTAAAGGTTAGTGAATTGAAACCAGCATGAGCAATGATTCTTCCAAAGCCAGAGAGGAAAAAGAAAATGCCTACAAGGCGATTATACAAGTTTTTTACAAACAGCAAAACCAACATATTACAAGAGACGGATTGTGTTGTTACCCGCTCCTTTGAATCTAATTGGGTGGGTTTACAATTAAACTTTGTACAACGTCATTAAATTAGGTGCTACTTGTAGCTAATTAGCTTGAGTTAGTTAATAGGCTTGCACATGTAATTTCCTTCCCTTCTTTGTCGTCTAATTTAGCTGGAAGACCCTGCAAAGAAGTGAAATAGTGATGTTTTCCTCAAACTTAAACTAGGATATAGCATATGAAACAAGCTTCTGGCTTAGTTGTGGCAGAACTAACACATGTTACTAGTCAGGCTAGTAAGGCTGTGCTAATTAGGAAAACAGGCATAAAATCTAAAGGCAACCATGTTTACTGTTTGTGCCAGTGTGGTCAATTTTTATCCCCCGCACTGTAAAACCCAATCCAGTCACAAGGACAAATGTCTGACCTCAGCGACCAATCAACCACATCAGGCCAGGCCAAACAGGGTCACATGATCACTGATGAGGCAGCCGTGGTTTGCAGCTGACATTTTAAGGTGACTGTGGCGAAATACATTCTCCTCAATAGTACCAGTCTGACCGCATTGAGGAGCCAGACAATTCTGAAGCATTATGGTGATGTGAACATCCATTTCACCCAAACTTTTTAACCCAAAATATTTACCTATATCCTCTTAAATTTTAAGTTAATATTTTAATAATTTAATGAAACATTCACATGTTCTCTGATGTCAGTGTAATGGTCATTTGACACGGAGGCAAGCAAATAAAAATATTTTATATTTTCTAGTTGTTTTAGTTTGTTAATGGTTTTTTAAATGGTTATATACTGTATATTTATTTATTTTGTTTTTTTCCCGAAAAAAATTAAATATGCTGTCTAGCCTGACTAGGGTTTACGGAATATCTTCTTTCTACTCACTATGATGGTAATCTTAGATAAATCTTTACAAAAATTATTTACGATGACTGTCAGTGGAATAACATAAGCACAGTAAAAAAAAGTAATAATATTAAATTCACTAAATGTGCAGAAATAAATTATCACAGTTATGTTTGGCGTACCAACCCTGCTTTACAATCCAGATTTTAATCAGATTTCCAAAATATTCCCCATTAGTCGCCTTACATGTTAGCTCCGCCCTAAACATATGCCATTGGTTCAATGTTGCATGCTTCGACAGAGGGTGTAGAGAACCAAAAAACTGTTCCTTAAAAAGCACTTCTGTGTCATCTTCCATCATCTGTGTCACAAATTAAACCTGTGCAAAGAATCATAGGACCGAAAATGTTTATTAGTTGTACCCTTTAAAATCCCTCATTCCGAAGGGCCCTTTGAAATTGAGCACTTCGCTTTGGAAAGACCCTTCATTATAGTGGCTATGATTGTTCTCATTCCGAAGTGCCCTTCGCAGGCAAATTGATCCGGTTTGGTACGCAGAGACAGTGCTTGCAGAGTTTTGAGGAAATCTACAAATGACTTAGGCCTACTTATCTCTGCAGACTGTCCTACCAGAAACCTTAAAATACTATATTCCATCTAAATCCATCATGTTGATGTAATTTGTCAGAGTTTGAACAGTTTGGAGATCAAATTAATGTAATCAGAAGTACATGATAGGTGGCAGTGCATATCTGAATAAACTGTTGAATATCAGCATGGCCTATAAAAAGTATGTGTAACTGAGCTCTGGCCTTTGAGCTGACATGTAGAATAAGGTTGAGAGCCCGTACCAGACAACACGTTGTGAACGTTTATGGTTGTAACTCTGTCACTCTCCTGGCAGGGACCAACCCCAAATCATCACGCTCCTTCATAATGATTTAAAGCAAATATTTTGAGATTTAAATGCATTTTTTTATTATTTTTCTTTTCTCAATCCCAAACCGTAATGTGTCAGTCGGTTGTATCACATTTCAAAACACTGAGGACCAATTTTCTTGGTATCAAGCCTGTAGTTTTAAGACTTTAAGGTTAAAGTCATGTTACGAAAGGCGTAAATTCTTATTAAATTCGATTGAAATGAGATTTAAAGCAACTTGCATAAACTTTGACACCACAAATGAGCATTCATCTTTTTGAAAAATGAGAAACAATTGTTAAATAAACCTGAAATTTGATGTCACTGTCCACTGCCAGCTCTAGGCACAGGATCATTTGTCGATAATTACTTGTGGCAGTGCAACACTCCCAGTTGTCTGTCAATGTTATGTTTGACTCTCTGCGCCTGGAGCTTGGCCCAATTCAGCTCTAATATGACCAAATTTATTAATGTAATTTCTGTTAATACAGACCATTAGCTGCCGGACTGCTTGTGAAGGAAACGAGAAAGATTAGACTTGATAGCAGAAACTGCCAGGTACGCTAACCATTTCTGAATAGGCGAATAGACATTTGGCTGCTATTTACATAGATTTATGAAAGAAATATGACTGCAGCCTGAGGGTGTTTTGAACTTTGAAAAATGTATTTGCGAAATCCCATGAGTGCAAGGAATTCGTTGAGTAGATCACTCAAAAACATAACAGGCTGACTCCATTGCGTGCTGTGAGTGTTTGCACTTTTTTTCTTGACAAACCGCCTATTCACAGGGAACAGGACCTGCTTGAATTTTTACACTGCACTGCTCAAGACATCTTTGTGAGGCTTATATGCTGAATATTTGAGGTGACTTGCTGATGCTCTTTATGCAGACATGTTCTGACAGATTTGGACAGAGCCCAAGGCAGACACAAAAGAGTAGTCTGTCAAAACCAGGGATAATTCCCTTCCTCTCTACAAAGACACCATCTGAGAGCCATTTACCTAAACAGTGTGGTTTTTCATAGTTTGGGGAATACAATGAAGTTTTGAACTTGTTGACATTATTTATCCCTCAGTTCTTTAAATATGTGAAGAGAAGTTCTGCTTTCAAAGACACCAAGAATACTTCAAGGAAATATGCAACTAATGCTCATTATCATATCTTTTATAAGCAAGCTAAAAGGTCAGAAAAATGTTCACTAATGCGATTCAATGACTTATTGCTTTATGATGTATTGTTGTAAAAACAAGAAATGACACTTATACATAAAATTTATTAATATATCTGTACTCTAAAAAACAAAAAAATGACACAATGGCAGCAACATACTTAATTCTGTCAGTTAAATTAGACATAGACAACAGCATTATCTTCTTGTAAAAAATAAATAAATTATTTATTTTACTTTATGATACGACAATAAATGTACAAAATACTAAATCTTTTTAAAAGGACGATACAATTATATACATCTATCTGTTCCATTTCAACAAAAATGTTCTTAACCTTACATGTGTATGAAGTAGAAACTTTATAGACTGTTTTCATTGCTTTTCAAAACTGCAAAAGTTACTGGAAAGATGGAAAACCGGATTACTGGTAAAAAAAAAAAACAGATCCACAGATTTTCATATACCGAAATGACTACAGTTTGACATATTAGCTGGTAAATGGAATAAAAAAAAATTATTGTATGCTTTTATAATATATACTATACATAAGTGCATGTACAACATATCTTTCCTTTAGCGCATGGCGATCATCCATACAGGCACGATAGCCTCTGGAAAGCCTTCCTGCTTTTCCACGTCCAGTATGGTAAGGCCTGCTGTCTGAATGATGTTCTTCATGATGTCCAGGTGGCGAATGATGCTGCTGTCAATGGGGTCCAGCTTGCATCCCTGCCGTGCCATGTTATCCTTAATGATGATCACACCGTTGGGCCTCAAGCTCTGCTTAGCACGCATTAAAAACTCCATCAGGTCCTTATCAGTAAGATGACCTGAGAAATTTAAAATGGTTGATGAATCATGTAATTCTTGACAAAAAGAGAGTGTGTAAATTTCAAAATGTCCAAATTTCCAAAACTCATTTAGCAGATACTATTTATGCAAAGCTGAGCAACGGCTGTATAAAGTCCAGAATTCTTTATATTTTATATTATATATAACTACTTGAGTCACTTAAAAAATCTGTCACCACCAGTAATTCATGTACTATTGAAAGTCTTTAAATGGTTTTAAGCAGTTTCATATAGATATCTGTTCCGTCGGTATCAAATGTACACAGACTGCAGTAAGGGAGATGAAACTTTATCCTGAAACAAAAGACTCTGACTAGCATTCAGCTGCTCTCATTACAGCAAATGGGCAAAGATAGCCTGCACCTTCTAAAATAAGCAAATGTAGGTGGGCAGAAAACACAGGTCAAATTAAAGTAGTAACTGCAGACAAAACATTACTGTGAAATATATGTACATAACATAAAATAATCCATGAAAACAATCCATCCACTCACAGGCAACCCACTGCAGCCAGATGACATCGTATCTCTTTGTAGATGGGGTAAATTCCTGCAGATTGTAAAGGTAGTAAGCCTCCACTCGGTCTGCGTAATCTCCGAGGTAAACCTCATGGGCGTGCAGGATGAACTCTTCCATCATGTCAAGCATCTCCATGGATTCAAACACAGGAAACAGAACTCCTTTAGACACCCTCCCGATTCCACAGCCGCAGTCTAGTGCCCGCTTGGTGCCAGCCTTTCCTGGACCCTATTGAGATTTTTTTTTTTGATATTCAAACATAATACAGAATTATGAATGCTAGTCCAGGTTCAGGGTCAAAGTTTCAGCAGAACAGTTGAACACTATTTATGAAGCTAATGCTATTTGTCAACTTAGATGTGTTAATTAATCACATGTTCAAATAGTGGTATAGAGACATGTGTACAGCTGGGTTATTCTGATCTTGAGGTCTTGCTAGTTAAAGAATATGTGAGCAGACCGAAAAGGCAATATGCAATTAAAAATGATTGTCTGCTGTCATAGGCTCCCTAGTGAAAAAGTAAAAGATTTAAAATACATTTATTTCATACTTAGTATAGTTCACATCTATTATCATATTTACTGACATACTGCTCAAGATTTACTGATTTAAAAATATCTAATGAAACTTTATTTGTAGTACTACTTGTGCACAATACATATTTCTTAATATTAAGCCTAAAATGTGTTTTAATGTCACTGTTGATGACTTGCAATCAAATATTCTTCAGTATATCTTTAGTTGGACTTCAGCAATTTCTGCACAATTAAAACACAATTTGACTTTAGCATACAGGTTTAGCATACCAAAAGTATAATTGCAGGTAAAATTTTCATACATAAATATGTAAATGTATTTGTACTAAGCATAAAATAAACGTATTTCAAATACATTTTAGTATATAAATTTTTCACTAGGACTGTGTCTGATATTTATAAATAGGATATATACTGATTAATTCTTTGATGTATAAAAACAAATAATTGAAAAAGAAAATGGCGTAGAAAAGATTACCACTCAGATATTGTTCATTTCACATTAATTACATAAAAATGCCTAAAAAGTATTTTCTTGTAAAAGATAAATCCAATAATCTTTTTTTATTTACTATAAAAAAATATTTTAAGTTTATTTCAAATGTGAATAATACACATTCAGTAAGAAAGAGAAAATTAAAATTACGTACAACAAACTTCTTCAGGAACTGTCTTGAGCCTTCAAGGTCGATCTCTGATATCTCCACAAAATCTCCCATCATGCCCTCCTCTGATGCCGGGACATCCTTGTAGAAGTTCTGTGCTCTGTAGTAAAACTGCTTCTCCCCTTTAATGTACTCACAAGTCACTGCATAGAGTTTCACTGTAGGGCAATAAACATATAGACAGTCACATAGCTACACTAAAAGACAAGAGAGAGAAACAAGCCATTGATTTAATTACTAGAAATCTAATATTGTGTTGTAGTTGAAATATCAAGGTCAGGTGTGGGATCAAAGTATCTCAAGGGAAAATGTACAGTTATTAGATGAAGTTTCACAACAACACAACTTCTCACAACAACATTTAATCATAAGTAGTTTTTTGAAAAGTACCAGTTATTAATAGCATTTTACAAGACTTTTTCTTTCAGCAAATGCGATTGAAGCATCAAGATACTGTTGGTATTGACAGTGTTGTACTACAGCGCAAAGGAATGCTTTATTATTGGCACATTTAGGAGTTTAGATGAAGCAACTCAACATACGATACCCTGTCAGCATCAGACTAATGTCGCATTATTAAGTTCAGCTGGAACATCTGCTCTCGAATAGCTGGTCACTTAAAGGACAGACCAGTTATTAAGTCAAAGCATGTTTGGAAAGTTCGAGTCAAATATCGGATCACCAGATGATTAGCGGGAAGACCTTGCTGAAGGATGATAGGTGAGAGAACTGGCACGGTGAGTGGACTGTGATACTGAAATTGTGAGCAGGGATTGATATGTGAACAACAATTTTACTGGTTCAAAGTCAAAAATAATAACAAGCCCATGCAGTGATTCCCTGTGGACTATTTTATTTTGGTCCTGTATATTTTTGTTGGCCCTCTTTATAGTTTAACACTCGCTCATCTGCTTTGCCTTATTGGTCATGAGGCAACATTAAAACAACCTGCTATATTAGGAAACATTTCAGCCAAATCAAAATAGTTCACCCAAAAATGCTAATCCTGTCATTCATTTACGCACTCTCATGTCATTCCAAACATTTTCTGCAGAACATAAAATATATTTTGATTTTTTTTTTAAATGTATTCATTCATTCATTCATTCATTCCATACAATGGAAATTAATTTAACCAAAAACAATTATGATTTTTTTATGATCCGCACTCACGAGAACAGTCTTCTTTTTCCGTTTAATTCAACATTCATCACCAATACGGAAAGACACAAACGTTTCGGCTACCAAGCCTTCCTCAGTGTGTAAATCATCACACTACACATCTGTGACTATAAGAATTATAAGTAAATGATAAAATATTTTTTATTTCTCTCACAAAACTGAATTCTTTTCAGTCTTTTTAAAAAATATATGAATGAATGATTGTCTTCCCTTTTGCTCTAAAATGCAATTGATGTAATTTATGATGCACTCAAAAATATTTTTGCTCCTAATGATGAATATTATTGTAATTTATTACATGAATACATCATTTATTACATGAATTTCACTGACACTAACATAACTTTGCTGTAACTGAGCAGGGCATTTGTAGTTTCCAGTATGCTAGTAGTGTAAATGTGCTTTTTTTGTGTTTTCTTTTTCTTCCCACCAACACAATACACTATAGGGTTAAAAACTACATTTTTAAAAACTACAAGAGCTATTGCTAGCTTTTAGTTACCTGCAAGTTACTTTTTTGAGTAAAGTTCACAGTTTAAAATTTAAGAAACACTTTTTCAGTATGTTTCTTTTCAACTCAAATTATTATTCCTTTACATATAATTTAACACCAACTGTTCTTTATTTAATAAAGATATTTTTTCCCCCTGTGTTGTTATACGTGAGTAAAGACCAAAGGTAAAACCTGTTGCTCTCTGTGTTTTAATACCAGACCAAACTCTTAAAGGGATAGTTCACCCAAAAATTTAAATTTGATGTTTATCTGCTTACCCCAAGGGCATCCAATATGTAGGTGACTTTGTTTCTTCAGTAGAACACAAACAAAGATTTTTGAACTCAAACCGTTGCAGTCTGTCAGTCATATAATGTCAGTCAATGGTACTCACAGCTTTGAGAGAAAAAAAAAAAACATACGAACAGACAAAACCAAATTAAACCCTGCGGCTCGTGACAATACATTGAGGTCTAAAGACACGAAACGATTGGTCTGTGCAAGAAACTGAACAGTATTTATATCGTTTAATGGATAATAGGCCATTGACACTCTATCTACAATCTCAGTTAGGAGTGTCAATAGTCCATTTGAGAGATAGGTGGCGGTAATGCACTTATAAGTCTGCGATCCTCCGTAAAGCAAGAAGAAGACGCATCACGTGCCGGCTGTTGTGTGAACGAGCTCAGGACAGTTGGACCAGGTGGCAGATCAGAGTTAAAAAACGATATAAATACTGTTCAGTTTCTTGCACAGACCGATCGATTCATGTCTTTAGACCTCAATATATCGTCACGAGCCGCAGGGTTTAATTTGGTTTTGTCTGTGTATGGTTTTTTTTCTCTCAAAGCCGTGAGTACCATTGACTGATATTATATGACTGACAGATCATCAAATTAACATCAAATTTTTAGGTGAACTATCCCTTTAACAAGACAAATAGTTGTGATTGAGTCTTTTAAAAGAAATCCAGCCTCGGAATCCAACCAGTAACTCACTGTAACTCTGACAGACTCGTTTAATTGTTTCCACAGTTTACACTACCCAACATCTGATTAACTGTGTGGACAAGTAGAAATATAAGCTAACATTCATCAGACAAAGACCACTGTCAACAACACAACAAAACTACGTATGAACTCCATATCATCGTATAATATTCATGGCTGTTTAAAGTAGAACATTTGCTTAGTTTTTTATGTTAATGGCTCAGGATCTTTAACACACAACTACCATCTCCAAAGCCTTTCAATACTTTGAAATATGCTGTTATTGCTGCTAATGCACCAACATAGTAAAGTCACAGCTGACATTTTATTATTCAGTAAAATCTTAAGTATGCAGCATGCATATACATGTGATGCAATGCTTAAAATAGTCACATTACTGTACAATGTTTAGTATGTGTATACTGTTAAGTGAAAATCGATTGTTCCTATTGGATATTGTGGTTTAGGGATAGCTGTTCAACCTTATCTTCTCAAATTTGCAAATGTAATTTTGAAGCAGCTTTAACAGGGACAGATATGCCAATAACATGAATATTGCTGGATGCAGACTAAATATTTTTTGTGGATTTGGTCTGACACAACTCCATACTCCAAATGTCTGCCTTACGGTTCTCATCACAACAACATTGCAGCAAAACCTCAAAGGGTCATAATTCTTAGAAACAATTCATTGTGCCACCCACTCCCTCATCTTACCCAGAGGAATCTGCTCCAGGAGGTACAGGTAGCTGCCAAAGAATTCCTTCCTCAGAGTATTGTGCAAGTGGAAAGACATACTGTGCTTGCACATCTCATCATCCGTCTTTGCCCAGCGGTCTCGGAAAGCTTGATGCGTCCCGCTAAACTCCATAATGGAGGTGGAATCAGACATTCTGAATCTTCTGCAAAGAGGCTCAAAGAGTGTGTGATAATGCGTAGCTCAAGATATCTCTGGAAGAAGTTCTGAAGACACCACGGTGCTGCTGTATCTGTAGGAGGCCTCTGGTTACTGACCGGTTGAGCGTTCTTTTCTCAGCAGAGTGCTTAAAACTACCACATCTTATCAGATCACCTGCTTTAGGCCTGGGGAGGTGGAATGAGAAAGGGATGGGTAAGATTGCCTCAGAAGAGGGGTGGTGCTTTCTTCTCCAGTTCCAGATGAAGCTCCTTTTCTTACGTTCCATAGACACATCCAGAATGGCATATTAGTGCATACCAACACATGGCCCAGAGAGTCATGCATTCATTCACAGCTAATGACAAGCGGCTTATGTAGTGGCTATTCTTAGTACTGCCTTCTCATGTTTGTATACACAGTATTGGTGGCAAGTTCACAGTGGTGAGGAAAGATCAAAGACAGATCTAATCTGAACATGCTGTTGCTGCTTACTGTCTGCATGCATTGACATAAGCTACAATAGTATAAGTCACAATAGTGACACAATTGCTAAAAAAACACGGATTTTAGAGTTACACACATAAATTGTATGAAAAAGCAGAGATAGGGAGAGAGAGAGAGAGAGAGAAATAAGATGTATAAGATATCAGGCCTCTCATCTTTCATGTCATGTCAGCTCATGGGCCATGTGTTACTCATATGATTGCAGTTTGAAATTTAGATAAATTGCCAAATGATCATCCCCTTAGTGTATGTGATATTCAGTGAACCAAAACTGAACCAGTGCTTAAATTGGAAGTGCATGCTCAGTGCAATTAGAGAAGACTGTTTATAAATAATACAGGTCCTAAAGTTGGTCCAAAAAGCCTTATTAATAAATGTTTCAAACATTTTGATATTTTTTTTATCTAATAGATTTCACCATACTTTCTTAGCTGATTCATCACAGTATAATAAGACCTTTTTTTAATTACAAGTTTTCTGAAATGTTATGTTTAAATAAGACAAAAAGACAAATTATGCATTATTTAATTAAAAATGCATTCATTAAAAATTGCATCTACATTTCTAGAACAGAAATCTGAACACTGGATAAAGCCAGGTTCAAAATTCTTGTCTTGTTTTTATTTAGGCTATATATGGCTATATATATTTTGTATTTTCAATAGGCCCTAACTTTTTTACATACATAAATACTGGCAACAGTCAGAAAAACAAATTTCACCATGTGTTTAGAAGTTAAAGGTTATATAAATCAGGTGAAGGATATATGAACAAATAATACAACTATGTTTGGTGTATGCAAGCGCTACTGAAGTGAAGATGTCTTGCCCAGCGCATGAGAAAATGGCCTTTAAAGATATGCATTGTAATTGAAATCTACAAATGCAATATAGACCTATAAAATGTAATAAAACACTTATAAACATCTATAATCTTACCAGAGGTGGAACTATTTTTACTCTGCTTTAAAAGTACTTTTCAAGTGTCTGTACTTTATCAGTGTCTTTCTTTAGAAAACTTTATTCCAAAACATAATATTGCACTTTGTACGTTTCGTATTAAATATAATTTAATACTTAATTACATTAGAAATCTATTACGTTCTTACTTTTACTCAAGTAAAAATAATTCAAAGATTTACTTGAGTACAAGTACTACATTTTTAATGTTCTTAAGTATTAAAGGTAAAACAACTTATGAAATGTAGTGCAGTAAAAAGTATGACATATTGTGTGTTGGAATGTAGTGAAGTAAAGTTTTACAAAGAAAAACACTCTGATAAACTACCGATACTTTTTAAATTTACTTGAGTAAAGTAAAAATACTTCAAACCAAATCCAACAAAAGTCTTGCCAGTACATGTATTCCAAGGGAGCGATACGTACCTCCACATATACAGGTGGCGCTAGAGGTTCTTTCGCTCATTTCTGCTTCTTCGCTTAGTACACACCCATAGCAACACAAACAGCAGCATCCTGTCAGAGCAGAAACGATGAAGCCACATTAGACACACGTCAAAACATCAGACAGAAATCAACCGCACACTTTTATTTGCTTTAATTTATGAACAACAATGCAAGCGGACGACGCTAGATATTTAAAACGGTGAGTGTTTGTGTAACGCGAGCGAGCTCTGTCATTAGCTGTAGAGCTCAACATAATAGCATAAAAACACAATATATATGCGTGTAATAAATATTGTTTTCTACTATTTTTGATGTATATGTACAGCTTTCAAAATATTCAGGCAAATTATGGCATCAGTTTCTACATCAGTCTTCAAGTGACGTTTAAATGGGTATCATCATCATATTAAACAGAGTTATTGAATTAAGAAAATGTATTTTGTACGTATGCTATGTTTACAATGGTACTGAATGTTTACGTTAATTTGCCGTGATATTTAATGTTACTCCAGGGTGCTTTGAAGGAACAAGTTACTATCTGGGAACATATCTGTGAGAAAAAAAATAAAACAAAAACGATAACAAAACATGATTGTTTTATTAGTAAAATACTACTTTTTTTTAAAGATAAGCTTTTTAAGATAAGCTTTATGCATCGAACATCTTTCATAGGTAACTCAACGTAGAAAAAATACGTAATGTATAACAATAATCAATAATTATCTGTATCGTTTTGTCTTTAGGAAATATAAGGGTGGCAGTTTAGATGTCCACCCCACAGAAAAAGCCCTTGTTGTCCAGTATGAAGTGGAAGCTACAATCCTAGGGGAGACGGGAGACCCGATGCTAGGAGAACGCAAGGAGTGCCAGAAGATGTAAGATCATTCGGATTAATTTAGGAAAACTGATTGTGTGGTAGATTTTTAGTGCTAAAACTTTCCTCTGATTGCAGAATCCGTCTGAAAAGCCTGAATTCCAACACAGATATTGCGTCTTTAGCACGGAAGGTAGTGGAGGAGTGTAGACTCATTTCCCCTTCCAGACTTCCTGAGGTGGAACAGTTATTGTTCTACCTACAAAACCGCAAGAAATCTGCTGGTAAGCTGAGAAGAATAGGGTAAAAATATAATAAAAAAAATGCTTCAGTGCTTTAATGATTGTCTGTGTTTTGTTTATTCAGAAAAGAAAGAGAAGAAACAGATCAAGCCAAGAGACCTGACTCCTTTTGAAGGCATGGAGGTATGAAAAGAATATTTTTTTGTGTCAAATTATATATATGATAGTTTTTGTTGAGTCTTCAACCAAAACATTTTTGACTCTCTTAATGTCTTGTGTCCTGCAGCTTGACGAGGAGGCCAACATTAATAGCATAGATGACTATGTTGAGCTTCTGTATGAGGACATCCCTGAGAAGATCAGAGGAGCTACACTCATCCTCCATTTGGCCCGTAATCCTGACAACCTGGAGGAGTTGCTGCAGAATGGTGTGTTAAACACTGGAGCTCATGGCTAAAATGTCAAAGAGTCATTGTAAAACAGTTTAGGATTTTATCTTTAAACCTTCCGCATAAAGCCTTACTTTAAATACATTTACATTACCATATAACAAAGCTTTGGTTTGCTCCTCAAAATTACAATTCTGTCATCATTTACACACCTTCATGTTGTTCCAAACCTGTATGACTTACTTTCTTATGTGGAATACAACAGAAGGTCTTAATGTTTTTTTGTCTGTGCAATAAAGGTCAGTGGGCTCCAGTGCTGCACCCTGACGTTTGGCAAAATATCTTCTTTTGGGTTTGAAAACAAGAAGGAAATTCTTACAGGTTTGGAATAAACTGAGGGTGTGTAAATGATGACAGATTTTTCATTTTTGGTGAAATATCACCAACTTTTGTAGGATGCCATATTTAGGACATTATGATCATCTCTTTGCAGTCATTTTCATTCCATTATTTTACATACCTCATTCATTCCTTCAAGAAAATGATCTCCAAGTCCCAATGTTTCTGCCCTTACCCTTATGAAAAAGGGCTTGTCATATTAGCACAAAGACTTTATACTCTACTATTCAAAATCAGTCAGTAATATTAATGAAAAAAAAGGAAATTAATAATTTTATCCTGCAAGGATGCATTAAATTGATCAAAAGTGGTAGTTACAAAAAAATTCTATTTCAAATGAATTCTGTTCTTTTGAATCTTCTGTTCTGTTCTTTTGAGTTTCCACAAAAATATTAAGCAGCACAACATTGATGATTGTAATAAGAAATGTTTCTTGAGCACCAAATCAACATATTAGTATGATGTCTAAAGGATCATGTGACACTGAAGACTGAAGAAATGGCTGCTGAAAATTCAGTTTTGCTATCACAGAAATAAATTGCATTTTAAAATATATTAAAATAAAAAAACTGTTATTTTAAATTATAATAATATTTTACAGTATTACTGTTTTTACTGTTTTTGATCAAATATATGCAGCCTTAGTGAGCATCTTTTTTTTTTTTTGCCATTAATAGTAAACATTAGTAAAATAAAACAGAGTATGGGGATCCATTCATAAAGTGTCTTCCATTTACGCTCTCCCTTATATGTCTGATCTCTTTGACCCCTTTGGACACTGTAACTCTATCAATATTTGTAGTACTACAGCCTGCTTTCTACTTCCCTTCGACTATTTGCCTTTTAGCGTCTACCATAGTGTCATTTGATTTTTACCCACAATGCACTTTCTCCTTTGCAAGTGTGTTCTTTCTTTTTCCATTAGCCCGTATCCTAACATATTCTCCATATTCACAAGTTATTCTCAAGCAGTCACATATTTCTAACTGTTGCCATTTTGCATTCACAACGTGAGTTCTTTTCATGAGCAATGAAAGCATTTAATGTTATGTCCGCTCTCCCACAGAGACTGCTCTGGGCGCGCTGGCCCGGGTCCTGAGGGAAGACTGGAAGCAGAGTGTCGATTTGGCAACCACCATCATCTACGTCTTCTTCTGCTTCTCCAGGTAAACGGGCTACACATCTGCACACGCTAGCCAAGACTCACTCTTCAGTTTGATGGGTGTTGTGCATGGAGCTGAGACACAACAATGGCGATGTGCCACGAGGAGAATATATTTTCTTGCATGAGACTCATAATATTAAATACTCCTATCATAATACAACACATCAGCTGCTGTCAGGACTCATATGAAAAGCCAGGCTGTAGGTAAATGTGAAAGCTAGAATCATTCTTGAATCTCTGCCTTTCCGATGTTATTTTGCTGAAGTCTGCAATGGTTTGGTTAACATTCATCATGCTCTCTGTGAGCGAGCGTGTTTGACATGGGTTGAGGCTTTATTTTGGCATGGTTGGATGCATGGTGAATGTTAGACAAACAAGTTTTTTTATCTCCAGTTTCTCCCAGTTTCACGGCCTGATCACTCACTACAAGATCGGCGTGCTGTGCATGAGCATAATTGAGCATGAGCTGAAGCGCTATGACCTATGGCAGGACGAACTGCAGAAGAAAAAGAAGGCTGATATCCTTTCAGTGTAGCAGGGGTCGTAGGTGAAAGGGTAAAGGTAAAGTCATGTCAGGGGGCATGGGTGTTATGTTTTAATTAAAATGTTGTCCTTTAATTACTGCTCTGAACACAAGGTTTTAATAGACAAGGTCCTTGACTTTTTGAACGGGACGATGACCCAGACAATCAGAACCTGAAGAAGGAGTACGAAAAAGCCCTGAAGAAGTACCATGGACTGCTGACCAAACAGGAACAGCTTTTGAGAGGTAGAAAACATTATTACCCACACACCCACAAAGAAATGTCTAATTTTATGTTTTGCCAGGCTCCAATGGACATTTTGGTTGATACTGATGCCAAATATGATTGTTGTGTCTGATTTTATAAATATGCACTGTTCTATACAATATATTACAAACCAGTTGTCCTTTTATAGGTGATGCTTTTGATTTTCTTTCTAATATTCATTATTTTACAATTCTGTTGGTACAGAAATTGCACTGCTCTTTTTAAAAAATAAGCACAAATGAAATCACACATTAAAATATTATAAAGTGCACTACAAAAGATATATATACATAAACACTGCCGTTTAAAAGTTTGGTGTCGGAAAGATTTATTTGAAATGTTTTTGAAAGAAGTATGCTCACTAATATGCATTTATTTGACCAAAAATGCAGTAAAAACTGTAATATTGTGGAAATATTACAATTTAAAATAACTGTTTTCTGTTTGAATACATTTTAAAATGTAATTTATTCCTGAGATGGCAAAGCTGAATTTTCAGCAGCCATTGCTGCTGTCTTCAATGTCACATGATCCTTCAGAAATCCTTCTATTATGTTGACTTGGTGCTCAAGTAACATTTCTTATGATTGTGCTTAATATTTTTGTGAAAACCATGATATTTTTCAGGATTGTTTGATAAATAGAAAGTTCATAAGAACATTATTTGAAAAATCTTTTGTATTATTGTAAAAAATTCATGTTTGATGTTTAATGCCTCTTTGCGAAATACATTTTTTTTTTTACAATACAGACTTTTGAACAATACAGTTTGAACCTAAAAAGCACTCTAAGCGCACAATCTGCTTCCTGTTTTAAATACAGATTTGAAAATGTATTGATAACTTTGCTGTTTGTGTTTCTGTGCCATCAGTTGCTCTGTACCTGCTGCTGAATCTGTCTGAGGACACTCGCACAGAGCTGAAGATGAGGAACAAGAACATTGTCCACCTTCTGGTGAAAACGCTGGACAGAGACAGTGAGGAGCTACTGGTGCTGGTGGTGTCCTTCCTCAAGAAACTCAGTATCTTCTTAGAAAATAAGAATGACATGGTAAAGAATACTGTCAGATGCTTTTATCCAAAGTGACTTATTTATTCTGTTAACCTGTAGTAGTACACTGATGCCTTAAAAGCTTACAGACATGCTCTAATAGCCCCAGAACTCCAATTTTGAATTCATGGGGTGTTTAAATGCTGTGCTTAAAGATTGCAACCTTTGAGGTTGCTGGTTCAAACCCCACAAGGCTACACCACCCTAGTTGTCACTTTCATATTATTACTCTCTCCTTTCTAAATCAGCCACACCTGTTCTCATAACGTTTTGCTCATTTGATGTTCTGTATTGCTTCAAGACAGTTTAGCTGTACTGTTTAGTCGACCACTTATCCCACACTTCCTCCACCTGCAACCAATCACACACTTAACTCTAGACCAAAGGTTATCTAAGCAATCATTTATTTGGATTCATTAATCAGCTAATTTCTGATCTTCTAAATTAAACACATTTGTCGAGGCAGCCAAGCAAAAGTTATTACGACTTTGACAAATGATTTACCACAATAATGCATTCTTGTATGATTAATTAAATGCTTTCAATCGTGTGGAGATGACGGTTCTGTCTCGTTGTTTGACGCCGACTGTGAATGCAAGGTTATAGATGTAGGCAGTTATTAACATTGAAGGCTTGATTTGAAAACTGGTTCCAGGCTGTGAACAGTGGCTTTAATAGGGATCACGTTTCTGCTGGGCTGTCCCATCTGTGGCTGTGTTTGACCACAGCTGGAACAAGCAGATGTGTTAACAAGCAAAGCCACAGGCACATAAAGAACTAACTGACTGACCTGACAACAGTTTCCTACATCACTCCATCACAATCACCTCTCTCTCTTTTATAGGCTGAGATAGATACAGTAGAGAAGCTGGCAAAACTGGTGCCCTGTGAACATGAAGATCTCCTGAACGTAACCCTTCGCCTTCTCCTTAATCTCTCCTTTGACACCGGCCTCCGCAGCAAGATGGTGCAGGCGGACCTTCTGCCCAAACTCACCTCACTGTTAGGTAAGATTCCTGCAGGTGTTTTTGGTTAAGCATTTTATTTTTTTATTTTATTTTAAATACATTATCATTTTATTATTTGATTTTATATATTGTAATTGTAATACAAATATAATACAATTATTTTATTTTATATATTATAATTGTATTATTTTTGTTTTATAAATACAGTGCCCTCTAAAAGTATTGGAACAGTAAAGACAAAATTGCTCTATTGGCTGTGGAGTTAAGACATTTACAAATATGATTAAAAGATGAATATGAGACAAAACTACAGAATGTCACATTTTATTATTGGGTGATTTAAGACGTAGATGTTTTACCAGCTAAGAAGTTCAGCACTTTTAGAGTTTCATCCCCCTGATGTGAGCATAAGTATTGGAACAGTTGCCTCACAGGTCTTTCTAAGTGATCAGCTGTGTCCTTTTGCATTAATTCTTCACATATTAAAAGCAGGGAATGTGTCGTATCAGTTATATCCATTACTTCTGCATTCTGAATCTTGCATTCGATGATGACACACACAAACTAGGATGAAGATGAGGGCGCTAACTTTGAGAGAAAAGCAAGCAATTTGGATGCTAAAAGAAAAGAGGAAGTCAATTAGAGCTATAGCAAAAACAAAGGGCATGGAGAAATCAATAGTTTGGAAACCACCAGCAACCAACAACGACCTGATCGGCTGAGAAAACAACAGTAGCTGATGACAGACAAATCATAAAAGCTGTGAAAATGAACCCTAAAAGATGTGTCTGTAAAATCACCAACAACTTCCAGAAAGCTGGGGTGATGCTGTGACTTTGACACAGAATTACAGATGCTACACAGCAAGATGCAAACCTCTGACCAGCACCAAAAATAGAAAGGCAAAATTAGAGTTTGCAAAAAAGCACAAAGGTGAGCCAGAAGAGTTTTGGAACTGTGTTTATGGACCGATGAGACAAAGATGAACCTTTATCTAAGTGATGGGAAAGCAAAAATGTGGAGAAAAAAAGGGAACTGCAAATGATCCCAAGCATACAGCCTCATCTGTAAATCATGGTGGAGGCCTACCAATATTCAAGAAAATGCCACCAGATTCATTGGGAAGTGCTTCATATTGCATCAGGACAATGACCCAAAACACCCTGCCAGTTCAGTCAAGGAATTTATAAGGGCAAAGAAATGGAAAGTCTTAGATTGCCCAAGTCAATCTCCAGATTTAAATCCGATTGAACATGAATTTCACCAGCTGAAGAGGAGAGTAAAGGCAGAAACTCCCCAAAACTGCTGTGATTGTGTGCAAGGGATCTGCAAATAAATAATAGCTTTTAATCTTTTATATCTGCCTTATGTTCAACTGTCCCAATACTGCTCACATCAATGAGTGGGATGAACACTAAAAGTGCTGATCTTTTTATTTGGTAAAACATATGTGTTGAAATGGCTAGTAATAAAATGTGACATTCTGTAGTTTTGTCTCATATTCATCTTTTAATCATATTTGCAAATGTCTTCACTCCACAGCCAACAGAGCAATTTAGTCTTTACTGTTCCAATACTTAAGGAGGGCACTGTATATATATTATGTGTGTGTGTGTGTGTGTGTGTGTGTGTGTGTGTATAGATAGTAGAGATAATCAAAAATTTAATTTTTATTTTTTAATTATTGACATTTTATTTTTATTTTTTATTTTAGTTTTTAAGTCTTTATTATTTTATATATGCTCATAGTAGAGCGAGGGCAAGACAAAAATGGGAATATGCTCTAAATTTTGTGAGCTGTTTCAAACCCACATTGCTCTTGAAATGCCTTGACCCTATTTTATCTCATGGTTATGATTTCAAATTATTATTCAGACAAATTAATTGTCCATTTGACAGACTTGCTATGTTACAACCATTGAGACAGCATAAGTAGTAGACAGTAAATCTACTAGTTATTTATGTTGTGTTTGAGGATGCAAACGTTTTTTAGCCTCATAAAGCAGTTACAGTCTGGCTCTGTCCTGTCTTTCAAAGACCACTTCTCGAGATGAAACGAAACACACGATTGGTGCATGGACTATATATACAGGCGTGGTTGGCTTTGGCACCAAAAATGTGTTTTTTGCAAGGCCTCAGGGGGGTGTCGTGTGTCCCGTGCAATTAATGTAATATATTTGTTAAAAAAACAGCTTCGGCTCTAAAGTAAATGTTGTTCTTCCAGCACGAGGGAAGTCCACATTTAGTGGCTTATGGAGATTTTCTCTCTCCGTCAGACACATACAACTACTCATTCTTTATGAACATTTTGGACTGGCTGCCAACAGCTAATGGTCCTTTGCACTAGTGTGGATGATGTGATGTTTTTGTAAGTATTTTTTGAAGGTGTGTGTAATCTCTGCTTTTATCTGGTCTGCTTTGTAAGAATGTGACGTCCAGTCCTGTCAGATTATTGCAAATGCCTCATGAATCTTCAGCGTGCACTGAGTGAGGCTCCTATCTGCTCTTCTGACCTTGCTGAGAAGATGAAAGTGAAGTTTTGTACCCTCTCAAACCTCCTTGATGAATTATCTCAGAACCAGAACCAACTGAGCCCTCTTAGATCACACTGCGCAAAAAATTACTTTTCTTATTAGTTTTGTCTTGTTTATCTATATCTAAACATTCTTAAATCAAGATGCATTTACTTGAGAAGCAAAGTGACACAAAAATAAGAGTTGTTTTCTAAAATATGTATAAAAATTTAGTTTTTTCTTAAAACAAGGAATATTATCTGCTAATGGGATAAGAACATGGTCACATGGGACATCAAATTTATTTTTTATTGAAAGATATCTTTCTTATTTTAAGCAAAAACTCACTTAATTTTATACATTTTACTTCAAGTCAATCTTGATTTAAGAATGTTTAGATATTTGTTCTGGAAAACAAGACTTTCTTACTGTGTAAGACGATCATTTATTTGCAGTACAGGAAGAAGTCTACATCCAAGTGCAGAACGAAATCACCATTTCGCCTGTCACACAGCACGCCACTGCTTATATATCACTTATATATTGCCTACAAATGCCACCCACTGCCACTTTCAAAACAAATGTGTGTTTTTCTGAAAAGCATTTTATATTGTTGTTGTTTTTTTCACTTAGATAATGTTATATAGCAGGTTAACATCGATGAGGTTGTGTGGTTTAAATTGTTGCAAATTTTGTATAAAAAATAAAAGAATAAAATGTGTATGTATATACACACACACACATATATATATCTATATACACACACACACATATATATATATATATATATATATATATACATATACACACACACACGCACATATATATATATATATATATATATATATATATATATATATATATATATATATATATATATATATATATATATATATATATATATTAAAAAAAAATAAATCTAGATAAACAAGTCAACCTCCCCTCCTAATTGAGTAATTGGTTATTGGATCACTAGTCGACCAACTTGATCCCTGTTTACCAATAGTGTGTAATCAATGTCTCGATCAGCTCTGAAAGACACTAGGGTTGTAGTGGTCACCTGAAGGCCTGGCTGCTGTGGTTTTATGGCGGTTGGGTGGTTTAAATCTTACTGGGGTGCAATTGAAGTTTAGCTCTCCTGCTCTCCCACTAAACGCACCCTGAACAGGATAATGAATTTTTAATGGGCTTTTTTCTCCCAGGCTCCGGGGCTGTTTTGAACATTTTTACAGGCCCTTCTCCTCCATCCTCATAAAGGATCCCCCGTTTTCCTCTCCCGACGTGCAGGCCGAGGCGTTAACTCGGGGTTTGCGTGTGTGTGTTTGCGCTTGACCTCTGAGTGTGCGCTAGAGCTCGTTTGTACGCTTGTGTGTGTCTTTCACTAATGAGAAGCACATGTGTAGGCCAATCGTGGTGCTAGCGGTGCAGAGCAGCTTGGCTTGAAGTTATTAATGGCAGTAAAATTTATGCTTCCTCCTCTTTTCCCCAATTAAATGGAGAAGCCCTTCTCTTTTCAGGGGTCTCTGGGAGCACATCTGGCTCCAATAGGCTGAGATAACCTTGCCTAAAGGGTCCATGGCCGGCTCCGACCCGTCCCCACCCCCTCTTCCCTCTCTCGGGGTCTGGGTCTGTCTGTCTGATTAAGTCGGAGGCTCAGGTTCTTACCAGGTCCAGGTTTCAGTCTGCTTTCTCAGGGTCAGAATTACTCAGGCCTGAAATAAATACCAGATCTTTAAAAAATCCTAAGATTAACAAAGTAATTCTTGCAGATTTGCTTTGTCTTTAATAACACTACTGAGTTGGTAAGATTTTTAATTGTTTTTGGAATTTTTTTTATCTTTTGCCAAGCAAGGTTAAAGTTATTTGATTAAAACTAAAGTAAAAACAATGATATTGTGAAATATTATTACGATTTAGAACTGTCAAGTCTTCAGTGCCACATGATCCTTCAGAAATCATTCTAATATGCTGATTGGATGCTCAATAAATATTTCTTGTTATTATTAGTTTGATGCTTAATATTTTTGTGGAAACCATGGTACATTGTTTTGTAGAATTTTTTGATGAGTCCATTGATGAACAGCATCTGTGTACAAGTATTTACTGTAAATTTTGTTCAATATAATGCATCTTTTATCAACAACAGGATTATTTTCTTTCTTTCCAACAAAAAAAGTGTTACTGACCACAGATTTTTGAATGGTCGCATAGGTCCACAGTAATGACCAAAAAGTGTCTCATTCCATAAATATTGGGACACTCGTGACTCAAATCAGAATCGAATGCTCAAAAGTGCAATCTGGTGCTGTCCTGTTTATCTTGCTGTCTATTTCTACTAAAGAAGAAGGTGTAGTTCAGGCTACCTTGAATATGCAGATTGTGTCTGTCCATTCATGGCTTGTGTGTGCTTGTCTTTCAGGAGACGAAGCGCAGAGACAGATCGCCATGTGCATTCTGTACCACATCAGTATGGACGACCGTTTCAAGTCTATGTTTGCCTACACGGATTGCATTCCACAGGTGAGAGATCAGCCTGCATTAGCATGATCTTATAGCAGGGGACAGGAGAGGTCTATATCCACTCTCACATCATGTCAACATCGGGTGTGACCGTTGTTCCATTGTGCCACACCGCAACAGTTTGAAGCTGTCTACGTTTGATGCATCAAATTTAAAGTTCCAAATCCATTTATACTGTTTTTGGAAATGTGGAGTACGTCAGAACTAGAACAGCATGAGTTTACTGTCACTGTCTTGTTGCATCATGATGCTTTGCATCCAGTGTAGACGGTATCAGTTGATCACAAATAGCTGGAAAAATCTTGGAAATCCAGTGGTCAAAAGGTTTGAGAACCCAGTGCAGCTTTCGCCCTTTTTTTCTTTGGGTCACTATGTGTTAGGGGTGTAACGGTACACATATTCATACCGAAAATCTTCGGTACGGGTCTTTCGGTTCGGTATGCATGTGTACCGAACAAATCATTCCATTTTTTGAGGAAATTCAGACAATAAATTCCATTTTGGCGCTCTTTGATGTGGCGTCGCTGTTTAAAGCCTCTGCGCCATAATCACTTCCTCTTTAGTACTAGTTTAAATGTGAAATAAACATGAATGAACATCTCATGTATTCGCTCAATCAGAGTTTCAATTGCAGAAATACGTCAATAAAACAGCTTGTAAACAAAATGTCATGTAGCATTTCATTTACTTCTGGCAAGTCATCAGTGTCTACAGCTCGTTATTAGCTAGAAAATTTAAGTCTAGAGAAGAGCATTTTGAGAAATATTAGACTATATACTTAATTATATTTTACTTTAACTGTTAGTGATGTATTATTTAATGTATGTTTAATTAAATATTTTATGAAACAAGTTATGACAGCCACTGTGTAAATGATTGTCAACAACAAATAGAAATTTTATTGTATAATTTAGAAGTTAATTTAAAAACTGCATTATGTGCGATTTACATGTTTGCATACAAATTTTTTAAGTGTTTTGAGTGTTAATTATTATAGTTAAAAATAAATAGTAATTGAATTTAAAATTGAGCTCTCTGTTGTTCATTGTAACCTTATAGTAATGTAAAAGGGCTAGAGCAGAAACTGAGGTAGAACATTTTAATTGTAATTGAATTTATTTGAAGAAAAATCTAAAAAAAAAACAAATATATATATATATAGATATATATATGTGTATATATATGTGTATATGTATATATATGTATGTATGTGTGTGTGTGTGTGTATATATATATATATATACCGAACTGCCATGTTTGTGCACTGTTACACCCCTACTATGGATTGTTAAAGAAACTTTAAATCACATTTAAATTAGATCACAGAAGCATGTTAGAGATTATAGTTAACATTCAGAATAAGGAACCATCAGACATTAAAGTATAAGAAGAAAGGAAATAGAAAGGCCCTTCGTGGTCAAATTGGGTGACTAGAGAGATGAAAACATGGTGACTGCAGGCTGGGGGTTACCAAGGTTTTGGTGGGGCGACTGGATGTTGCATGTGAAAGCAGGGCAGGTGCCAGTAAGTCTAGCCACTGTGATTTAGGCTGCAGGGCGGCTGCTATGTGATACTCTGTATGGGACTGTATGCTTTGCATACTCACCGCTGCCTTCTTACTCTCTCTCCGGGCCTCCTGCTTATCGTTAACGTCAGGGGGCGATGTTGACATCCCTTGACCACTTCAGCCCAGGCCTGGACCTCTGCCCAGTCCCTTTTCCCCCACGCTCCCTTCCTGGACCCCTACCGTCCCCTCAGGTAGCAGAGTCCAGTCCTCTGTTCCGCTCGGGGTGTGGTGACGTTAGCCAAGCTAATGCAGAGTGACATGTAAGGTTCGTGTCTAAAGTTAAGATTCGCTTGAGAAAATCAGGAATCCCTGGACGTCTGGGAAACTTACAAATTGGGCGCGGGAGTTTGGAAAAAATGTTTCAGGTCTGTCAGCTTTTTTTTGTGTGACAAAGGCGGGTTTGATTAAAGTTCTAGGCTGGTCAGGACTTCAAGGTGCGTGCTGACTTTGTTGAGTTGGATCTTTCAAGAAAGAAGGGGGCACTTGAGCTTGAAGCTTTTGGGTATGAGGTAACTGGACTAAAATTGAACATATACACACACTAAGCCTAGCTGACTTTGATGTCAGTAAGTAATTTTTTAAAATAAAATAATACTTTTATTCAGAAAGAATGCATTAAATTGAAGTCATCAGTGAAGTGACAGTAAAGATATAATGTTACAAAATATTTCTACATAATCAAAGAAATGTATCACAATTTCCACAAAACTTTTCACAGCACAGCTGTTTTCAACATTGACCATACTAAGAAATGTTTCTTTAGCACCAATTCAGTATATCACAATGATTTCTGAAGGATCATGTGACACTGAAGACTGGAGTAATGGCTGCTGTGGCAAGTGCTCTGACTGTTTCTTTCTGTTATTTCCTGGTGATTTGTTGGTAAGGTAATGAAGATGTTGTTTGATTGTGGTGAGGAGAGGATTGACGCTGAGCTCATTTCCTTCTGCATCAACCTGGCTGCCAACAAGAGGAATGCCCAGATCATGTGTGAAGGTGAGAGCAGATACAAATGCACAACCAAAAAACATTGAACAGTAGACTCAGTGCTGAATTTAATGTTTCCATCGAAGGCAATGGTCTGAAGATGCTGATGAAGAGAGCACTAAAGCTAAAAGATCCTCTGATGATGAAGATGATCCGAAATATATCTCAGCATGATGGACCTTCTAAAAATCTTTTCATTGTAAGAGTCAAAACCGAGAATATACTCACCCAAGTTTATGTAGAAATTTTCATTGATGTTTATTACATTGAAAACTAATAAGCATTTGATGTGTTTGAGGATTATGTCGGTGACCTGGCGGCTCCGATCGGACTGAAGGAAGAGGAGGAGTTTGTGATTGAGAGCTTGGGAACTCTTTCCAATCTTACTATTCCTGATCTTGACTGGGAACTTGTGCTAAAGGAGTACAACCTGGTGCCTTATCTCAAAGACCACCTCAAACCAGGTCTGTCTCAATCAACTTTACTGTTTTACATCAGAATTCACAATATATGAGAATATTAGTTGTAAGGTCTCATGATATGTGGCTTTTAGGCTCTGCAGAGGATGACCTCATTCTGGAGGTGGTGATCATGATTGGCACTGTCTCCATGGACGACTCCTGTGCTGTAATGTTGGCCAAATCAGGCATCATTCCTGCTCTAATAGAGCTGCTGAATGGTAGGAAACATTCATGCCATCACAGTGCTTTTAAAATGCCTGTTTCTTTTGACGTATGTTAGTGGAAGTAGAGAAATGATCATCTCTTTCTTTCTTCCATCCTCAGCCCAGCAAGAAGATGATGAGTTTGTCTGTCAGATTGTGTACGTCTTTTACCAAATGGTGTTTCACCAGGCCACCCGAGATGTCATCATAAAAGAAACACGTATCCTTAATCTTGTAAAACTTGCAGTTGCGTGATGTTGTTGTTCAGTCATACAGCGATTCCTCTATCAAAGTTTTTGTCCTTGACTGTTATCTTATCAGAGGCTCCTGCGTATCTCATTGACCTGATGCACGACAAAAATGCAGAAATACGCAAAGTGTGTGACAATACATTGGACATCATTGCTGTGAGTATGAATCAGCTATACCTCAAGTAGTGGGCTGTTTTTTCCACCAATTTCAAGTTGTTTGTTTGACCTATATATTCTGAACAAGGCTTTATTTTTATATTTTTAGTATTCATTGTAATTTTAGTAATTCAGAGAAATGTGCTTTTGTCATTTTTATTTGTTTTTTTATACTTCTATTTTGCTTTTCTATTTATTTAGTTTTAATTATTTTAGTACTTCAACTTAAAGGAACACTCTACTTTTTTTGAAAATAGGCTCATTTTACAACTCCCGTAGAGTTAAACAGTTGAGTTTTACCATTTTTGAATCCATTCAGCCGATCTCCGGATCTGGCGGTAGCACTTTTAGCTTAGCTTAGCATAGATCATTGAATCGGATTAGACCATGCCGGAGCATAGCCCACGCAAACAAGATAATTCCGCACAGAGCTGCAATTCCAGGTTTTCAAACAGAAATGGCGACAAAGAGGCAAAACCTACAGACTGCAGCTTTAATTTCAGTTATATTTCAGTTAGTTGTCAAGGTGACATTAGTCATTCAAGTTTTTCATCTAACATTCATGTTTTATTTCGGTTTCATATCACCTAACGTAAATCAGTTTTAATAATTTTAGACTTAGTTAACAATAACGCTGTAAAGAACTGTTCCAAACTTTTTTGCCAAATCTTCTTCCTCTCTTCTTTTGTTTTGACTGAGTCAAGAGGGAGACCATCCAATTGTCTTCATTGTTAATGATAAATATGGCACATACGGTTTGTAGTCAGGGTCATTTGACATAAAAGACTAATGGATGAACGCCGTTGCTAGCGGGTTAAATGTATAAACCGTTCTGAAGCAGCTCTGTCACGAGTGATCTGTCCCAGGCCTCAGATTAATGTAATTATGGCTGGTCTTGAGGCCAAGGGAAGTGTTCCATACATCTGATCGGAAAGGGCCATTAAAGCAGGGAGCCACATCAAAGAGAGAGAAGGAGATGTCTGCTTAATATCTCGTGGTGATATTGGACAGAACGCAGAACCGCTGAAAACCACACATTCACACACACACGTTGTTGGTCATCTTCCCCTTTTTCTTTTTCTATGTTATACAAATATGAATATCTGATGAATATTGTTTAAATTAATTTGTCTAATTTTGTCTTGTCATACCCAAGCCTTTTTTTCCCTAGTGACAGCGGTTTTTAACCCAGACAGGAGAAGTCATTCATAATTCATTTTTACATGCTATTTCTGGACACGCTTGAAGATTTTTTTTCCCCCCAGATTTATTTATAAAACACCCAAACCTGCTCTGGATCCAAATGTTCAGTAACGTCATGAGCTCAGCTACTTGAAGATTGATTAGCCAGTGTATCAGACCACATTCATCGCGTTGATTGGCCACAGGAGTGCAGCATGTGGCGCCTTTAATGCTTAACAATGATAAATTTGTGCCCTGGCAGGAAGTGTCACTGTGTATGCCGGTGAGGCCAGGACCGGTGACAGTGAGGCCTGTTTGAGGCCTGGGCCTCAGGTGGCCATCAGAGCCCCAGGCCTTCCACCCCGTGTGGGGATGATTAATCAGAGAGCTTGCTTAGCATAACTATTTCCACCAACCTCAAAGAGGTTTTATTACTCTCAGTCCCTGTAGAATTAAAATAAACAACTACCATGTTATCCGTCTGCCAGGCAACACAGCGCACCTGATTCATCCCACATCTTCGGTATGGCACATGCAGCGAGGCAATACAGGCAGAGCCTTTCTGTGTCCTGTGCTAATAATCTCTCTGTCTGTGTCTGTAGGAATATGATGTGGAGTGGGGCAAGAAGATCCAGAGTGAGAAGTTCCGCTGGCATAACTCTCAGTGGCTGGAGATGGTGGAGAACCGGCAGATGGATGAGGCAGAGCCTTTCATGTATGGAGATGATGGAGAACCTTTTCTCCAAAATGGTGACATCCTGGAACGGCCAGACCTCTTCTACAGCGCAGGTTATATTGGGCGGGGATTTTAAGAAATATAGCTTAATTTAAATAGTAGTTCTTATGAATAGGGTGTTTAATTTTTGCATTTTTGATGCGTCAACATACTTTGAGTTAGTGTTTTTGAAAATATCTTTCAAAATGATCAGACATGATTTTTTCACGGTGGACAATATTAGCCCCATATATAAGATATTTCTGTGGTATTTCTGCAGTAATTATGACAGTACTGCTTGTTTTAAAACGTATTTATGAAGTAAAAGTATTGATATATTTAATAAACATTTCTTTTTTTGATTCAGTGAGATTGAAGATTTTAATGTGTATGTTTAAAAAAAAAAATATTGGGGTAAAAAGACATGATTTAAATTTACCTTTTGATTTTGGCATTTTAATGTGGTTTTAATTAATTTTATTTAATTAAATTAAAAGTCTCTAATATATCTATAATATATATAAATATAAAATATTCTGTAGTCTGTAATCTAGTTAAAAACCCAGATTATAAACAAACAGTACTTTTAAATTATTTTTATTATTACTTTTTAAAATAATTAATTTAAAATTATAATTTAAATTTTTCAAATTTTAATTGCCAATTTCCACGTCATAGTTCAGACGCGGGCCAGGCCTCGGGCCTGTTTTGGGTTTCTCTTTATTTTTATATTGTAGACATCTATCGATTAGTGATGAAAAAAATTGCAGCGTTGGTGGAAACAAGACGAGACCGTGCCGCGACTGAGAGCAGCTCGATGGTGTTTAGTGTCCCGCAGCAGCAGCAGCGTGCTCAAGTGACTTCAGCGCAGCTGAATAGTTCTGCGTTCAAATGCACACAATAGGCTAAAGCTTGCTGCAAAACCTCAGCAAGCATAACCATGAATGTGTCAGCAGGAAATAGTAAAGAGATATTTAAATGATTTACTAATAAACTAATGTTTTCTGAGTACGCTGATCCTGACTCGCCGTCTCCTCATTAGACGCGCCTTTAGAGAGAAATGCATCTTTGATTATGATTAAGATTATAATAAAAGAGTTTTTGTTTTAAAAATTTTTTATTTCGTTAAGTGATAATTGATAGATATATTTATCATGTCTGTGAGGCATGTATTCGCTCAGCTTCGGTTCATTTTTGTGAAGCGCTCCTGTTAAAGACGGCAGAAAGCGCATCATGTTTGTTTTCTTTGTTTTATAAAAGAACCTTTTGTTGGTATTGTGAGTGCACACAAATACAAGTAGACCCTTTACAGGTCTGAATGATGTATTACTCTTACCTTTATCAAAAAAAAAAAAGTGTTTGCGCTGGTGCCTCCATGTCCTGCAGAGCGCGCTTTAGCTTCTTTGTGATTCCCGCAGATGGAATAATCCCAGCAGATGGTGCCATCAGTCCAAAGTTCTTCACAGACTTCCAGAACGGAGACCTGTTAGGACCACAGGGTTTCCCCAGCAGGTACATTTAAATATGATGAATTAGTCAAACTGGCTTTTGTTATTACTGCATCATACACACACACATCTTTGTCTGCCAGTTTTGTTGGCTTTAGCAGAAAAGGGCTCAAAAGTGCTGCGTCAAAGAGTCCTCCGGCATCCCAGCAGGCCACAGCACTCCTCCAACAGAAATACCCTCAGCTTTGAGAGTAAACACAGCTCCCTCTATTTAGCGTTTTCCAAATCTGCTTCAGTTGCCATATACCTACTGTTTAGGGGTTTCAGAAAAGCACTAATGTGATGACTTGATGCTATGATTTATGGTGTGGCCTACTTTGTGTCATGGGACTGTGCAAAATATTTGAGCTCTGTTCCAAATATTCAACTCCGTAATCAAAGAGGGAATTATTTGATATGGGTACAGTTAATGATAATACAGTGACCCCTTTAAATGATTAGACAGTCATAGGTTTAGGCTTTAAACATAGGTCTAACAACAGTGAGAGCTTGCTAAATTATACATTAGTCTGTGAGAGAAAGGTTGGAGTCGTGAAGTCAGAGAAGAGGCACTGAAAAATAAGCAGCAAGTGAATAAGAGCGGGAGAAGGGCGGCAGAGGAAGCCATGTTTTTTTTCACAGCTCTTTGTAAGCAATACCTGTAGAATATACTGAGAGTGCAAAGGGAATTGGGCGGCCTGAAAGTGTGGTTTTCATTTTGTCCGTGTGGTGTTAGAGACCCAGGTTAACACAATGAACAGCCTAGGTTTCCCTGCGCCGAGTCAGGAGCCAGACACACTGGGAACGGTTCTTTTAAAAGCCTTTAATAGAATCACTTTTATTTATAGAATAGCACAGAGCAATCTTTCATTTAGCACATAAAGAACGCTTCGTTATTTCAGAAGAAAAAACAAAAACACATTCTTGGCTGCATTTGCTTGAAAAATAGGAGTTCCTCATTGTGAATGTTATGATTAGACAAAAATCATATAAAATATAATATTTTAAAGTAAAGTAAAATTATTTTAATGCAGTAAAGCGTACAATATTATTTTTAATGAAACATTCCCAGAGCCAAACAGGACGAGTACAGTTCCCACAAAAAGTATTTGGACACTTAAGATACACAAAAAGTTTAAATGACGTTGCATTAGAAAGTGTTAAACCACGTGGCGTTTATTTATTTTACTTTCTTTGGATACTTTCTGTTGGCAAACGTTATGTAACATGTCCAGAGTTAATGTGATGAACTACACCTGTGGTTACTCTGCTGGGACACCTGTGTGAACTTAAGGGGAACTGACTTCATATATTCACTAATAGAGACCAGTTGGTTTAAAGTAATAGAACAAATGGCTAAATAATTCAAATCAGCTCTGAGAAAAGGCCAGGTACCATTTGTTTGCAGATAACACTTGATTTGATTATATACTTGATTTGAGTTTGTGTTCAGTAAGTAAATAATAATTCATTTACCCTTGTGTCATTTCAAACCTATCATATGCAAATACTTTTAAAATACTTCATAGAGTACCCCCTTTTCTCATTTTGTGTTTCATAAAATAAATAAATTTAAATTTTTGAAGACATGAGGGTGAGAAAATATAACAGAATCATAATTTTCGAGCACCAGAGGAAGGAAAGAGACTGGCAACACAGATACTTTCTTGTTTAGAGGTTTTCGGGTGTTTTTTACAGGATCTCACCTCAGTGTTAACTCTCAGAGTCTACCGGGGCCAAACATGGGGGTCTTTTTTCAGCTTGCGTCCAACCTCAGATCTTCAGATTATCACCAAGTGCACTGTGACTGTGACCCTCAAGTGTAAAGGGCCAACGGCTGTGTTTCATAAGATAGTAGAAGGATAAACAATAAATTATTAGACAAAAGTTGGTTTGAATCACTAGTAACATTATTATTTGTGGAAACCTGCAGAAAAGGTCATCTTTTCAACTTTCCTGGAAAGGATGACAGCATCCCTTTGGGATGAATGACTCACTGTAAGAATGATCATAACACAAACACACACTTTTAAGGCCTGTCTCTTACCTGGACACTCTTTGAAGGGATCATCTGATTTACAACACACTGCCGTTTCCTTCCCATCAACCCTTTTGAACTTATTCTGTTAGTTATAAGCTTCGGTTTCACCCAAATTCTTTGACATCCAGCCTCTCCTCCTCAAGCTTTTTAACAACGTCTGAAATTTCCCCAGACGGCAATGGTGTTCCTCAGAGGATAAAGACAGACTTGCTGCCCTGAGAGGGCGGGTGTACTGGGAGTGAAGGGGGTAACGCATGTAACCGATCGCTGGAAGTGATTTGGTCTAAAAACAACACAGCATTATGGGAGCTGGAAGGGGCAAAGTAAACAACCCATATTTTAAGAAGACAGGCCAAAGTTGGGTGGGTGTTGTTTATTTAAAGGCAGATCATACTAGTCCTTTCCAACTGATGTGGCATGATCCCGTTAGTCGTTTGCCTTGAAGAATTAATATACTACTTCTGGTTTTAAAATCTCATTTTTAATTTGTAAACACAGCCGGTGTATATAATATATCATAGTATAGTATAATATATAATTTTATTAACTCCTAGTGTAAATAATATATAATATGATATGAAGTAAATATAATTTATTATAATTGCTACTTATATATTTATTATTTCACTAGGTTTGGAGCAGTTCTGATTTAATCTTGGTAGTTCTGTTTTGCAGGATCAGAGCGCCATCTAGTGATTCACATAACCTTTATCTAACCCATACATAAGGAATTTCCTAATAAAATACACATTAACATAATGATTTTCTCTTCAGCAGTGATGATTCAGGCTGACAGTTGTCTGTTTTTCTTCCTCCAGTTCTTTGACAGACGGGTACGGACAGACAGGTGTGACTCCCGCACGTCCTGCCACGGCTTACGGCTTTCGGCCTGATGAGCAGTTTTATTACGGTTACACGGCATCACGGTAGGAGAGTGTCAGGAAAGACCTAAAACTTATGAAAACCAATAAAATGCTAGTTAGGTCTCTTTACCATTTCGAATGAAAGCAACACTACTGATTTTCTTCATCAGTATTTCTTTCTATGTAATATGTGGATATTTATTACATTCCATGTGAATCTCAGTCTGAATGTGTTTTAAGCTGAATGTTCTTAATGAAGCTATAATTTGCATCCCTCACTATGAGCTCTATGTAGTATTAACACATCCTACTTTAGCCTACTACTGTGTATTGCTTGTCAACACTGAAGAAACTAATGGCACCACATTGCCTTTTCTGTGCAATATAACAAAAGTAGGATTTTAGTTGCATGCTGTCTCATTGATGTAGGTGAGTTAAGTTATGAGCGTTGAAAACACCATCTATTTAAAACAAATCCATTTAATGCATGACAGTTGTTTAGGTTTCTGGAAGCAAAATTGTGGAGCTTTAGCTGCAACTCATGTATTTATAGTTAATAGTCAGTCATTGTCATCCATAATAGGATTTCCTTCAGTTTTGCATATGTTTACATAAAGCAACTGATCTAATGGGCAGTTTAATGATAGTGCCCCACTGCCCCCCGCCCACCAGGACTCAAAACTGAAATAACATATTTTGTTAAAATACATTTCATACTTGATGCCACAGTCTTAATATCTGCTCACTAATGTGATTGTGCAAAACAATGTTGCCTGTTTCTTTGCTTTTGATACTGTAGTACCAGTTTTACAACACATCTTGGCTTGGTGCACTGTTAACGGCTTCATATGTATTTTGTAATGTAGCCAAACTCAAGTGTTCTTTTGAAATAATACTGGTCTCTGTATGTGCGTTTTAGTATTTATGAAACTCAATTTCATTGGTGCCTGGCACTTGTCTTAATTACTGTTTTATATAAAATGCCTTTTTATTTAATGTGGTGCAATATGAAATAGATAAATTGATGTGCAAAAGCTCTCCTTGTGTATGTTACTTTGATAGAAATCTTTTGCATATAGTTGGGTTTTAGCACAGCAGGAGCTCAGCAAAAGCTTACCTTGTTTACTTTCACTGATTGTAGTGAAATGCCGTGCATCTCATTCATTCTTAATAATTCACTCCCATCATTCAGACATTCCTTAAAAGGGTGGTTATGCATATTTATGCATTCATACACTGTCTTATTGTTAATGTGGATGTCATATAGGGACCCAAATGCCCAGATCAGAATCTGGAGTGACTGTCTCCATATAACACAGATCTCAGTGGTTCTGCTGAATGTACCTGCGGTGCACATGTGGCAAATGTATTTGTCTCACTCAACGTTTGTTCATAACAACAAACAGCAGCTCGCTGTAGATACTAGGGCTGGGTATCGTTCAAAAATGTTCGATATCGATACCGATACCTTGAGTTCGATACCGGTTCCTGAACGATACATTTTTCGATACCAATTTTATGAAAACCGTTTTAACAAGATTACATTATCTCAAAAAACTTTGGTTTTATTTTTTTCAGCTTGTTGACATGTATACAGACTCAAAGACTCATCTCCTGAGCCACTGCACTGCACAAAGGAACAAAATATAGCCAACACAATAAATCAAGTACAAATAATTTTAATAAAGCTCAAATAGTTTTCAGTTTACACTAGTGCGTGCTCGTTTTAAAACGCATAGCTCAGACAGAATCATCATTTCTATTCATTTATTCTAGGTTGTTAAAGACTTCAAGAAATTTAAAATCTTTATCCACTTTCATAAGTGGATGTTTTATTTTCTTTCACAATATGTTTTATTGTTATTAAATTCTATGTTGAAGTATGTCTAATTATTTACTACTACTACTAACTACTACTTAATTTATTCAAATTTATTCTTAAAACAGCCTTATGAAATGCTTTCTTTTTCCTCAGAAATTCTGTGTTCTGTATCTGGTTTTCAAATGAAGGCATACAACATTAATTTCATTTTTCTTTTAAATTATGGAAAATAAAACTTTATTTATTTATTTTGGCAAACAGAATTTTACTATTAAAATTAAAACATGGAAGAAATGTTGTGTGATCATTAATTAAATAAGTTTTAATAATTTTAATAGTAGTAGTAGCCTAGTAGTAGCAGTATGTACACTCTGCTGAACAATATTAATTTATTTCTGCCGCAGTGTCTTCCGAGTTAAACCGAACTTTTATTTTGACGGGTTTCCGGGAATACCTTTACAGTTCTGTGTGTATATGATATGACGCAAGTTTTACTCAAATCAAATGGTAAAATGCTCATGAAGTGACTCTCAGAGCAGTTCTGGAGCTGTTGTTCATGTGTTTATGTCCTCATTTAGTGAGACGGCAGACGCTGAAATGTCACGCGAGCTTCAGTCTGTGTAAAGTAAGCGAAACTGCGCGATATAGAGAGCAGACTGCTCCGTGCGCTTTCGAATTGCTCTCGCGGATGTCAAACACTGATCAATCAGCACCGCGTCACTTCTAGTCAAACACACCTAGTGCTGCAGGCTTATTGGCTCACTGACGTTAACGAGATTAACCCCTTAGGTATCGAAATTTGGTACCGAACGACAAGACGTTTTTCCATACTCGGTGGTATCGAGGCAATTCGGTCGGTGCCTAAAAAGTATCGAACTCGATACCCAGCCCTAGATATGTCACAGATCCAGATTCCATGGAAAACAAACCTGTCCAGGCCTGCATTGTGGGTCTACGGTAAACAGTCATCCCTGGTTCATGACAAACTTTGACAAAGCTTTGCATTTTGGGGAAATGTACAAGACCCTTATTGTTTAAACTTTACTCATGTTGTGAAGATTGAAAACTTCCGAAATTGCAAAAATGGCATATTTATTTTTGAAGGATTTCTCATAAAGATTCACAAGGACACTCATTTCCAAACTCAATATTTGTTACAATTTAGATTTCATATATTATTAAAATGCTAACAAAGCTGTACTTTTATACATATTAGCTTAAAACAATATTGAAATAAGATTATCTATATTACATTTATTTTATTCAAATAATCCTTATTAGAAAAACATTTAATTATCTTTAACTACTTTTATACAATATATATATATATATATATATATATATATATATATATATATATATATATATATATATGAATAAAAAGTTGAATTTTTTTTTTGTACATTGTTACTGTTCTTAGTGTCACTTTTCATCAATTTCATCAATATAAAAGTATAAATTTCTCTTAAAAAAAAACCTTACTGACCCCAAACATTTGAATAGTAGTGTATATTACCTTCTGGACAACGATGAAACCAACTTCAAAATGTACAATTTGTCTCCTAATACAAAAAAATTAAGGGGTGAACAAGTTTTAAATCCTGACCCGACATGGTCATTGAAATTTAAACTACAGTATCTTGTTCCTCGAACATTTGAACTTGAACTTTTTCTCCATTGTCTTTGGAAGGCTGAACCACGTCCTCTATTTCAATAACCTCCACTACCAGGTCCCGGATCTCCCTCACACAGTCCAGGGGCATGGGTTCATCCTCTAGGTTTGGAGAAGACTGGGATTCTAAAGCTTTTTCTGAAAGATCCATGATTTGTTTGCCTGTGAACTCTTTGTAGATATCTCCATCCTCTGCATCTTGAATAGACAAACAAACTGCGATCGGATATGTGCTTTCTTTATGTATTAGTGCCTTAACCTGGGCTGGATCATCTGACGAATCTTCTGTCTTCATGGTTTCCTCACTATTGTCCTCGGTTTCAGCAGGCTCATCATCAGAGCCAGAGTTTTTCATACAGATCGAGTTGATTACTACTGTGGGTTTATTAGCAAAGTCTGAAGAAGATGCATCACCTCCTGTTGGTGAATTGCAACTACCAGCACTTTCTACAGCTTCCGTTACCTTAATAATGGGAGTGGAACTGACCAAAGCTTCCATGGCATTTTTGGTGAGTTCTAGTTTAGTCTCAGCTGATGTATCCAAGGTTGATGTTTCAGCAGTGACAAATACATCATCACTGCTCTCCTCTGAGAGTATTCTGTTTTCTCCTTCATCTATTTTTCCCATGATAGGCAGAGCTTCGTTCAGTGCACGGCTTTCTGACAAGTGAACAGTCACCGATTGGTTTGCTGTCAGGCCATTGCCCAGCAGCGGGGAGGGCGGCATGGGTGTGCGCAGTCTTGGGGAGGTATTTAAGTGTCCTGGGCTGCTGGGTGCGGATCCTGGGGGTGTGAAGGATAAGCTGGACACACTGAAATTGTATCTGCTCTCTGTGAACAGGTTGAATTTCTTCTTGCTGGCTGCTTCTTTGACCACTGCCAATCAGAAGCACAAATCAGATTTGAGAATTGTGTTTTAAGCAAATCTTAAAGCTAATTATAATAATATATAGTAATAATTAATAGGGCCCTATGAAATGTGTTGTATTTATTTTCCAAATTTCATTTTGACAATTTTTTCTGTTTAAATTTTTTTTAGACTCTGTTTTGATGGTTAAATTTAATCCAAAATCCATGTCTAATTAATTGAATATTAAACAGCAATTTAAACATTTACAATTTAAATGTTTTTTTTTTTTTTTCCCATTTTATTTTCTGGGTTACATTTTTAATGGTTTCATTAAATATTAATAATCAAAAGCATCTCTAATTAATTTATTATTTATTTATATAATTTGTTTTTCCCAGAAATACTGTGCTGTGTATGTGCATTTTCTGCTAAATAAATTCTGTGACATTCTGCGTTAAATTCTATTTTCAGCACTCGATTCTGCGACTCCTTCTTTGAAAAAAGTCCTATGCTCATCAAAGCTGCATTTATTTGATCAAAATTTTGAAATACCATTACTATTTAAAATAACTTAATTTATTCATTTATTCCTGTGATGGCAAAGCTGAATTTTCAGCAGCCATTACTCGAGAAACATTTCTTATTATATGTTGGAAACAGTTGTGCTGGCAACTTTGATCCAGTTTTTCAGAATAATTTGATTAATCGAAAGTTCAAAAGAACAGCATTTATTTAAAGGCAGCGGCTATTTGCACTAAGTGTAAATAGTAATTAGATGCTATTTATACTGTTAAAATAGCAGGATTTTCTGCTATTTATACTACTTATTGCAAATAGTGGCAATTATCTGCACCTCAGTATTGTAGTACATTATAAATCAGTATGCAATAAGTTATTGAGTGTAAATTTTAATTCAAATTATTAAATGGATGGGACATTAAAGCCCTCCCTACACCTAACTGTTACTTTATTTTCAACTTTTTGATTATTTCCTATTTCCTTTGATTATTTCATTTTTTATTGCAAATAAATGCTTTTCTGATGTGATGTGAAATTTGAAAAAGGAGAAAAAAAGTTTGGCAAAAGGCAGATTCGAACTCGTGCTTTCGCATCAAAAGAAGTACAACACGTTTTGCCACTGAAACTGATGATTCACAACCGTCTTTTGTAATGTGGACTTGCCCAATCACACGTTGGTGGGCGGAGTTAGTGTAAATAGCTTCTGCCAACAAGGCTCTTAGTGTAAATAGACACTCCAATAAAATAGAATTTGTTTTGTAACAAAGTAATAGTCTTTACTGTCAATTTTGATCCATTTAATGCTGAATAAAAGTATTAAGTTCTTAAAAAAAAAAGTTCTTTAAAAATTTGGATTGATATTTTGTTATAATACAAAGACATCTATGCATGTTTATTTCTAAAACATTTTGCGGCCACTGTATATGAATGTGCTAACATAATTCTTGTTCTAAAAATGCACAAGTTTATTTTTAGTTCAGTGAATTATACCTACTGTTATAATGACCCTAATATCAATAACATTTTTGCAAAGGCAGTGTGTAGAGGCCTTGCTGTGATCATGTGACATACCCATGCTGACGTCTTTTTCCAGTATCTCTTGGATAATGTCCTCATACAAGTTTTCCACATTAATGAAGTTTGTATAATCAGAAAATATGTATTGCTCAAATTTAGGTAGTTCCTAAAAGTGCATTTTGAGAAAAGACACAATTATTAGAAGATATAAACCATCAATGGTAAATATATTAAATCTTTCTCTTCTTGTATTTACTTAGCTGTTTATCTATCATTATGCAACTAATCTCAAATGTACCTCTTTGAAGGATGGGGCCAGGTGCTTCTTGATGCTGGGTAGAGTGATGTTGATCAAAGCCTCTTGCAAGATCCTCTTCCTCACTGTGCTGCTGTCATAATCAAATTGCTGAAGGATAAAGACAAATTAAATCAAGCAATCTAACACAGACATCTGTATTTGTAAATTAAAAGTTATATGTTTACCTTCAGAACCCTGTTCGAAGCCTTTTGCATAGCCATCGAAAGACTGACCGATGGGTCCTCCAGAGCCTTTCGCACAAGCAGCTCAAAGGTGTACTCTGTATTCTCCATCAGCTGAAACAATCATACAACAGACACATTTTGGATCAGAATCAGTCACAGAAAGTTAGAAAAGAGTTGGCTTCTTGCATATGCAGTTTTGGCTACCTGTTTTAAGTCTATCTGTGTGCTGTCCACCAGACCTTTAATGCAATAGTTGAAAGTTTGCTGTAGCTCTTGGACGTGATCTGCCAGTCCATTCACTTTCTCATAACAGCTCTGTAAATTAGCCTTGCTCATCTTAAACAAAGCCTTCAGTGAGAGAGAAAGAGCTTACAGTTAAATGTAGTTCAAGTCATAAGGAGTTTTTATGGTGATTAATTGTAAATTTGTTAGTTTTTCTCACATGTCGGAGCTCCTCCCTCTGCTCAGCGTCCTGGAAGTCCTGACACAGCTGCTCCATCATGCCCTCGCTTAAGTCCCGGGCCTCTGTGAAGCCCAGGCTTATGGGTCCCATCACTTCCTCCAAGATGTCTGGCAGGTACGGCTGCACCTGCTCTGTGCAGTGTTTCGTTGCTGGCTCAGTTACCATGGCTAACCATGTGGGAAGAGAAGAAAATTTAGTACTTAGACAACAGTAACTGGACCAAAAACACATTAACTTTCACTGATGAACATGCAAAAGAAATATATATTTTGTGAGGTTTTCATAAATATTTACATCAAACACTACCGTTCAAAAGTTTTGGGTTGAAAAAAAGTATCTTATGCTCACCAAGGCTGCATTTATTTGATTACAGTAAAATGGCAATATTGTGAAATATTATTACAATTTAAAATCACTGTTTTTTATTTTAATATATTCTAACTCCAGTCTTCAGTGTCACATGATTGTTCAGAAATCATAGTAATATGCTGATTTGGTGTTTAAGAAACATCTTATTCTTAAAAATACAGAAAACAATTGTGCTGCTTCATTTTTTTTTTGTAGAGACTATGCTCATTTTTTTCAGGATATCAATAGAAAGTTTTTTTTAAAGCAGCATTTATTTGAAATATAAATGTTTTGTAACATTATAAATGTCTTTAATCTCACTTTTAATGCACCCTTGCTGAATAAATGTATTATTTCCTTAAAACCTTTTGAACAGGTGTACATTATGTAGTAGTAGACATTTGGCCAGTGAGAGATTTTATTTCTTTCTTTTTTGAACTGCTCTTAAAAGCAAGAAGCGGGCTTGTTTTTAGTGTGATCATGTACCTCTGAGTTTGGCCTCCAGGAAAGCTCTTGAGCTGGTGATCTGGTCCATATCAGAGCGCATGAGCATGTCCTGTTGTTTCACCATCTCTTGGCATTCCTGCTTCAGCGTTTTCATCCTTTCAAATAGATGCTCTTGCAGCAGGAAATAAGTGGTTTCAACCGTCTATAAGACAAATGGTTGGGGTCAAGGGTGATTCATCAGTAACATTAATCATTCTTTGTTTTTCAGTGATGGATATGTCCGTAATCACAGCTATGGAATGTAATGTGTTTCTGGTTTGTTCCATCCTTTAGGAAACACCAGGGGCATTTCTGGCCTTCCTGTCCTAAAGCTATTTGGTTGTGGGGCATCCTAGATGTATGTCAACATCACACCCCAGTTTTGAGTATCAAGGGCAGGTTCTGGGGGAAGCCAATGCCATAATAGGAATCTATCTGTAGCAGAAAATAGGAAAGAAACGCACCGCAAACCACACTCTCCTCTTGTCTGCCCTCTTGCTCTTCAAACATGGCTCCAATTCTTTCTCTAGAAAGGGCATCGAGTCCTCCATAAACAGATTAGCAAGACCCTAAATACAAACACACACAAGTTTCAGAAATATAACACACACACACACACACACAAACATAGCTGAACAAACACTGAGCGCAAACTCTTAATTGCTAAACCACAGTAACCTTAAACCACAGACTAGACTGAAATGATCTGTTTACCTATAACCACAAATCAGTCACTGACCTGCCTTCAGCCATTACTCAAACACAATCCAAATAAAATAATTTAAATGAACAGAAAATGTGACTACAGGCAACAATACTATATTATAAAATGTATGCATGTATAAAATGTATATGTTATATAATATATATGGTAATTTATTATGAACAAATAAAAATGTATTTACATTTCTTTACTTTTTAAATTGCTACTTTAATTTATATAAGCAACTCAAACAAACAAAAAATAAGAATGAACTCCCACTGTATGTGTTTATGGTCGTCAAACAGCTTAATTCATTAATATTGATGAATAAAATGCTGTGCATTTCATTTCAACAGTGTTAATACTTTGAGCTTCAGGACACTTCATGGCACATGATGTACTACCAAGTTATCTAATATGTGTGAGACGCACTGACGTATGTGATGTATTGATAGTTCACTATACAGAGTGAAACTGCCAGTGTGCAGCACTACTGAGGTTCCACACAGTAATCAGCCCTGATGTAACAGCGTGTGAATTGTAGCTTTGGGGAATGTGGGAGTGTATAATACAACATGAAATAATTTAGGTGTGTTTTTATACTCAAATCTGCCATTTAGTGAGAAAAGCATTCAATTCTTCAGGACAAAAACCCAAATAAACCAGAGAATGATCCTGTTTGGTTCTGCCCGTTTAGAAATGATAAACATCGTCATAACTGTCAAACTAACAAAACATGTCAATTAACAGGATTTTGTTTTAGCACATTGTTCTACATTAAAACAGCTAGAACATTCCATGTCATACTAGATCAACAAACGATGATAGCCATGTTGTTTATTGTGAAAGGACACCTACCCGCACATCACTGCCTATGAGCATATCCCATGATTCATACTGGCCTTTCTCCTGCCTATAGAGCTGAATGGCTTTGAGGAAAGCCTTAACCTCACATGTCTTCTTCTTGAGAAAATCTGTTGAATAGACCAAATATTTCTTCACACTACAGCTTTCACTGGGTTACACCTTCCTACTGTGCTTTCATAACAGTGAAAGTGTTACCTTTGTTCTGGTGGCGAACACAGTCAGATAAAATGGAGATGAATTCAACTTGAGATTTCTCATCTTGGAAACAGAAATAGGAATCCCGGCGGTATGGAAGTCTGAGATAAACTGGGAACTGTCCTGGCATGTCCGCCACAGGGGGTGCGAAATGTTCCTGGACATCTGCAACACAACACACCATGTAATGCATGGATGAATCAAGATGCAAAGGAAAAAGAAATGGGGTAATTTTTAATTTATTTTGCAAACAAAGTAACATTTATCATTCCATTAGTAATGAATGAGGTTTATAAGACTTAATATTAGACAGTAATATTATCGATTCAATTACACTGACTCCAGATGAGAAAAAAAAACTTTGAATAATGACACTAACTTTGTAAAATCGATACTGAAAGATGGTCTATCTTTATTTTTAATCCTACAGAGCAGGCCAGGACACTCAATTGGAGTTGTATTAATTTAATGGCTGAATAAGTGTGTAAAATTTATTCACTTAAAATATGTGCATGTACTCTAATTGTACTCACTGTTAGTGCAAGGGCAGCACTGGTTAATCATTTCCATGTATTTCTCTTCTGCAGACAGTATGGTGCCTCCTGTAGGCATCAGTCTGTGTTGTGGAGGGGAGCCTTTTAAAAACCTCTGCAAGAAAGCAGGTAAGAGATGATGGGCTAAACGTTATCATCACCTCAGACAGCAAAAGCTCATTGTTAGATGATGTATGATGCCTCATACCTTGTAGCTCTCGTAGCACTCCATGACATAATTGGCACGGATTACTATATATCTATCCTTCCACTTCCTGCTGCTGTCAACAAAGCATTGCACATTCTCCTCATATAACACTCTTCCAGGCTCCGGAGTGGCCTGGGTAAAAATAAATATAATGAGTCGATCTCAGAGGAAGAAATGATCATTGACTTAATGATACATATGTCTTTATATGGAGTTGATCTATCCATGAGATCGGATTCCTACCCGTTGTTTGAGAAGCTGTGTGTGCTCCTCTTTGCGTTGCTCAAGTTCATTTCGGATCTGGGACAGGTAAGCCAGAGAATATTGTTTCCTATAAATCGGTGCAAATTCCTTAAATTTTTGGTCTACTTGCCCTGCAAGACAAGACAAAAAACAAAGACAACTTTGTTTCAGACATTTAATATGGAGTTGCAAATTTTTTTTTATCAGTTACGTGATATTATTACATGCTACAGCTGGAAGAAACATAGGGATATAAGTCACTGAATATGCCATATTTTAGGTAACGTTACATTAGCCAGCCTATCATTTCCTTTCACTACTTGTTGCAGTATTTATTAATTTTTGTTAACGTTAGGTAATAAAAATCAGGACCAGGTCCATTAAATAATGTTAACAGAGACAACTTTTAGTTTTAATGTGTTTAATGTATTAATAGATGTTGATATTATCATTATCGAAGATTAATACATGAAAATAATTATTTCACGTTAACTAATGTTAATGGAACCTTATTGTTATTATACAAGTGTTACCTTGTTTCGTGAGATAATCAACAACTTAAAGAAACTCTCTCTTTAATTCTAATTAGCACTTCAATTGGAGAAGAATGCACCATCAATGAGTCCAGCATATAAAAACAGCTTGCAGCACAGCGGGCACAAATCAAAAATTAGAGGAAAGGAAACTGATTGCCAAAAATAACATCTGATACAAAATAGGTACAGTCCAGAGGTGAGTGGGGAGTAAATGCACAGCAGATTGTCTAAATGAGGCTCAAAAGAGCTCTCAAAGGAACATTGTGTTTTCCCCAGTACCACATACAAAATTAGCTAAACAATACAGCAGTGAACAGAAGATATTCATTCTTGTCAGTGTTATATAACTATACAATCTTAATTCTAAAATGGAAAGTTCCATTTTGGTCAATATAGCATATACGTGGTAAGCATAGTGGTTACATAAAATGAAAATTAATATTAAATTGATTTAAAAACACCAACAAATAAATAAATGCAGGTCTACAGCATGAAAACCAACTTATCACTCTTCTGACTCACTCGCCCCCTCAAAAACCGTTTTTTTTTTTTTTTTTAAGAACAAAAATGACACTTATTTGCTCAAACTATTAAAGGGGAAGGGAAAGAATTTGTGCTCTGCATTTAACCCATCCAAGTGTACACACAGTAGTGAACATACACCCGGAGCAGTGGGCAGCCAATGCTGCGGCGCCCGGGGAGCAGTTGGGGGTTCAAGGGTCACCTTGGTCTTGGAATTGAGGGTGGAGAGAGTGTTGGTTATTCACTCCCCCACCTGCCGGACCTGAGACTCGAACCCATGACCTTCGGGTTACAAGTCCAACTCTATCCACTAGGCCACGACTGCCCCTTATCTATTTATTAAGTAATAAGTTGCTTTATTCATGACAAATGACAAATTCATGACAAACATTTGACTATATTTGTAAAATATATCTTGCCAATCTTGAGTGAGAAAAATTAAGAGCATTTGCCTTGATATAAACATTTTGCAGTGATAATAATATAGTATGTGTAATTAATCGTTTCTCTGCAACTGATTGGACTTTTGATTTGACACCCAAACCAGAATGTTCACTCTGAGAGGGTGTTCCTACATTCTTAAATTCCTTGTGTGAATTTTTTTTATACATTTTCAGATTCTTGCATTACATAACATGCAACTAAATTTAGATGACAGCTGAGAGCTATGGCATTCACTTCCAACATATTTCACAATGGAGTGAAAGCACTGTAACGAGCAGTGTTGGGGAAAGTTACTTTTAAAAGTAATGCATTACAATATTGCGTTACTCCCTAAAAAAGTAACTAATTGCGTTACTTAGCTACTTTTTATGGAAAGTAATGCATTACGTTACTTTTGCGTTACTTTTTAAATATGAGAAGGGCTTGATTGTTTTTAATACAAGAAGTTCTAATTATAGCAAATGTAAAAGCCCTTTCACACCAAAAAGTGTAATGAATAAACCTCAGGCTGAAGGAAAAGTAAATTCACGTCTGTAAAGTAGAACGCAGGAGAAGAAGATTCAACACTCTTCAGCAATAAAAATCAATGAAGCACAATTGTTAGTTTATCTAAAGTCATTTTTGCTTATTAATATGGATGAACTGGATAATAAAAGGTCAGCAGCAAAGACATTGGTTAATAAAATGGGATTAGATACATTTGTGTTGTTTAACATATTTAATTATTGCAGGTTTGCGTCATATTCTGAATTTGAATACTGACTAATAAAAGTCAGAATAAAAATAAAAGACAGAATAAAAATCTGTTTTTTGCGAGTGAGATGAATTAATGCACATTCACATTTAGTATAGGACTACAGTATATCAGTCAATAAATTGGAAAAAAGTAACTCAGATATTTTCTTGTAAATTAAAAAGTAATGCGTTACTTTACTAGCTACTTGAAAAAAGTAATATTATTACGTAACTCGCGTTACTTGTAATGCGTTACCCCCAACACTGGTAATGAGCTGCTCTATCATTATTTTCTGTCTCTGCAGTGTACAGTATATCTTTTCATGCAGTCTTCCTTGATCTATTGATTTATTCGTTAGAGACAGATTCATTGTTTTGGAAGGAACTGTGGTTTGAGATGTCTTGAATTCTTGAGCTCTGACCTGCAAGATTCTTGGCCTACCATAGACGTTATAACACGGCATGACCTGCAAAGCCAGTTCTGTATGAACATACCTCCACGCAGACATTATTACACTTCAACAAGAGTACAAGGTTGACAGGGGAATGTTCCTAAACACCTGAACAGTTTAAGAGTTTTTTTGTAAACATCCTTGACAATGAGCAGCTGTTGACCACACACTCTCTTTTCACCTTCTTAGGTGTGAAAGCACAGAACTTGAGTTTACTGTCAGCTCATTCACAGGAAATGGTCACATTTGTGTCCCATTTGTGTTCATAATCAACAGGATACTAAATATAAAGTCACGTAATTGATTGATTGTTTTGTGAGATGGAAAAACATCACCATTAAATCTAATTTTATTGAAATTAATATTTTCAGGGAGTGAAAATATGCAGAATCTGTCTTTGATCGCTAGACATTTTCAGGCACAAATGGCCCTGTTTCCTGAGAATGAGCCTTTCATTAAAAATCAGTTTTGAGAATGAATGAAAAAACATCTGAAACATAGTTTAAAAACACATTTCAACAACACCCTCAGTACTGTAATGCTCTTTCAGCATGTTTTTTCAGCTGCCAGATTTAAAGGGATAGTTCACCCAAAAATGAAACTTCTGTCATCATTTACTCACAACTCAAGTAGTTCCAAACCTGTATGAATGTCTTTGTTCTGCTGAACACAAATGAAGATATTCTGAAGAATGTAGGAAACAGAGCAGTTCTGGGGCACCACTGACTTCCATAGTATTTTGTTTCTTACAAAGAAATTCATACAGGTTTGGAGCTACTTGAGTTGTGAGTAAATGATGACAGCATTTTCATTTTTGGGTGAACTATCCCTTTAAGGTGTTTTTCCATTTGAGCAAATAGCAGAGCTGCTTTTAATCCTTTACACTCTCTGACACGCATACACATACACCACAAAACCTCCACCCATATCATTTCAATGCCCAGAAGAAGAAAACAAACAGGTTTCTGCCTTTTCAGCTGTGGAGGTTGAGTACTACAGTTGTCTGACTGACACTAATAATAGTAATTTTCCAATGAGGCATTTACAAGTCCAAATTCAATGTGAATCTTTTTCTATTAGAGAGGCCATGCAGTGTAGGACTATAGAAAACATCTCATGCACTTCAATAACATCCACCCTCTTTCTGTGCCCATATCATTGCAGTATAGGGAAAAGTTTTGAACAACCTATTATTATTATTATTAACTATGTAGAGGCAACATGAAATAAATCATTAATGTACAAACAACTTTTACTGCTATTTCCACACCAAAACTCTTTTAAAGTAAATTCCAAAACCACTTAAAATGACCTACAGCACATACCTTTTATGTAGTTGGATTTGTTTTCATCCAGTAAACTGGGTGATGCTCCCATACTGCTCTGCTTAGTTCAGGTGAGCTCTCCTCTGCTCTGGTGAAGATGATTCTGTGTCACTGTATTCACTAATGAGGGAGAATCTGAAAGCAGGTGTTATATTTCAGGACGGTGGGAGGGGCACGAATGCAACAGTCACACCGGGACATTCAAGGGCTGTCTTTTAAAACCTAAAGAGCCGCCTAACCAGACAGACAGCCTGTGATGCCCCTAAAGGCAGTCTTGGGAGCTCACTAAGTTTTGACACAGATCCTTTGATTTCATGAAAACAATGTGATATGTGCTTTATACATCAGTCTTCTTTGTGAATATGCAAGAGCATCTGAGCTGTGATCAAAGCTGTCAGGTTATAACTAAGTTATCATCCAAGGTATTTAAAAAAAAAATCATGGTTTGTTTTGTTACAACCTTCTTTGTGAAATACAATATACCTGTGACATACTAGGCAGACTTGATCCCATTAAGGACTATAACCACAGCTTCTATTCAAATTAACATACCAGTAAGTTCATTTTAGTACATTTCAGGGAGGTCTATATATTGTACTATGCAAATGAAACTGGTGTGGCACTAATTTACGTTTAAAGACTTTTTTCTACAGGACTGTGAATGAATCACATAAAACCGGTAAACAAATCCAAGTCTTTTTTCACCCCAAATATGAAAGGAATTTAAAAAAATGAATAAAGCCCATTTTTCCATTTTCATTACAATAAAGCATGTCTCCCTAAATTCAATTTTGTTAATTAAATTTTATAACGTGGTTTATGGTAATGAGGGAAATGTGCTTAATTTCT